>NC_140811.1:16575000-16592500 GCF_050613455.1 Vespa mandarinia
TAATTCATTTGAAATGTCAAAAATTATGGATTTATTAATAAGAATATAATTATATATCGATATTTCACAATAATTCATTTGGATCGTCAAATCAATAAGAATAGTTGTCGAAACATTTTCAAATATTTCCCGCGAGAATATTTCTTTATGATCAAATAAATGACAAAAAAATCCATTATTTTACAGTGATTAATTAGGATCGTCAAAAGATACGAATAGATATACTTGAACATTGGAAAATATTTCTCGTGAGAAAATTTCGATAATAGATCGATAAAGATTATATGCTGTTGTGTTTCGTGATCATTGAAATTATCGTTTAAAAATCGAAAATTATCATGTAGGTATTATATACATATCTATCAAAATGGATATAAAAAGATGTGAAGCTTGATTGTTTAAGAAGAGATATACCTATCGTGATATTTTTCTTACCTTTTATTTTTTCTTTTTTTCTTTTTTCTATCGAAACAAAATATCAATGATCAATCAAAATCGATCATGTTCTTAGTATCTAACTATTATCGCGATAGAAACGTAACTTATTTTCTCATACGTTTATATCAAGGTCATCGTCGACTTCGTGGCGTCTTATGAAGATATCGAGAAAGGGAGAATGAGAGAGAGAGAGAGAGAGAGAGAGAGAGAGAGAGAGAGAGAGAGAGAGAGAGAGAGGGAGAGGGAGAGGGAGAGGGAGAGAGGGAGAAAAACGATTCAGAAATCTTTCGTTCCTTCGGATTTACGACGTAGACGTTGTTGTTCTATTGACCTTTGCTTCCCTATCTCTAAGAGAAGAGAAACGTAAATACTACATACGTACATAAACACGTATGTATATATAAGTTTTCCATACGTATGAACAGTTTCAACTATTCTGACGAACGTTCGAGAAGTAACATTAAAGGACTTATTACGTTTTCCGCATGTTTAACGGTAATTACAAAGTAACTCGGAGTCACGTGAAATATTCTTCTAATGTGCCGTGTAAATTCAAAGTCGTTTCGATGTGAAAGAGAGAAAGAGTGAGTAAGAGAAAGAGAGCGAGAGAGAGAGAGAGAGAGAGAGAGAGAAAGGGAGAAAAGAAAGAGAGAAAGAGAGAAAGAGAGAAACGTGCCGTGCGTTCAGAAAAGATGTTTATTATCGGTAAACCGAGCTGTTCGGAGACCCTCTTGCCCCCGTTGACGTTGGTTCTCATTGGTAGACGTTCGACGTTCGTATCAGTCGGTTCTCGGTTTGCTTGGCGCGTGCACACACTTCGATCGTGAAAAAAAAAAAAAAGAAAAGAAAGAAAGAAGGAAAGAAAAGAAAAATAGCTAGCTGGTCGTGTTCGATCGGAAGATCGATTTTTGACGGGGTTGGAGGGAGGAGAGTAGAGGAGAGAAGAGGAGAGGAGAGGAGAAGAGAGGAGAGCAGAGGAGAAGAGAAGAGCAGAGAAGTGAGAACGTGACGAAGCACGAAACGAGTTCGATCGCGTTTACATATGTACATACATACATATGTATATATATATATATGTATGTATGTATGTATGTATGTACGTATATCGATTAAATCCGATTTTTAACTTCTCGACATTCTTACGTTTTCTGTATGAACTATCGCGTTTCAAGGTCACCCTTGTAACTGGTTAACTTTTTTCGCGAGTTCTCGGTGTTGCATGGTCCTGGTGTAGAGAAGTCATTCAGTATCTTGAAGTTGTAATTCAAAGAAGGAGAAGACGGACAAGAAGAAGAAGAAGAAAAAAGGGAAGAAGGGGTAAAGGTATCTAAGCGAGGAAAGGGCTCGAGTAAGGAGGAGAGAAAAAAGAGAAGAAAAGGATATTGTAGAAGAAGAAGAAGAAGAAGAAGAAGAAGTAGAAGAAACGAAGGAGGTATCTGCAGTAGAATCTGAGAAGGAAAGATAGAAAAAGATAGAGATAGATAGATAGATAGATAGATAGATAGATAGAGAGAGAGAGAGAGAGAGAGAGAGAGAGAGGGAAAGGGAGAAAGCTAAAAAATCAGCCGAACTCTTTCTCTCCCTTGACAGAACCTTCCTCCTCTTTTTATCCCTCCGTTTCCCTCTCTATCCTCCCTCTCCCTCTTACTCGAACGTATCACGAAGCTGGCACCTGTCCTCGTTTACCTGGAGAACGCTCCGCCCCGACCAATGGAGTCTCGAGGGGTCCGCTGAAGGCTCCTACCATCGGAAGAGAGAGAGAGGGCCCGTTTGTCGAGTGGTAGTGGTGGTGGTGGTGGTGATGGTGGTGGTGGTGGTGGTGGTGGTGGTGATGATGGTGGGAGTCTTTCGGCATCATCCACCACCACCAACAGTAATAGCACGAGTATAAGTCGCTAAGAAAAGAGAGAAAGAGAGAGTGAGAGAGAGACAGAGAGAGAGAAAGAGAGAGAAGGGACCTACCGGCGTCTCTACGAGTTGTTTTGGTGGGGACAGGAAGAGGGGCCTACCCCGTCTAGAGCTCGTAGTATACTATAGAAGTAAGCAAGCAAGAAAGCAAGAAAGAGAGAGAGATATATAGAGATAGAGAGAGATAGAGAGACAGAGAGAGAGAGAGAGAGAGAGTAGTGTAGGGGGTATCCACCGAAAGCCATCGCCGGCATTTCCCACCACCGGCTCGTCCGGAAAACGTGAGGTACACGCGAGTCCACGCTTCCGGAGGCTGACTTTCAGTCTCGGGAGTCCGCCAGAGTCTGATCAACGCGAGACTCTTCTTTTTTTTTTTTGTTTTTGTTTTTCTTTTTCCGTACATTTCATTTCCACGCAATCCGATCGTGTTATACATATGTAAATACGTAGGTGCCTGCCTCGTCGATTGGATATAATGAAATCGGTAGTGTTCCTCGTTAGCTCGTTGTTTATCATCTTGAAGATGTAGAGTCGTGTTTCTTCCTTTTCTCCTTTTTTTTCAAATATTTTGGTGATTTGACAACGACAATATTCCGATTAACGCGATAGTGATTAAATTAGAGTGCTTCTCTTTCTCTTTCTCTTTCTTTCTCTCTTTCTTTCTCTCTCTTTCTATCTCTCTCTCTATCTATCTGTCTATCTATTTATTTATCTATCTTTCTCTTTCTTTTTCTCTTTCATTCTCTTCCTCACTCTCTCTCTCTCTCTCTCTCTTTCTTTCTCTTTCTCTCTCTCTCTCTCTCTCTCTCTCTGTCTCTCTCTTATCAAGAGAACCTAACTATAAGTATAATACATCTATATATCTACGTATAGATATAGATAGATAAGAGGTGGTAACAAGAGAGAGAGAGTGCTTTCTCCAGGGTCGCTGTGGTGATGCCCTGGTTATGGTTAAGCGTGAGTAGTGGTGAGGTAAGTGGAGAGAGAGGGAAGAAGAAAAGAGGAGGACAGCCGTTTTCCTCGTCATCGTGGTGGATCAAGCGTTCGTTCATCGAACGAACGTCTGACACCCTTTTTCATCGAGGAAGAAGAGGAGGAGGTGGAAGAAAAAGAAGGTGGTGGTAGTGAAAGGGGTAGTGATAAAGCAAAGAAGAGGAAGAAGAAGAGGAGGAAGAAAAAGAAAACAAAAAAAAGAGAAAAAGGAAACGAAAAGGATTAAAAAAAAAAATTAATAAACAAATATATATATATATATATATATATATATATAATTGCACATATATAGTTGCGTGGAACGGAAGAAAAATTGAGCGATTCGTTCGCTCGAATTATGGTGTGCCATCATAATCATCATTGTCATATGGGCCTCCTAAGGGCCAGCAGCCACCGTAGCTGGGCCTTTGGGAGGCGAGGAGACCAAGTACCGTCGGTACTACGCGTTTTCCTCTTGATATTGGCACTTTGGATGCCGGTATTTGACAACGGTGCTCTTGTACTCGCCTGCGGACCCGGCAGAGGCGCCGGAAGACGTCTTGGTCCGAAGAAGGTCACGCCTCTTGTCTTTAAACAGCACGTGCCCAACGTCAGCGAAAACACGCTACCGGCAAGTGGACTCAGCGATGGACGTGTGTCAAGACACGATCCAAGATTTCGTGATCTTGTGCCAAACTATAATGCCGATATCATTTTCAAGGACGAGGAGGGTACCGGTGCCGATAGATTCATGACGCAGGTAAATATATCCTTTATTATTAATTTACTTTTCTTTCTCTCATAGATTTTTTTTCCCCTTCGTCTTCTATCAATTTCGATTTTACAAATTTAAACAATTTTTATTATTATCATCGATCAATTACGTTCGTAATAGATCTATCCTTCCATTTTTTTTTTCTCCCCTCTAAACAGATGATCTAAACATAATTTACAATAAATACGAATCATTCGTCGAAGTTTTATTTAGTTACTTCGTAATAGGTGTGTGTGTGTGTGTGTGTGTGTGTGTGTGCATACATGTAGATATACGACATGCTTATGTACGTATACACGTATGTGAACCTTTTTTTATGCGATAATTGATGATTTTACAAGATAATTTCTATGAAAGATTTCAAGTTAATGGAAGATTTAAGAATTAGATAAATCATTCGTTAGAGATTTTCTTTCGATCGTTACTAAGGTGTTATAGAAAATTGACTGACTTAAACATTAAACGTTGTCGTTGGACATCGTAGTCGTTTAACTCACGATAAAGTATTGTACATACATATACACTTTACTGTGTCAACGTGCGATAAAGATGGTCGTCGTCTTTGCGGAACACACGGCTACGATGAATCATCGAAGGGACGAGGGAGACACATTGTACGATAATTTATAAACTCTCTCACGTTTACATGTGAACGTCGATATAGATCGATATTCTCCCTCGATTGATTGGTTTACAATGTTGACTTTTTTTTTCTTCGATTTTATTTTCGTGTCAGATTTCATAAATCGACGATTGATCTTGACCTTTATTGATTTTACTGATATCTCTGGTTACAATACACTATGTATGAATTTTATATTAGAAATAACATTTATACATTGTTTTTCCATACTTTGACTTTATAACAATACATTGTCCTTTTTTTTCGTATATATATATATATATATATATATATATATATATGAAAAATCAAAAAGAGGCATATTATGTAAAATAAAATATACAAAATAATTTTACATCTACATATACATATACAATATTATTATGATAAATAAATTATTTTAATTATATTATATTTAATAATATTATTAAAGTGATTAATAAATAATATTATATACAGATGTAATATAATAATTTTATCTGTATGAGAAATTATTAGTAAAAGTTGGATTTTCTTTATAAATGCATGAATTGGATTTTTAAATTGCGAAACATGTTTTAAAGTGAAAGAGAAAAAAGAAAAAACAAGCCATGAATCTTTCAAATGACCCATATATACAATATATATATATATATGTATATATATATATATATATATATATATATATATATATATACATATAGGAATGTGGAAGATATGTATATACATATATATATATATTTTTTTATGTAATACTTATAACGCATAAAAATTGAAAATAGCGTAGCCATCGACCTTTACATTCGAATCTGTTAATAGTAATGGAATAATTTACGGACAATAATTAAAGTGATTAAAAGAATGTTTAATGTTTCTAATACTTGCGTATATCTTAGATCTTTAAATAGATCTAACCGATCGATCGATGAGGTTCACCGTAAGAATTATATTCTCGTTTTTCTTTTTTTCTTTTTTTTTTTTTCTCCTTTACTCTTTTTTTTTTCTCATTTTCCATCTCTAAGAATAAGCATGTATTATTATTCTTGATACGCCAGAGTCTCGATTGGTTGTTTATTTATTTATCATACGTGAAATAGAACAGATTGCTATGAATTCTCTTTTCCCTTTGATATATCCCGAAGAAACGATCTCTCACCGTACTCATAGATCTTCCTTCGTTTTCTTCGACAAGACATCGTCGACATTCTTTCACCGTACTTGGAATACAAGAGTTTCTCTCTCTCTCTCTCTCTCTTTCTCTCTTTTTCTCTTCTCGTTCCTTTCAACCTGCTACACACAATGTTCCCTCTCGCTTATAGAAAATGAGAATACGCATTCTTCGCGATTCTCTACACATATACACGCACACACACACACACTCACACACATATATATATACACATGATGTATACATATACAGTTGATAACTTGCAAGTCGAGTAGCATGCTTTACAGAAATCCTCCTGACGTACATATGTATATACACACACACACACACACATACATACATGTATACATACATACATACATACATACATACATATATTATACATATATATATATATATATATATCTACATACGTACTGCAATTTCTCCTTCTTGTGAATATCGACTCGCTAAAGGTATCATAAGAAAGAGAAAGAGAGAGAGAGACAGAAAGGGAGTAAGAGAGAGAGAGAGAGAGAGAGAGAGAGAGAGAGAGGGAGAGACAGTGAGAAATAGAGAGAAAGAGAGAGAGAGAGAGAGAGAGAGAAAGAAGAACGTCGGGAGTCTATTACGATGCTCACCTATGTCGTAGTTATAACGGTACTCTATCAAGCGCGTAATCGCAGTAACGCGTGTTACTTGCCATATGACAAACTAGCTGAGAGGTTCCTTTCCTTCTCGTCGTTAAACGTCGGCAGGTGATTCACGCGAAAAAGAAGACTTCCCCGATCCTTCCCAGTAAATAATACCCACCTATAGCGGTTGAATCGTCTAACGTGACCAATTGGAAATTGATTAACTCGAACGATCTTGACCTTGACACTTTACTTTTTTCTTTCTTTTTTTTTTTCTTCGCTCATCCCTCGATCCCTTCCATTCTCTCTCTCTCTCTCTCTCTCTCTCTCTCTCTCTCTCTCCACTGTCTTCTCTAACACCCCTCACTCCAACCTCCTCCACCCCCTGGTCCTTTTCGATTTATTTATTACAAATACGTTGTATATAACTTGACAAATTCCTATTCATCACGTATAACATATATAACATATAATATATATATATATATATATATATATATAATGTATGTATAATATGTGAGTATGTATATGTGTGTGCGTGTGTGTGTGTGTGTGTTTATGATACACGATCGTAGTGTCAAATGATTTTCTAAGAAAACGAAAGCAACAGACTGCCTGTTTATTTCTACCGTTCGTTTATTACGAGCATACATATAACTGAACTTGGAAATAACTGAATGAATTCTTCCAATGACTTCTAAGATTTCTTACATTCCTAGTTTAATAATAATAATAATAATAATAATAATAATAATAATAATAATAATAATAATAATAATAATAATAATAATAATAATAATAATAATAATAATAATAATAATAATGATGATGACGATGACGATGACGATGATGATGATGATGATGATGATGATGATGATGATAATGATAATAGTAGTAGTAGTAATAGCAATAATGATAATAATAATCATAATAATAATGTTACGAATGCGAGCTCTTACATAAACATAGAGAATATATATATTTCTTCGTATATTCGTAAAGGAATGTTCCTTTTGGAATAGTGAAAACTGCTTGAACTTCTCCAAGAGATATTTTTATTGTCTTGCAGTTATATACTCGCCTCCGTTTTCTATTAAGTTTCTTTCTCGATAACCTTCTTTCTTTCTCCTTCTTTATCTTTCATTTTTTTAATGTATGATATATATCGTACGTGGGAAAGAATTACGACGGTAATAAAATTCACTGCAGTTCTTTACTTTATATTATGATCCTTGCCGATCATGTTCCCTCCTTTTCGAAAATTCGCTCGTATCTGTTTGATGATTTACCGACAATTTTCGTGAATGTTGAATTTTATGTAAAAAAAAAAAAAAAAAAAAAAAAAAAAAAGAAAAAAAGAAAAAAAGAAAAAAAACGCGAAGGAAAGTCAACAATCGCGTATTATCAGAGACATTTTATATATATGATCGATGATACATCGATGATCAAATTGATAAATTCTTTTCTTCCGAGATATATATATATATATATATGTGATAAATGAGATGATGATGATGATGATGATGATTGTTGATGACGATGATACTCTTCGATATAACGCAATGAAATTGTGTCGTTGGTTTTGTTTCAATGAAAGGAAAAAAAAATAACAAAAAAGAAAAAGAAAAAAAAAAGAAAAAAAGAAGAAAAAGGAAAAATATAGAAATTATATTTCTTGAAATTGTTCGAAACATAATTTTTTTTAAATTATCAAATGTCATAACGTGAAACTTATATTTATATAGAAAATATTTTATACATTAATATTGACTTTTTCATTTCACTGATCTTAACATTCGAACGGCAAAGAAGCCATTTAAAATTGGCACGCGAGTGAATTCGTAGGAAGTAGGGTGTCGTCTCGATTGAATTGAATCGAATCGAATTGAATCGAATCGAGAATTCACCTGTCTGTGAAAAAGAGATTTAGTTATTTCTTTTTAAAAACCTCTATAAGAGAAGGACTCTCTTTCTCTCTCTCTCTCTCTCTCTCTCTCTTTCTCTGTAGACGTTCTATATCTATCTCTTCTTGTCTCCTTTCTCAAGCCGCGTTTATTCACCGTCCATAGAGCGTCCATTAGTGCTTTATTCATGCAGTTTTTATCGCTGTTTGCCTTCCACTTGGCGCCCCCGCGATGCGTCAAACGATTCTCTCTTTCACGACGACCGACTATCTTTTTCTCTCTCTCTCTCTCTCTCTCTCTCTTTCTCTCTCTCTCTCTCTCTCTCTCTCTCTCTCTCTCTACTGTATTGTATTCCAATTTGTAAGTCAACGAAAAAGATTGAAATGAAGAGAAAAGTTCTTTAATGGATTTAAATGAAGGATTACCGCTTGTATAATTATATTTTATTATCCAAAGAAATTGATTTATTTGATTTTTCGACTTTTACATAAGGGAATCTTCTATTTCTTTTTTTGCTATATATTTGTACTTTTCTCTCTCTCTCTCTCTCTCTTTCTCTCTCTCTCTCTCTTTGGGTCCTTATTTTTATCGAAAAAAAAAACGATAAACGTTGAATTGGCGCCAGTTCGGTTTAGTTTAAAAGAAAAGAAATCGATACATTCGATTAGGCTGTAAGGAGACCTTCTCTTTTCATCCTCTAGTCGCATATGTATCTATTCGTATTTTTCTTTCTCTCTCTCTCTCTCTCTTTCTCTCTCTGCCTGTCTATCTGTCTCTTTCATTCAATCTTCTTATTTTTATCGAAGTGAAGACAAGAATGAACGTTGAACCGGCGCCAGTTCATAGTTTTCACTCGTTCAAATATTTTACCATGTGTCGTCCATCTTTCGTACTTGTGTTTTCTCGATTTTCTATTTCTCTTTCCCTCTCTCTCTCTCTCTCTCTCTCTCTCTCTCTCTCTCTCTCTCTCTATCTGTCTGTCTGTCTGTCTCTCTTTCACGGTTTGTTTTAAAGCGTCTCCTTCACGAAGAGATAACGGTCTCCGGGAATCGATAAATCCTAAGAATATGACGCTATAGTCGTATCTTTTACGACTCCATCGGTGAGTCTTTGGAATTCGAATGATACTAATCTAAACGCTTTTAATTTCACTTTGTGAAGCGGACTATAATATAAATCGAACTGATTTATATAAAATAAATTTCTCGATTAAAAATAAGATATATATATATATATACATATTGTAAATATCGTGAATTTCAACTTTATCGAAGCTTCGAGATATTTATTTAATTACGATCATAATCGTAATTAATCAATATCGTGAGAAAATATTTCTATTTCGATTTTTCTTACGTTTGTACGTAATTCTTCTTCTTTTTTTCTTTCTTTCTTCCCTTTTGTTTTTTCCTAATTCATTTCCTTCCTCTTACTAATTCGTTTCTTCATCGATATTACTTTGTAAATCGAAATTGAAATCGGTGCTTTATCAGAGATCATATATTTTATTGAATATCATTCATGTTCCTTGCTCTGCGTGATCGCGACTCCCTAGAAGCGGCGTTTGGCCGCGGAATAAATAGGGAGAAAAAGCGCGCGCCGGCTCTAAGTGATTGTGGGTAGGTTTATGACCGCCATAACCGGTGTTTGGTTTGGCGCGTTAAAGCTCCCCCAATTACGGCAAATAAAGCCTAATGACCCACGCTTCTTCTCTACTCTTTTCCTTTTTTCATTCTTTTTTTTTTTTTCTTTTTTTTTTCGTTTTTATTATTATTTTTTTTTTCGTTTTTTTCTTCACTCCCCATACCAACCTCCCCACTCTTTCTACGTATCTTCTCTTTCGCATCTCGAATTTTTTCTGACCAAATGATTGACTTTATAAAATAGAATCTCGTACGAATGATTGGACAAAGAATTTTACTTCAAATTTTTTCAAAAGGGAAATAGAGAGAGAGAGAGAGAGAGAGAGAGAGAGAGAGAGAGAGAGAGAAAGAAAAATTTGGAGAAAAATTGAAAGAGAAAAAAGAGAAAATTGTCGAACAATTTTTTGCGAATTTTTCGATTTATAAAAGAGAGAGAGAGAGAGAAAGTTTGAAAGATCGATCTCTTAAGAAGCGAAGGACGAAATAAGAAGAGACCAGGATCATTTGTAGTGACTTGTACCCGGGTGTCCGATGACGATGAGGGGATGAACCAACGATGAGTAACTCGATAGGAGCACGTGGCGCCACGTGATACGCTCCTGAACTATGTTCTCGACATTCGTCATTGTATATCGTTACTCGTTAAAGATATCAAGGCAATATCAACAGTGTATTCTAGTTTAATTTAAAAAAAAGTAATGATTCTTTTTAAAGTTTTCACTTAATCGGGGATTTTTTTTTTCTCAAATATAACATTCTCCTTTTTACGGGTCCCTTCTGATCCGACAATACTATTTATTCCCTCGATCTATACGCGATGAGATTAGCATTTGGCGAAGTTTTCTTTTTCTTTTTTTTTTTCTTTTTTTTTTTTTTCTTTTTCTTCTTTTCTTTAATCATAATTTCGAAGAGAAAAGAATTTCAATTGATTCGACGTATCGAGCAACATTTTCATAATGTCCGATAATTCGTTTAGCGAATTTTTTTTTTTTTCTTTTTTTTTCTCTCTCTCTCTCTCTCTCTCTTTTCGTTTTTGTTTTTTTTTTCTCTTCCTTTTATCGATCGAAAATTGATACCTTCTTTTCGTCGTAATTTCGAAGAGAAGAAATTTAGTTAATTCGACGAATCAACATTTTCATAAAAACTTTTTTTATCTCTTTTTCCCCCTTTCCTTCTCTTTCGTCTTTTTCACAGCTCGAAACGATCGATCCTCGATCGAGGCCGTCGATCGAAAGCGATAAACAGGCCCGAAGCATTTATACATACATACATACATACATACATACATACATACATACATACATACATACACATACACACACACACACACATATATATATATATATATATATATATAATATAATATGAGACACCCACGCCACTAGTGATGGTGCTTACAAGGTTTCTTTTCAGCCAAGCGCATACCTGTAATAACGGGCTACGCATGGAAAGTAATGATTTAAGGTACGCTTGTCTCCCTCGAAAGTGGCATAACTTAGCAGCTCCGGCACGATGATCGAACCAGCTCCGAAGGTACCCATCCACCTTCATTGTCTTTCGACCGTCTCGATAGCTCTCCAACTCGAAACGACGATATTTCTGAGATTTACACATCGTCGACGCGCTTACCCACGCTCCTCTTATCGTTTCTCACCAAAGAATATTTCACGATCGGCACGAAAGTAGCCTTTCCTTATGGAATGGATCAAATTCTGTTCGTGTGCGTGTCGTAAAATTTCGTACGTAACGCACGAAACGTGAACGTGAGAAAAATCGCACATGCTTTCTTTCTATCTTTTTTTTTTTCTTTTTCTTTTCCTTTTTTTTTTTTTTTTTTTGTTTTCATAGAGGAGAGAGTAAGTCGAAAGGTATTAAAGGGAGGATAGAAAAGGAGGAGGAGGAGGAGGAGGAGGAGGAGGAGGAGGAAGAGGAGGAGGAACGATCGACGGCAAATGGTAAGGGAATGTTAGGGTTGTTTCATATCTAATCAGTATAATCGTATCTAATCGTGGATCTACAAGTGGAATTCTTGATGATGATCTTTAAGATATTATAAGGATATAGTTACGATTAGATTTGTAATATATTACTATATTATTTGTAATATATGAAATATTGAAATGATATTATCCCATTTAGGATCAGTATTTTAAATGAATGTATATACTTTTTAATTCAATTATTTTCCATTCAAATGTATATTTAAATGAACGTATAATTATGATAAAATATGAGTAGGTAATATAATATAACATAAGTGATTCAACTCCGATAATTTAATTATTTATTACTGATCAAAATATTCATATATATATGTATGTGTGTGTGTATGTGTGTGTGTATGCATGATAATTTAATTTGTAATAAATACTTAATTGTTAAATTAATAAAAATACTGAGAAAATAGATAAAAGTTATATTAAAATATATATAGATCAGTCAGCGATAGAAGATACACTTATAGATTTAATTATTATCTTAATATCTTTATAATATAATATAATTATTATAATTATTATAATTATATTAATAATAATAATAATAATAATAATAATAATAATAATAATAATAATAATAATAATAATAATATGTTTGTTAATAACTTTTTAGAATGAAGATTATTTCTCTTGAAAGTAAGATCCATTTGTACGTTCAAATAATATTATTTTCATATGAGAATAAAATTGATCAGACGAAAGATCTAATTATAAGGATTTACAATTGATATTATTGCAATCATAAAAAAAAAGAAAGGAAAAGAAGAAAAAAAGAAGATTGCTTACGTTTCTTCTCTTTTCTTTTTGTTTTTCTTCTTTTTCTTTTTTATTTTTCTTTTTTATCTTAATAATCGAGAAAAAAATAGAAGAAGAATAAGTGTAATCGAGAAAAGAGGATCGAGAAGAGAAAGAGAAGTTTATGAAGAGGAAAGAAGAAAAAAAAAAATAAAAGGAAAAAAAAAAGAAAGAAAAAATAAATAAATAAAAAAGAAAAGAAAAACAAAAAGGAAAAGAAAAGAAATGTATATGATGGCTAGGTAGACATGAAGATCCTTAACGACGACGAAACGATGAAAATCAATCAGCGAGGAGTATCATTCACTGAGAGATCCGGTAATTCAAGCCCTTTTCATTTTCGATGTTACTTATTGCACGACGGGGTTTTACTAATGTGAACGTTGGGATTAGACGGGAGACCTATGCGCGTCCAGCTAACGTATTCGTCTCTCTCGCTCTCTCTCTCTCTCTCTCTCTCTGTCTCTGTCTCTGTCTCTGTCTCTCTCTATGTCTCTTTCTCTCTGTCTGTCTTTTCAAGATGCAGCTTACACGTCTTAGCTTACGCGCCGTTATCTTCGAAGGTATAACCTCGTAAATCCATGGGCATTTGTTTCCTGCCCACCCTCGGGATCCGTCAAGATTACTGGCCATTAATCTCACTGCGATCATTCATACGTATACAACGACAAATCGCTACCTTCGGTTTCTATTCTATCTCTTTCTCTTTATCACAATTTTCTATCTCTTTCTTCGTTTTCTTTTTTCTTTTTCTTTTTCTTTGTTTCTCTTTCCCTTTTTCCTTTTTCCTTCCTTTTCTTTTTTCTTTCTCGTTACCGTATTCGTTCTTCTTTCCTTTTTCTACAACTAAGTTATCTATTCCTATTTGATTTAAAAAAAATTTTTTTTTTTAATTTCTTTGTTTGTTTTTTTTTCTTTTTTTTTTTTTTAAATAAAATCATATAGCACGTAAATGTAAAATTTAATGTATATACAATATGGTATAGAATTAATTGTTTAGATATTAATTTCTACGGTTTATACGATATGGATCTTTGTTAATATAGATCTAAATTATTATTATATTTTTTAAATATATACATATATATATATATATATATATATATTTAATTTTAGTACATAATATAGTATACACTCTCTATATGATATAAATCTATATAGAATGATCTATATGTATATATATATTTTAATATTTATTTTATTATTTATTTTCTTATATATTTAAAATGAAAGATAATAATTAAATAAATAAATAAATATATATATATATATATGTATACAATGTATTTATACAGTATTGTATTGTCTGATTAATTTCATTTTATACAATATAGACATATACATATTGTATTCTTATATGGTGATCGTTAATTTTATTTTAAAAGAACGCATCATATGAGATTATCTCTATCATCTCTTTAATATCATTTTATCTTTGATTTTTATTTCCCATTCTGTCTTCGAGACGAAAAATCTTTAAACCGTAACAACATAGTCCTCTTTCGTTGCATATTGAATCGTGATTTAACGAGCCAGGAAAATCGATTCCCCTTCCTTTCGATGCTAACGAATAAAGGGTTTGTATTGCCTGCCGTATTTCGCGAGTCGGCTTTCACGTTACGATATAGAGCATCGTAAAATAAATTTTAGTGACTCAGATGAATTTACTTTATTAGCACGTTAGAGCTTCGGGGGTTTGTCGGTGGTATGCTTGATCTTATAATGGACCCAAACGAAAGAGTCGCCATTCTATCTGGTGAGTCTCGCTGATTCTTCGCTCGCTGTATAATGGTCCCTCTACCGAGGACTGCCCAAAATATATAAGTCTTTAATAGCGATGGCTCCTTTCTTTCTTTCTCTCTTTATTTCTCTCTTTCTCTCTCTTTTTTTTTTGTACACAAGAAAAAAAAAGAATAGAGAAAAAAAGGAAAGGAAAGAAGCAAAGCAAAAAAAAAAGCAAAAAAAAAAAAAGAAAGGAAAGAAAAGACAAGTCCGGCGTTCTCGATCAAAGTGGTTTCCCTGTAAAGACGAGGACCGCGGTTTTACATCGCGTTAGAACCAGTTATACAGACAGGAGGCGCTTGTTAAACGAGACCGAGTCGGCTAGTGTAAACAGATCCGATAGTTAACAGCGTATCTCTCTGTCCAGTTTCGTTTCGATAAAGTCGAACAGATTCACTTCAGCGTAAATCTTCATTTTTAATGTGTTATCAAATACTTATTGGGATCTATGTATCATAATTGTAAATTGGATTTGTCTGATAATATATGTGAGAATCGTTCGATAATACGAATTCACATTGATCAGGGTAAAGATTCATAGGATAATATCTTATTTTCAAATTTAATATTTCTAAATCAATCTTATTTATATAGATAGATAGATAGATATATTATTTAAAGATATATCTTTATTTTTGTTGTTTATTTGTTTGTTTATTTATTTATTTATTTATTTATTTATTTATTTATTTATTTATTTATTTATTTATTTATTTATTTATTTATTTATTTATTTATTTATTTATTTCTTTTTTCTTTTTTCCCATCCGAAATTTCATCACTTCGAAATCCTTCAGATTGATAAAAGTATCCTTAGAACAATGTTCGAACACTTTTAAAATTTAATTCGTTTTAATTGTATTTGATTTTTTATTTTTATTTAAGATCTTTTTCACGTCGACATGATACCCAAAAAAATCATTGGCATTATCTTTGATACAAAAAAATGTTAATTTTAATTTCGAATTAAAAAGAAATTTTTTCTATTTCCTTTTTTGTTCGTTCGTTTGTTCGTTCGTTCGTTCGTTTGTTCGTTTGTTCTGAAATTATCTTTCGGACATTTTATCTCTTTTATTCATTTCGAACGCGTTTAAAATACAACGTTCTCAGATTTACATTTGAATTATACAATTATTTTCTAAATTTAATGTCACCTTATCAAAATACTTTCGATATATTTTTATCATTTCGTTATTAATTTCATCGTAACTATAAATGATACCATAATGGTCGATATTAATTTGAAATAATATTTATAATGTTTATTTAGAAAAAAAAATTTTTAACATTTTAATATTACTTTCGATAAATTATCTGTATTTCGTTGAATGTCGTCTTAACGAAATGATTATCCAGATCATGGCTGGAACGAAAAATGTTCAAGAGCACTTTTAATCGAAACAGAGGACGAAGAAGATTAAGAAGAGGATGAAGAAGTGAAGGTGGAGGAAGATGGAAAAAGAAAGAAAGAAAGAAAGAGAGAAAGAAAGAGAGAAAGAAGAAGAAGAAGAAGAAGAAGAAGAAGAAGAAGAACAGGAAAACGATCTTGAGAAAACGTCATTGTGGATAGAATGAACGGTGTTTAAGTCGAAAACCGCACTGATGGAGGATGCTTGAGATGGAGAATCGTATCTCTCTTGGCCGCTCTTCGATTATGTGTCGGAATAATACGGTGAGAACAAGCAAGAGGAGAGGGAGAAAGAAGAGAGAGAGCGAGAGAGAGAGAGAGAGAGAAAGAGAGAGAGAGATAGCATAAGAAGAGGATAGTAGAGGGGCAAGGAAAAAAGAGAAAGAGAGAGAGAAAGAGAGAAAGAAAGAGAGAGAGAGAAAGAAAGAGAGAAAGAGAGAGAGAGAGAGAGAGAGAGAGAGAGAGAGAAGGACGTAATCTGGTTGGTCCACCGAGCTTCAACGGAGAAAGGATGAAGGAAGGGCCGAGGGCTTCGAGCCGGCCGCCATAATGCATCGTGAGAAGTGTGCATGGGGTCAAACGGGTCAAAAGAACGTCATGGCGTTCCTTCGTCTCTCTATGGCGGCCGAGTTGCTCCACTCGCCAAAGGCCTCCTTCCATCTCTCTATCTCTTTCTTCGATTTCTTTTTGTTTTTCTTTCTTCCTTTTCTTTTCTTGTGCTTCTTTTTTTTTTCTTTTTTTTTTTTTTTTTTTTTTTTTCATTTATCTTTTACCTTTTTCTTTTTCTCTTTCGAATCGCCGTAGAACGCGCTTTACGTACGTACGCATCGTAGACGCAACGACGCGTCCTCCGCGAAAGACGACTTCATTCCGTTTACGATCCTCTTCTCTCTTGAGATTCGTAAAAATGGCGGAGGGAGTAACGTCAAAGCGGGAAATTTAAATGTTTTTTCTTTTTCTTTTTTTCTTTTTTGTCACGATTTTTTTAAACGATCTCAATTTCGATCGACGTTAATTCCATTCACTGTGATATTTTTTTTTTTTATTTAAACGATTTTTGTTTTTTTTATTATTTATTTATTTATTTATTTATTTATTTATTTATTTATTTATTTATTTATTTATTTATTTATTTATTTATTTATTTATTTATTTATTTATTTATTTATTTATTTATAGATTTCTATTTTTTTCTTTATTTCTTTTAAATGATTATCATGATTATTACACAATACAGTTTGTCCGTTAGAGAATGACATAAAACAAGACTAGAGATTTCCCTTTATGAATAAATTCCGCCCATCGTTTAGTAAAACGTACGTAAGCATTATTCTTATGCACGATTCTCTGTCTACCGTTCTCTTTCATGAATTCATCTAAATGCATTTGAATATTCTCTAGTGTGGTGCGTGCCTGACTCGACGTCTTTATTCTACTGGTTACGGTATTTCTAACGAAGAGAAAGAGAGAGAGAGAGAGAAAGAGACATACATAC
>NC_140811.1:16602500-16612500 GCF_050613455.1 Vespa mandarinia
AATTTCTCTTTAATCCCTTGAAATAAACTGACAAGCACGTATCTTGGGATTTTTTGATTTCTTATATAATTAAAATTATTTTCATTCGACGAATAAAACGAAAAACCGTTTTAAACGGTATAATTAAATGACTTAATACGATAAAATTTCTCAAGGAGAAAAAAAAGAAAAAAGAAGATCAATCACGTATTATCACGATCCTAACAATGGAATAATATTTTATCAATGAACGATGAAATGAATTGAATCGATTTTAATATCGACGTATTAATATTAAATTAAATGTAATCATTAAAATTAGATCAATTTGATAACGATGTTCTCGATAATCAATCGTACGATTTAAATATTTATTACACACGCAGACGGACACACACACGTACTCTCTCTCTCTCTCTCTCTCTCTCTCTCTCTCTTTCTCTCGCTCTTTCGCTCTCTGTGTTTCTTAAAAATTGATAAAACGAGAAAGGGGAGCAGTAGTTACTCGCAGATTTTTCGAATTCATCGAAGCTGATTTCTTCCTTCTTTCCTTCTTTTTTTTTTCTTTATTTATTTTTTTCCTCCTTCTTCTTCTTCTTCTTCTTCTTCTTCCTTCGTGAAAGAACCGAAGGAAGATGAAAAGCCGGCTTTGGTTGCGCGTGTAACGTCCGTTCTCCAGGCCGCGAGGCGTTAACGAGGCGGGCAAACACGAAGGAGGAAGAAGAGGTCCTAAGGAGAAAGAGAGAAACTAAGAGAGAAAGAAAGAAAGAGAGAGAGAGAGAGAGAGAGAGAGAGAGAGAGAAAGAGTATGAGTAAAAGAGAGAGAGATAGAGAGAGAGAGAAAAAGAGAATGAGTAAAAGAGAGAGAGAGAGAGAGACAGAGAGAGAGAGAGAGAGACAGAGAGAGAGAGAGAGAGAGAGAGAAAGAGTGAGAGTGAGAGAATGGATAAGAAGAAGACGGTGAAGATTCTTTAAAGCGATGGAACGGAGAACGTTCGAAGGCGAATGCTACGGAATAAAGCACGAAGGCGCCTTTTCAAGGTACGAGGTGTGAACTCTGCCGCCCTTCTTGAAAGACTCCCTCTATCGGTATTCACTTTCTCTCTATCTCTCTCTCTCTCTCTCTCCCTTTTTTTTCTTTCTCTCTCTCTCTCTCTCTCTCTCTCTCTTCGTATATCCTCCGACACGAAGGTGTACTACCTCTTTCCACCTTATTAAGACCGCCAAGCCCGCCGGCAACGAAAGAACATACCGTTTCTCTCTTTCTTTATCTCTTTCTTCAATTTCTTGCCCTCCTTCTTCTTCTTCTTCTTCTTCTTCTTCTTCTTCTTCTTCTTCTTCTTCTTCTTCTTCTTTGATCCTTTATGAAGAACGAGATGATGTATTTCGATCTCGGAATAACGTTCTCGCGCGGCGTTGGAATCGAGATAAAAGTTATAATCGGACGAGCGTATCCTTCTTTTACAATCGCTCGTACGAAACGAGAAATCGAGTTTGAATTTTATTAAAGGGGGAATATTTTTTATCAGGGAGAGAGAGAGAGAGAGAGAGAGGGAGAGAGTGAGGAGGGGTAGAGGGGAGAGAGAGAGAGAGAGAGAGAAAAAAGTCATTTTAATTTCTCCGAGAGAAGAGGTATCGTTTAATTCATCTTATTCGTACATACACAAAATAAATTTTATTTAAGTTCTCTCTATGAAGGATTTGTATGGTCATGAGTTTCTTTACTTGCTAAAATGAATTCTAATTGTATAATTAGATCTATGCTCTCGAAGTAACGGTTTGTACAAAAAAAGAGAAAAGGAAAGAGGACGAAAGAAAAAAAAAAAAAAAGAAAAATTAGAAGAATAGAAAATTAACACTTCGTTATGTCTCGTAAGGCTTCAAGATCTTCGAAGATTTTTACTTTGGAACTACGAAGATTTTATATCCACGAAGGACTCCCTCATCGATCATTTAAATTAAAATTTGATTTGTTAATTTTTCTTTTGTTTGTTTGTCGTCTTTTCTTTTGTTTCTTTTCTTTTTTTTCTTTTTAATTTTATTCCAAAAAATATAACAAAAATGTCACGCGATCACGATTAATCCTTCATTTGAATTTCACTTCTATTCACTTTCTTCAGGATTTTTTATTAATCAATGACAATTATTTTGTAAAAAAATTATCTTTCGCGGAAAAATTATATAACATAAAAATTATATTATTATTTATATTGGAATAATTATATTGATATTAAGTAGAATTTTTCTTTTTTCTTTTCTCTCTCTCTCTCTCTCTCTCTCTCTCTGTTTTTTTTTCTTTTTTTTTTTGTATACTTAAAAGCACGAACAAACAAATGGACAAAAGTGCTTCGTTGATAAAATAAACGTAATAATATTAAAATAAGAATTTATAAACGTGTTAAAACGTATTATAAATGTACGCACGTACGTCCACGACTTTACGAAGTTATGAAGGGTTAAATATCTCGAGCAAAATTTCTACGGTCTAACTTATTAGGAGAATTCTAACTTCGTTCTATGTTCTCGAACAAGAGAGGTTTGTTTTTGCTTGGAAAAAAAATAGAAAATTAACACTTCATTATACTTTCTAACACTAGGATGTTTGAGATACATATATACGTGTATATATAATATTATGCATATATATATATATATATATATATATATATATATGTGTGTATGGATTTTTCTATTTAAAAGAAAAAGAAAATATTTTAATTTCCAGCAGTAATATCGTCAGAAATTATCGCTATGAATGAAAGCAAAGAAAATTCATTTAAATTTTCCACGTAAAATTAGTACTATTTATCCTTATTTGGAAAATTCTAACTCAGTATGAATTCTCAAACCAACAGTTTGTTTTTCTTAGAAAGAATAGAAAATTAACACTTCATTATATTTACCACACAGATTCTTATTCCGCATAAATACATACATAATATATAATATGTACATATATTATACACATACACATACACTTATATATATATATATATATATATGAATATATATCTAGGAAGATTATATTTTCTATTAGAAATAAAAACGATAAAAAAATGATAAAAGAAATTTCAATTTCTCGTAGAAAATCATGACAAATATCTTGAGCAAAATTATGCACGTAATCGATTTTTATTACAAAATTACAAACTATTTAATTTAATTTATTTTAATTTAATTAGCGGTTTGTTTTTGCTTAGAGAAAAATAAAAAATTTAACACTTTTATTGTAGATTGTTCATTATATACATATAATATATATATATATATATATATATATATATATATATATATAATATAAAGTATTATACATTATTTATATTAACATATATTATATATTATTATTATTATAATATTATATATTATAATATATTATGTAAAATATTATACGTATATATTTATAATACATATATATATATATTTATTTATTTATTTATTCGTGTAAGAGAAATAAGAAAGAAGAGAAACGGAAAAGTAAAAATAAAGAGGGTAGCTCGTGGCTTCCGGCCGATTGCCTCGTTAGCATCGTCGTGTTTCCAGTTAGCGAACGATAACCGCTCGTTAATGGCGATTAAACGGCAAGTTAAACATCTTTGCTGCCGCGAGACGAAACAATCTTAAAGGCACGTCGAGCTCCGATTAAAATAAGCGCGACCGAGTTCTCCTACCGACTCTCCTTCATTTTTTTTTTCTTTTCCTTCCTTTTCTTTCTTTCCTTCCATCCATCCATCCATCCATCCATCCATTCATCCATCCATCCATCCTTCCTTCTTTCTTTCTTCCTTTTTTTTTTTTCTTTTCTTACACCCTTCCTCGAAGGCCCGTTGTTTTCGCGCGATAAAACCAATCTCGACTCGCTTTCGTAACTTAGCCGCCGCCATAATCGTGACTAGTGTTATAAATTTTACATTTTTCATTTTGTTTGTTTTTCATTCCAACTTTTTCTTTTCCTTTTTGTCGTTGTTCTTTATTTCTCTCGTTGCTTATTCTTTCTTTCTTTCTTTCTTTCTTTCTTTCTTTCTTCAATGAAATCCGTTGTTACTCGTTGTTTGTACCTGTCGACTTGTCGAGTTTCGTACAATCGATCAAGGATAATAGGATTAACGATGAACTTTCTTTTTTTTTTTTTTTCTTCCCTTCTTTCTCGTTCTCTCTGTTGAATTTCATTCTTTCGATTTTTTTTTTCTTTTTTTTCATTATCATCATTTTACAATTAATGATAAATTAATTGCTCTATCATTTTCGCTAAATATTAACGTTCTCGTCGTTGACGTTTATTTTGACCAGGTCTTATTATTGAAATTATTAATAGTTAATGTTTTGACAATAATTAGATAGATCTTTTATTGAATACGAGATTATCGAGGGTTATTAGTTATGGGAAAATTATCTTAAAGATTATGATAGTTCTAAATATTTCTAAACAGATAGAAAATTTCTATGTTTCGTCTATACAATTTTTTTTTATATTTTTCCATTATTACTTGTTCCTTTTTTCGAACAATTCGATAAATTTGAATAAGATCCAGCATAAAATTAAAAAAAAAAAAAGAAAAAAGAAAAAAAAAAGAAGAAAGAAAAAAGAAAAGAAAAGAAAAGAAAAGAAAAATAATTTGAAGACATCAATCGAGAATATCCAACGATATGCGTATAATTAACGAAATAAGAAAAACTATATGAATTTATCAAAAATGATCGTCCATGTGTATTCAGTAAATTTGTGCTATTAATCGGCACGAATTCTTTCGAACGATTCGATATCTTAAAAGTGATAATATTTTACAGCTAAGTAAAATCAGGGATAATGTTTTGTGAAAGAAAAACAAAAGGAAAGGAAAAGGGGAAGAACGAAAAGGAAAAGAAAATAAGAAGAAGAAGGAGAAGTGAAAAAAAGAAAAAAGAAAAGGAAGAAAAATAAAAATAAAAGTAGAAACATGAAACCGTGACGAAGATGACCCAGTCACGCCCTTTTTTTCCTCTCTCCCCCCCCCTCCCTCATTTTTCCTCGTTAAACGGGAAAACGGGAAAAAAGTTTTAACCATTTTCTCGAGAAAAATTTCTTTGGAAAGATGTCGGACGGTCATCGGACGTTCTTAAAGCAATGCGAGACTAATACGAACCGTACAAATATTTAGGGCGACCTGTCGCATTTAAGGGCTTACCTTCTTTATCCCCGTTGTTTACCATTTTAACTCGGAAGACTTGTTGGCTTCTTATGGTTGTTTGTATGGCCCTATACAAAAGTACGCCTCTTCAGGTTTCTTAACCGTGAAGAATCGCGAATCTGATTGCAGATCTGAGACTACTACTTTTCTTTTACAACTACTACTACTACTAATAATACTAATACTAATACTAATACTAATACTAATACTAATACTGTTACTATACTATTGCTATATACTATTATTAACAGCTTACCCTAAAAACGAAAAAGGAATGACCTTTGTAAAATCCGTAACGTATGCTTCCCAATAAATTCTCCAAAAGTGACACCAATTTCCTTGGCGTGTCCGGAATTCGTCCAAGATTCGTTTCACCGTTTCTTAACAATACTTTTTTACTTCTCGTTTTGAAGAGGTAACCGTGAAGAATGATGCAGCAACAGTGACTACAGAAGCAGAAAGCCATATTTTAACAATTTTTCGCATCTATCCAAACTTACGTCTTCATTTCTCGTATTCCTTGTTCGTATGAATTTTTCATCTTTTTTTTTTTTTTTCTTTTTATACCCTCGAACTCTAATTATTTATCTTTTTTTCTTTTTTTTCTCTCTCTCGTTTCTTCACGATCAATCCTTTAATACGATTTTTTTAATACATTTATGCAAATTAATAAATATCACATTGAAAGTAACCTTTAAATAATATTGTTTTATTAATTATTATTACTACTACTATTATTATTATTATTATTATTATTATTATTATTATTATTATTATTACTACTACTAGTGATAATAATAATAATATAATAAATAATATTTTGATGATTTTGCTACGTAAGAATGAATAAAAATATTATTCTTACGCATTTTTCTTTTTTCCTTTTTTCCCTTTCATTGAAAATAATCTTACAATAAAACTATTACTTTATCGATTTATTATATCAATTAAATAAATTCGATAATAATTCGAGAAAGAATTATATTATTAATAATGAATACTAAAAATAAAGTGAAAAGAAAAGAAAAAGAATAATTATCTGCAATCATTATGTTTATAAAAGTATTACAAATTGCTATCAAAAAAAAAAAAAAAAAAAAAAAAAAATATATATATATATATATATTCGTTTAAATAGTAATGAGATTAGAGTGACACTTATTAAACGTCTTAATTCATTCGAAGGACAAATAATCGGATTGGTTTTGTATTTTACGATACAATATCCGTTTAAATACAGGCTCGTTGATCGTTTTAACGATGAACCAAACGTTAATTTTTTCTTTTCTTATGAGTAAGGAACTATAGTAACAACACGTGTCGTCGGTAGAACCTGGTCCGAACATCCACAAAAAGGAACGAGTTACATACCTTTAAGAAGGGTCAGAACTCGGGGTGAAAGAATATCGAAGGTGGTATTTGGTAGCCGTTATAGACATCATGATCGCGTTATGATCGTCGTAAGATTTTACTGCGGTCATAACGTAACCCCTGAGCCTTTATTCTTGGTAGGAAAGTCCGGCAAAAACCATGGATACTTTCTCTCTCTCTCTCTCTCTCTCTCCTTCTATCTCTCTTTTCTGCTTGCTTATTCACTCGTTCATTCGAAACAACCTTCGTTGCCTTTTTTCTTAAGGGTTCTCTCTCTCTCTCTCTCTTTCTTTCTCTCTTTCTCTCTTTGTCTTTACTCTATCTCTTTCTTTCTTTCTCTCTGTAAATTTAAACCCGTTTAAACTCAGAACCCTTTAGACCTTCTCCTACATACTACATAGATACTTACGTACTTACACATATACACGCGTATACGTAGACATATATGTACACGTACACACTCATTCATTCACTCACTCACTCACTCACTCACTCACTCACTCACTCACTCACCCACTCACACGTATTTCACTCTTAGAGCTGAAAAATAAACAGAACTGTTTATCTTCTCGAACGGTAGCTTGCCACGTACATTTCCCCTTCGCCCATTCCCTCCACTCCCCCACCACCACCCCCCATGGAATTCCTATTTCCAATTTGTTGTGGCACAGTTTCACATAGGAGTTTAGTTTTCTATGAAAAAAGAAAAGAGAGAGGTGTAAAGAGAAAAGAGAAAGTCCGAGTGAAAATTAAGAGTACTACGAGGGAACAAAAAAACAAAAAAAGAAAAGAAAAGAAGGAAAAAAGAAAAGAAAGAAAAGAAAAGAAAAAAGAAAAAGACAAGACAAATAAATAAAGAGGAACAATAAACAACGATAAGAATGTTACGCTAATAAAGATCCAATCGTATGATTTTATTCGTTCCAATGTGTTCCATTTTCTTTTCACTATTTTCTTTCGTCTTTGTATTACTTTTTATAAAAAAAAAAAAAAAAAAAAACAAACAAACGAACAAACAAACAAACAAATAAACAAATAAGCAAATAAATAAATAAATAAATAAATAAATAAATAAATAAATAAATAAAGTACAATACAAGTTACAATGCGACGAGATAAATTTTCAAATGATTCATTATCAAGCACGGGAGGAATTTTAGACAATAGATTTTTGACGAGCATGAAAAAGATAAAGAAAAAAAAAAAAAAAAAAAGAAAGAAAAAAAAAAGAAATAAAAAACCAAAGCCCCAAACAGCAACAGAGGGAAAGAGAGATAGATAGATAAATAGATGGATAGATAGTTATATATATATATAGAGAGAGAGAGAGAGAGAAAGAGAGAGAGAGAAAGAAAAGGAAGAGAGAAAGAGAGAAAGAGAGAACTGTAGCAGTAAGAAAATCGGCATAATTTCGTCGGTCTGACGAAAATTGGCAGACCGACATCGAATTACAGGGTAGACACGTTGCAATGAACGGCAGCACGCGACGATTGCGTGTCGACGATTAATTTTTCACTTCTGCCGAAGAGAAATGCCGAACCTTTTCCTCCTTCTCCACCTCCACCTCCTCCTCCTCCTCCTCTTCTTCTTCTTCTTCTTCTTCTTCTTCTTCTTCTTCGTTTCCTCTCAAAGAGGACGTTGGAATCACGTTTGTAGAGATCCGATCGCCACACGACTGCCATTTCTTTTCCTTTTTATTTATTTATTTATTTATTCATTCATTTTTTCTTTTCTTTTCTTTTCTTTTCTTTTCCTCCTCCTCCTCCTCTTCCTCCTCTTCCCCTTCTTCCTCGTCCTCCTTCTCCTCCTTCTACCTCCTCCTCCTTTTCTTTTTTTCTTTCTACAACCTCTTTTCCTACCACCTTTCCACCCAACGTTCCTACAGATCTTTTTTATTTGCGCTTTCGCGTCACAAAGCTCGGCTTGGCAGCCGTGATAAATCTCAGTAATGGCCGGTCATTAATCTACAGAGAATTACGCGTACAGCACGTTCCACCTTTGACAATGGAGAAATCTCCCCTCCTTATGTCCCTATCCACTGACCCCTGCCCCACCCCCTCGCACTCCCCCCCGTCTTCCCGCTACCTACTACATTTCACCCCTCTTCCTCTCTTCTCTTCCCCTTATTCTTCGCTCACGTCTCTCCCGAATGTCCTGTCGTGTTTTCAAAGGACATGTCTCTTCTATCATACTATAATACTCGACGATACCGGGGTTAACTCAATTATATTAAATATCGCGATATAGAAAACATCGATTATATTTTTAAGTGACACGAAAATCTCCCTTTGACATTCTTTTTTTTTTCTTTTTTTTTTTAATCCCTTTTTTTCTTTCTTCTTTTCTTTTCTTCCTTTTTTTTTTTGTTTCTATCTCATTTTTTAATCTTCGAAAAGGAGGCCTGGGAAGGGGTTGCGCGATGGAGGGGGGGGGCCGGGAAAGGGCAGAAGGAACCCGTAAAGACCGTCGGTATCGTTTTAACACATCCATTGGGTATTCTTATTGATCTTCTTATCGATCTAAAAAATTATACTAGTAAGAAGAAATATATTTTCTACGAAAAAAGAAAAAAAAAAAAAAAAGAAAAAAATGAAAATTTCTTCAATCGTTTCTCATACTTTTTCGTTTCGTTTCACTTTTCTTTTCTTTTCTTTTCTTTTCTTTCTTTTTTTTTCTTTCGATTCTTTTTTTCCCCCACTCTTCTTCGTTATTTTCGTCGAACAAAAATTTCAAGACGTACGACGTTTTTTTCTTTTCTCTTTTTCTTTTTTTTTCTTGTCGGTTTTCTCCATCTATTAAAGAAATTAATCTACAGATTAATTTTCAAAAGGGGATCGATATGTTAAAAATTCATTCACAAATAAATATCGTTTTATTTATATTGTAACGATAATTCTTAGTTATAACGACGTCTTATAATTCATGAGTCGAAACGATACGTCTAAAAGAAATAAATTAAAAATAAAGAAATAAATTCTAACGAGTAATTGCAATTTTTGTAAGATCCTGTTCTTTATCTCTAAACAAAAGTTTCATAAAAAAAAAAAAGGGAGCTTATTCATTTCCTTCTTTTTTATTTTCTTTTCCTTTTTCTTTTTTTCTAAATCTCAAGACATCGTTATATCAAATTAATTAATTCATCAATAACTGCCGTCCAATTGGCAACTAATTTCTCGTTCGTTCTCGTGACACAACTTATGTTCGAATGAATCAATCGATCTAATATATTTAAAAAAAAAAAAAAAAAAAAAAAAAAAAAAAAAAAAAAAAAACGATGAAATTAGAATTTGTATAAACATTTTTTTTTCTCATCAGCAACAAAACAAAATTTCTATCGAATGTTTTTTATCGATAGTTTCTTTTTAATGAAAAATATCAGAAAATTGTTATACGTTCAAAGAAACGAGAAGTCCAAAAGAGAAAGATAGATAGATAGTTAGACAGAGAGAGAGAGAGAGAGAGAGAGAGAGAGAGAGAGAGAGAGA
>NC_140811.1:16620000-16622500 GCF_050613455.1 Vespa mandarinia
GTTCATGCTCGAGCACTAACGCCTGACAGTAACTGTTACTGTCTGACAGCTGACATCTTAATTGCTCGTAGATGTTTGCATATATACACTCTTCTCGGTGTACGTGTCGTCGTCACTGATAATATATTTCGATTAATTTATTAAATTCTTTTATTCGTTAAAAAAAAAAAAAAAAAAAAAGAAAAGAAAAGAAAAGGGAGAACAAAAAGGAATTATAATATAATACGGTACAATGTGAAATTTGGGATAAATGAGAATGATAATCGCAAAGTTTTGATAAATTTGATTAAATCTTATCAATTGAATTAATACCGTTCGATAATGTCAATGTCATATAATTTTATATATATATATATATATATATATATATATATATATATATATATCTTTTTTTGTCTTTCTTTCTTTTCTTTTCTTTTCTTTTTATTTTTTTTTCTTTTTTCTTTTTTATGTCAAAAATTTAATCACTTCAATTTGTATCGGAAAATTAACGTTTGCCTGTTTGTAGTTATTGCATTCATAGAATTGAAATAATATATATATATATATATATAGTTTTTATATAATTAGAGTATATAAATAAAAATTATATACTACTGTATCTATGTACTATTGTCTAATATATAGACAATACTATTTAATTACTTAATGAAATATATATTTTATATTATTACAATATTTTTTCTTATTAAAATAAATATTTATATAATTAATAATAATTAATAATAATTATTATATAATAATTATATTAAAAGTATAAATTGTATTATTGTATTAATTTATAAGAGCGGATAATTTCTTTTTAAAATAAAAAAATGAAAGAAAGAAAGAAAGAAAGAAAGAAAAAAATAATAATAATAAGGAGAATAATAATAAGATCATAGAAGTTTAACGGAGAGGATTAATCAATTCGAAATTCAACAGAGACATTTTCTAAAGGTTAGCAAGTATAAGATAAGTTCACCGACCCGAGAATCGACACGAATCAAGGTCTACGAGTATTCATTCTATCTTCTTCCCCGTTAATCCAAACCACTTCGAAGACTCTGCGATATTTTGCTTTCACGAAGTGAAAAGATCTAATTCAGACTCCATGCCTCTCTTATTCTATGTAGTAGCACAAACAAATCCGTTAACAGTATTCGATAGAGAAACATCTGTTTCTAATGATACGATGTTTCGAAAACATTGAATCGTCAATTGATTCTAACAAAATTTAACCATCAAATTATTATTATTATTATTATTATTATTATTATTATTATTATTATTATTATTATTATTATTATTATTATTGTTAATCTTTATTCTTTTCTTTAAACCTCTACTCGAAATTATTCTTATTATTATAATTATTATTTATATATTTAAATCTCATCTATAAAAAAAAAAAAAATCTCTTCTAGATTTTTACTTCTTTCAATCACTTTTATTATTAATTTTGTTTTCTATAATAAATAATCGAACAATATTGTATATTTTTAATATCATTGATTTTTGAATGTATCCATGTATAAGTTAAATATATATATATATATACTTATAATCAAATTTATTATATATTATATATTATTATTATTATTATTATTATTATTATTATTATTATTATTATTGTTGTTGTTGTTGTTGTTGTTGTTATTGTTATAATTACTTTTGAATCTTTATCACGTGATTTAATCTCGAATAGAAAATCTTCACAAACGAGTTAAGCTATAACATAAATCAAGAATTATATTCGTCATTTATTGTATCGATAAATGCCTATTAACATTTCTAATATCACGTGAAATAATCGTACAAATTCATTTCCATCGTATACTTTTTCATTCGCTTGTTCTTTCTTCCTTCTTCGTTTTTTTTTTTTTTATTTATTTATTTATTTATTTATTTCTTTTTTTTCTTCTCTTTCCTTTTATTTATTTACCTATTCTCTTAGTTTCTTACGTAAATACATAAACGACTATCTTTATCTTTCTTATACGAGTAAGGAGAAGGATTGAACCATTCTTCTTGACACGCTTGAACGAATGAACGAAGTGCGACGTTAAAATGGCACGTAAAATTTTGCTCGGCACGAGGAATTATAAATGTTACTTGTGTCTCTTCGTCCTTAGCGTCTATTAAAGCTCGAAGAAACGATTAATCCATTTACGAGCCACGACGTTCCTCGTAACTCCTATTTTCATTCACTTCCACTCGTGGTTAATGGCCAATAAAACAAGACGATTATACAACAGAGAGAGTGAAAGAGAGATAGAGAGAAAGAGAGAGAGAGAGAGAGAGAGAGAGAGAGAGAGAGAGAGAAGATGCAATACCAGAAGGACACGCGTACACTACGACAACGACGACTTGCAGTTTGCTTTATGCGAACGCTTATTTATCGTCACGAGGAATATAAATTTTCCCTTAGAATAAGAAGAGGAAGAAGAAGAAGAAGAAGAAGAAGAAGAAGAAAATGTGTGATAAGTGTGAATCGAATTGCTCATGAAGATATTCATAG
>NC_140811.1:16627500-16655000 GCF_050613455.1 Vespa mandarinia
AAGATAAAGAGAAAGAGAGATAGAGAGAGATAGAGCGAGACAGACAAATAAAGATAGAGATAGAGAGAGATAGAGATAGATAGATAGATAGAAAGAGAGAAAGAGAGAGAGAGAGAGAGAGAGAGAGAGAAAGAGAAAGAGAAGAAACTTGTTCTTTTTCAATTCCCGAATGTGGTTTACGTGAGAAGGAGAAGAAGAGGGGAAAGGGAAAGAGGATGATGGAAAAGTAGAGAGGGAAAAAAGAGAGAGAAAAAGATAGAGAGAGAAAGAGAGAGAGAGAGAGAAAGAAAGAGCGTTGAAACAAGAAGAATGAAATAAAAGGTTGGCCTGGCAGCGAAGGTAAAGCTGACCAAGGTAGGAGAAGAAGAAGAAGGAGGAGGAGGAGGAGGAAAAGAAAGAGGAGGAGGAGGAGGAAGAGGAGGAGGAGGACTTGAGAAGAAACCGGCGGGGGCGGGGCTCCATCTTCGGATGCTGGGATGGAGCCCAGTCCTGTTTCACCATCTTCCTTCACATCAGGACCCAACCCCCTTCTTCGGTCTAGAAGGTGGCTCATCTTCTCTGTACTTCTATCTTCTTCCTCTCCCTCTCCCTCTCTCTCTCTCTCTCTCTCTCTCTCTATCTATCTATCTATCTTTTTCCTTTTCTTCCTTTCTCTTAATTCTTCTTTTCTCTTTTCGTTCTACTCATCTTGACCTCTTAACCCTGCCCCGACGTATTTAACTTTTCATCTCATGCGAAAGATCTCTTCTCTCCTCCTTTGTTCGCGTCTCCTTAAAGTAGATTTTCAATAAATTTATAATTCGTCTTCGAATTCACGAGAGAGAGAAAGAGAGAGAGAGAGAAGACAATAATACAAAATTATTAAATTGGTTAATAAATAATGTAAACAATTTCAATATTTTGTATGTAAATAATTAACACTTTATTTTTTTTTTCAATACTTTTTATTGACGATTGAAACAATCGATTGATATACTATTTTGATATATATATTTATATATCTACATCAATATATATATATATATATTTTGTTTTTCTCTTTTTTTTTCAAATTTCTTCTTGACAATATTAGTAATATTTACTAATCCAATAGTATAATATTACTATTGTATATTACTTAGTATAATATTTATATTTATTATTTTTTAATTGAAAATTTCTATATCACTTATTAATCAATTGAATGTTATATATTAATCGTTATAATATCTAAATATATAAGCCGTATAATTTATTTCAAATTCTGATATTATCCATTGGTCAAGGAAGTATTATATTATAGATCATAATAAATTTTCGATATTTATTTGCTTTCATATAATACTTTCAATATATTACTTATTAATCAAATCTCAATATTACAGATTACTATTCATCACTTTCCTCATAATATATTTTTTAATATATTCTAATATTACTAATATTGTTATTTTAGAACAAAAATGTCGATATTAATTATAAACCAATCCGATATTATTATTACTATTGTAACTATATTTATATAAAAGACCGAGAGAGAGAGAGAGAGAGAGAGAGAGAAAGAAAAATTATTTATCTCTGAATAACTGATAAGAAGTATTATAATATTTAAATAAATGATAGCAAGTATTGATGTTTGAATGCACGAAGAAATTGAAAAAGAGAGAAAGGCAGAGAAAAAAAGAAAAAGAAAGAGAAAGAGAGAGAGAGAGAGAGAGAGAGAGAGAGAGAGAGAGAAAGAAAAATTATATATCTCAAAATATAAATTATTATTTATCTCTGAATAATTATTTATCTCTAAATAACTGATAAGAAGTATTATAATATTTCAATAAATGATAACAAGTATTGATGTTTGAATGGACGAAGAAATTGAAAAAGAGAGAAAGGCAGAGCAAAAAAAGGGAAAGAGAAAGAGAAAAAGAGAGAGAGAAAGAGAGAGAGAGAGAGAGAGAGAGATCATTGATCGAGTGGTTGAATCGAGAAGACGCGACAATTAACAGCCGTTTACCGAGCGCGATAAGATATGTAAACGAGGTGTAAGTGATAGACGATCGGTAATTAGGAGGTATCGCGCGAGGTACGATGGAGAGGAGATAGCACGTATGTTGCATGTACAAGATGGTTGTGAGGAGGAGGTGAAGTAGAAGGAGGTGGAAGAGGAGGTGGTAGAGAAGGAGGAGGAGGTGGAGGAGAAGGAGGAGAAGGCATCATATACGCGACGAGTACATCACTCACCGGAACTGGTTTCCTCTTTTCGTCTTTCATAAACGCCTCGAGCACCGTGGTAGCGCCATTATAAACGATAACGAGCGACCACTACCGACGGTTCTTCTCGATATAATTTTCTTTTTTTTCTTTTTTTTTTTTCTTTTTTTTTCTTGTTTTCTTTTTTTCTGTTTTTTCTTTCCCTTTTCCTCTTTTTCTTTTTTCCTCTTTTTTCTTTTTTGTTTTTTTTTTCTTTTTTTTCATTGAAAATTAAAATTGAAAAGGAAGGAAGGTAAAGAAAGGAAAAAAGAAAAGAAAAAAGATAAAGAGAGAGCGAGAGAGAAGGGGAAGAGGGGGGAGAGAGGGAGAGAGAGAAAAGAAATGAGTATGAGAATGGAATACGAAGAGGACGATGTAAGAAGTACGAAGCTCTTAAACGTCCTCTCATGGGGCTCCATTTAATGTTGAAATTAAATGAATTTTTTCAAACGAAAAAATGTACTCCGTACAAATCGTGACGTACAAAATATTGACGAGATAATTGTGAATATCTATATCTTATGATCTTAAATCATAAATTATATATATATATATATATATATATATATATATATATATATGTAATAAAAAAGATTATTATTATTATTATTTAATTTATTATATTATTATTAAGATTATTTTTATTGCAATTATTGATAGATATAAAAAGTTTTTCGATAATTTTGTCATATGTTGTTTTTTTTTTCTTTATTTTTTTTCAATTTTTTTTTTTTTTTTTATTACAGTACATATTACATTTTTATTCATTGACTTCTACTATTTTCATTATACTTTTTATGATACTTAGAATACGCATATGTGTACGTGTACGTGTATATATGTTTAACGTATTGAGATGAAAAGAAATTTTTAATTCCTATGAACTATGACGAATATCATAATCGACACTAATACATTACGTTAATACTTCTTATTAATTACAATTGTTTATTGAATTTATAAAATATACGTATGTTTATACATATACATTAATATTTTTAAGATTGAGGATATTTTGAATTGCGATATCTTTAATAAAAATGATAATTGATAATAATATAATAATTTCTTTTACAATTACTTCCTCTTTTTTTTTGTTTTTTAATGTATCTTATTTATTGCTATTCTTCTTTTTCTTCTTCTTCTTCTTCTTCTTCTTTTTCTTTTTATTATTATTATTATTATTATTATCACCACCCCCGCGTCTCTCTCGTTTTCTTTTCTCATTCTCTAATGGATTACGGGCTAGGCCATTTTTCACTCAGAATGGATTTTCATAAGGTCCCGACATTCTCTCTCTTTCTCTCTCTCTCTCTCTTTTGAGAGAAAAGAGAAGGCTCCATGTCTCTCGACTCCGCCAAAATGTTTGTAAATAGATGTAAAGTCTGGGAGGGGCCGAGAGTGCAACCCGCTGCGCGAACAAGGCACCCCATCGTGCACCACAGCCGGTATATCTCTCTGGCCCTTCACCATTCTTTCCTCTCTTTATACCGCGTCCTCTTTCGGCCCTTTTATACCTTCTCTCTCTCTCTCTCTCTCTCTCTCTTTCTCTCTATCTCTATCTCGTTCTTCGTTTCTTCTTCGTCGACTTTCTTCTTCTTCCTCCTCCTTCTCCTCATTCCTCTCTCCTTTCGATCCACCTTATCGTATTCTCCTCTTTCCATCCGTTCCTACCATTCGTTCCCACCATCGCATCAAAATGTACGATGTGATTTCGCACGAGCTCACTCCTTACGTCATTTCCTTTAAATCAAAATCTTGAAAACTTTAACGCGATTACGTGTCTATATGTGACTTTACGTTATTAAGTTTCTACAAAAAAAAAAAAAAAAAAAAAGAAAAAAGAAGAAAAAGAAAACAAAAAGAAAAGAAAAGAAAAGAAAAATAAAGATTCGAAATATTTAATCCTCTATAAACGTCATCCATCCTTGAAATCATACAATTATATATATATATATATATATATATATATATATATATATATATATCTTTTATCTAATTTTGTATTCTCTCGTTTCTGACAAACATTCAAACTTTTTATCATTTTATATAATTTTAAAGTCACATACTTATATGCCTATCTCTCTCTCTCTCTCTCTCACACTGAAAAATAAAAGAAAAAAATTATAAACTCCGACAATGTTATTCATGATTGACCCTGTACATAATATGAAAAGAAATTCTCAAATTGAATTTGATTTTGTCCCTACCGATCGAATTGCAAGAGAATTTGAATTAAGGGCTCGGGAAAAGGGGTGAATGTAGAAACAGAAAGAAGACAGACAGACAGAGAGGGAGAGAGAAAGAGAGAGAAAAAAAGTAGGAAGGGAAAAAGGAAAGAAAGAGGAGGGGATAGAGAGAGAGTATGAGACAGAAAGAGAGAGAGAGACAGAGAGAGACAGAGAGGGAAAGAAAAAGAGGTAGAGAAAGAGGAAGGAGGAAGAAACTGGTCGCTACTTCGCGATACAATGCAGGAAAGACCCGTTCGATATCGCGAACGAGATGGGGTTGACAATGTCCACGAATTTGCGGCTCCACGCCGGCAATTAGCTTCTATTGACTGCGTCGAGGAAGAAAAGGGGGGACCGGTCGCGGCAACCTTTCCATTTTCGAATCCTCACTGGTGAAAATCCAAAGTGTCTGTTAAGAAGTAAGCAAAGCCCTTCTTACTTACATGTACTTACATATATATATATATATATATACGAACGTATGTACGTATGTATATATATATGTGTTTGTATGTGTGTACATGTGTGTGTGTGTGTGTATGTGTGTGTGCATGCGAGTGCATAAAAATCGCACGCCTATCGGCTGTCGGATGAATTTCGATCAAGCTTAACGTGAAAGAAACCACTCGGTCTGAAAATACGAAAGAAATTTCACCGAACGTATCGTTATAGTATTTACGTTTACAGACATTTAATGAAATAGAAAAGAACGTTTAAAAAGTCTTTAGAATCTGACAAAAGAGAACCTCTCGTTCGTTCATTCGTTCGACGCGTTCATTCGTTTCTGTTCAATGTAAACCATCTTTTACATATACATACATTAAAGCCAATGGATAATCTTATGGTTTCCCTTCTAACACCTTCATATATATATATATATATATATATATATATATATATATATATATATATACTTATGTTTTTCTTCTTTGGGATACTTTATAATCTTCACGTTTTTATAATAACGTGTCCTGTTCATTCATTCCAAACTATGGATTTTTTTCCAATGGAAAAACTTGGCTTCTATCTTTTGTTATTATTTTTTTTTTATCCTCTCTACGTTTATCATTATTCTTCTAAAAATAAATTCAATTCTAACAATAATCTATCGTCAATTAATGATCGAGTTTAAACGATCGAATTTACGATATGGAGGAATGAGAATTCGTTTTTATTTTTTTTCTTTTTACTCTTTTGATAAAAGAAAGAAAAGAAAAAGAAAAAGAAAAAGGAAAAGAAAAGAAAAGAAAAAAGAAAAGGAAAGGAAGGAAGAAAAAAAGAAATAAAAGAAGGAGAGAGAGAGAGAGAGAAGGAAAAATATAAAAATGAGAAAATAAGAAGCCGCTTTTCCTTCTTAAAAAAAGGTATAGAAGTTAAAGAGCAGGTAGAAGTCAGAATTTTCTTCGAGTTTCTTTCCTTAAGAGCTTACGAGAAGCAAGAGGATCGGCGTGACCGAATAATCCTCAACACGACGGCCGTATTTATACTCCTGTTTGCCCCTTGATTCGCTATGGGGCTCGGTAGGTCCTTAAAGTCCCTTTGAGAAATCCCGTTCCGTTCTCGTGTCCGGTCAAAACATGCATTCGTTTTCCGCGTCTTGACTCTCGCAGGACCCTTTTTCTTCTTCTTATTCTTTATCATTATCTTCGTATCGCCTTTCCAATTATTTCGACCTGACACACAATTCAAATTGTATTCGCGATATATATATATATATATATATATATATATATATGTCCTTTTTCCCGTGTGCAACTACGTTAAATATTCGAACGTCATTATTCCACGAACTTTTTTCTCCCATTTCTGTATTGCCCAAAGAAAAATCATATTAAGCGGAACTTTTTTTTTACGACAATAACGACAATAATGACAAACCAAAAAAAAAAAGAAAGAAAGAAAGAAGAAAGAAAAAAATCGACAAAAAAGGAATAGCATGGTTAACGTATGTACAAAGGACATAGAGAAAAGTTATTTTTGCGAGAATAGACTTCTTTCCGATCTTTTTCAAAAGGATTCGAAATAACTGATTTTCCATGGTCTATCCCTATTTTTTTTCTTTTTTTCTTTTTTTTTTCTTTCTTTTTTTTTTTGAAAACTTAAGTTATATTACTATGATTTATATTCATTGATGTGTATATTCGAATGACGAATGTTTATTGTATACGTATACATATATATATATATGTGTGTGTGTGTGTGTGTATGTGTGTTTATAATATTAACATTATATAAATATTAAGTATTTATATATTTTTGATATAATATAAATCGAATATATATAGTACTATATTAGATTTTTTGTCTATTAAATTTTGTATTTATTATTTATTACTATATATATATATATATATATATATATAAAATAAAATAAAAATATAAATTAAATATAATACCTAATAATGACGATGTTATTTAAATATTGTCTATTCTTTTGCTTTTTCTAATTTTCCACTTCGAATATCTAAGAAATTCAAGATAATAAAAACAAATCTGAAGAAAAAGAAAGAAGAAAAAAAATTGTGAGGCAAATTATCGTCAAATTGTTTCTTGAAAAATTAATAAAAGAATTCTTTAATAATTCTTAATAATTTAATTCTCTTAAATGTAACATTGTCGTCAAACGACGTCATCTCGAAGAAGATAATTGAAAAGAAATTTTCCAACACTTTTTTCGGAATTATAAGAAATAAAAAGAAAAAAAAAGAAAAAGAGAAGACAAAAAAAAAAAAGAAAAAAGAAAAAGGAACACTTTACGATTTAATCTAAAATTTAATTAGCAACGTTTAATCAAATATTTTCAATGTTACAGAGGTGCAAGGAGAAATTGAACACCCTAGCAATCTCGGTAATGAACCAATGGCCCGGAGTGAAGCTGAGAGTAACAGAGGGCTGGGACGAGGAGGGAAAACATGCAACCGATTCTCTTCATTACGAAGGACGAGCCGTTGACGTGACGACGAGTGATCGCGATCGATCGAAGTACGGAATGTTGGCGAGACTCGCAGTCGAAGCTGGTTTTGATTGGGTTTATTACGAGTCCAGATCCCATATACATTGTTCCGTTAAATCTGGTTGGTATTTCATTTGATAAAAGAATTTTTTCATGCGCTTAAAAAAAGAACACACGTACATCACGATGTATTCAGTTAAGCGGATCCTCGAACGCCATTTTGTATTTTTTCTTTTTGTTTTTTTTTTTTCTTTTCCTAAAGAGTCGATCGAAATATCAAATTATCTTCTAATGAAACGATGATGATTAAAATCACGTTATGAAAGATTTGAAAAAGAGAAAAATTTCATTTCGAAAATTATTTTTGTTTTAATGTAATGTATATATATATATATATATATATTTTTTTTTATAAAACATTTGAAATTATTTTCTTAATATATGGTCAAATTCGCTTTTAAAAAACGATGAGAATTAAAATTTCGTTAAAAAATTTCAAGAAAATAAAGTGAAATCTATATATATATATTAATTATTATTTGCTTATTTATTTATATATATAAATTATATAAATTATTTTGTTAATATACGGTCAAATTTTTTTTTCAAAAACGATGAGAATTAAAATTTCGTTAAAAAATTTCAAGAAAATAAAGTGAAATCTATATATATAAATTAATTATTATTTGCTTATTTATTTATATATATAAATTATATAAATTATTTTGTTAATATACGGTCAAATTTTTTTTTCAAAAACGATGAGAATTAAAATTTCGTTAAAAAATTTCAAGAAAATAGAGGGAAATCTATATATATATATATTAATTATTATTTGTTTATTTATATATATACATTATTATTAGATTACTTTATTATTTACTTACATTATCACTTGCGAATATACAGTAAGCGCCGCTATTCGTCAGAAATACGAAACATTTTCTTTCTTATCGACTTGCTCGGGTATTGCAGAGTTTGATCGTGACTCGGCAAAATGATTTTAATTTTCATCCAGATCCCATTTTATTAGATCCCTTAAGGATTAAATATCTTATGCATTATCATATACGATAATTAACTTTTTTTTAAAAAAAAAAAAAAAAAGGACAGAAGAAAAGAAAAAAAAGGAAGGAAACAAATAAATAAATAAATAAATAAATAAATTTTCTTTCCTCATCGTTCCTCCATTTGTCTTTTGTTAAACGACCGTACGATTGATTTTTTTATTTGATATTTTAATTGACGAAAAAAGAAACTTTGATAGATCTTTGATATGTTCCTGCCAAAGATTTGAACGATCGATTCTCATTTCTCCCTCTCTCACCCTCTCTCTCACCCTCTCTCTCACCCTCTCTCTTTCTCTCTCTCTCTCTCACACCCTCTCTTTCTTTTTCTTTTTTCTTTGGCCAATAATGCTCAAGTCGTTCGTGTCACACGTAAAAGTTTCGTATTACGAAATAAATACCGATAAATCGGGCACCGTGCCTGTCCATTCGAATTAAAAGATCGAGCGTAAAAGTAGGCGCGAAATCGATACCGGTCGATGGATCGCGTCCTCGAGGGTCGCTTGAGAAAGACAGAGGGAAAGAAAGAGGGAGGAAAAGAGAGAGAGAGAGAGAGAGAGAGAGAGAGAATAAAAGAAAAGAAAAAAAAAAAAGGAAGGAAGGTGGCAGGTTCGAAACGTGACATATTTTCTGATCTGGGCTCTCTCCTCCCCACCCTTTTTGTTTTAACGCATACGTATATATATATATATATATACAAATCTTTTTTTCATCATGATCAAAGGACAAGATCGATACTATTGAGATCGATATCGATTCACCTTTATTAGCATGACTCGAAGGTAGAAAAGAAAAAAAAAAGAAAAAAAAAAAAAAGAAAATCCTCGATTTTCTGATCTGTCGGAGATCTTCTTCCTTTTCTTTTTTTTTGTTCCTTTTTCTCTCTCTCTCTCTCTCTCTCTCTCTCTCTCTCTCTCTTTCGTCGTCTTTAAATTTCCTATATATAATTTTCGACGTTCTTTTTCTGTTTCCCTTTTTCTTTTTCTTCTTCTTTCTTCCGTATAGATCCGATTCTCCGATTGGAATTCGTTAGAAGATATCGATTTTCGTGACGTAGGGTGGGGAGATTACCAGAGATTTCCCACGGTAACAACCGGTCTAAGGATGTTGCTTGTTATGCTCGTATGCGTCACCGACCTTCCTGATCGGTATTCCAGGTCCAACGTGTACGATGGATCCGATTACCTCCTTCGAAAAATCGATCCTACGTAGAAAGACTTAAAGCCCCGCGAGATCGCGGTTAATCGAGGCACAAGTCCGCGCGAAAAAAAAAAAAAATTGTGCCAACGTCCGAGAATGAACCGAGACCGATCCACTCTTTTCGGATCAATTTTCTTTTTTCTTTTTTTTTTTTCTTTTTTTCTTTTTTTTTTTTTCTTCTTTTTTTTTTTTTTTTTTTTTTAAGTAAGAATTACTCGAGATTCTCCGACAGAAGAGAATACGCTGATCTACGAACATGAGATTTAGTTTAGAAGACAAAGTACAAAGTTTCGTAATCAAAGTTCAAAGTAAAAATGTAAAGTACATCGTCAACGGCAAATAATATTAAACGTATTGTCGATTGTAAATTCATTCAATCGATAATATTAAAAAATTTTTAATCTCTATTTAAATTCTTATCAACAATCGAGAAAAGATATTCCTTCGAGATCGTTCAATTGCGAGATCGAAATTTTGAAATAGTCTTTATTTTAAATAACAAATTTAAATAATCTTTATTTCGATCTCTTTCGTATAAATACGATCAAAGAAAGAGAGAGAGAGAGAGAGAGAGAGAGACAGAAAAGAATAAACCCGCAGAGAACAAAAACGAAAAGAAAAAAAAAGATGGGAAAAAAATTGAATTTATAAGGACCACGGTCAGATCTTTTTGTTTCTTTTTTACTCTCCTTTTGTTTTCTTTTTTCTTTTTTTTTTTATAGAATCATCATCAGCAGGCAAGTCGGGTGGCTGTTTCCCTGGGAAAAGTTACGTCAGAACGGAGAACGGTCGACGGAAGAGGGTGGACGAGATCGAATTAGGCGAACGCATAGCTGCCATGAATTCTCAGGGCGAATTGATCTACAGCGAGGTGATAGCTTTCTTGGATAGGTCGCCAACGGAGAGACGGCAATTTGTTAGACTTATTACGGAATCTGGACGAGTGTTGACCTTGACCCCAGCACATTTGGTACCGATTAAGGATAAATCGACGATATTTGCTGCGAGGGTACGAATAGGGGATAAAATTCTTGTGGCCGAGAAGAAAGAGGATCCTACGTTTTCCATAATGGATAATATATTGAACAATGAAGTGTATTCGCGTGATCAACGTCTTCGTTGGGATCGAGTGATCGAAACGAGATTGATCCTTGAGAAGGGTGTTTTTGCGCCGCTTACAATGGAAGGAACATTATTGGTCGACGACGTCATAGCATCTTGTTATGCCGTAATTGATAGTCAAGCTTTGGCACATTATTCCTTTTATCCTTTGCGAATTTGGAAGAATTTAGAATCGTTCTTCGTTCGAAGATCATATTCGTTTAAAGATACGATCGACGTAGATCGGCCAATTATCAGGCAAGAAAGGACTAATAACGAGACAATGAATATCGATCGTAATGTAAAAGACGAGAAGTACAACGGAGTACATTGGTACGCATCGTTTTTATATAATTTTGCCTCTTCTTTTTTACCACGTAACATGCTTTACAATTAATTATGACAATTGTTCAACATGTCGAAGGATAGAAGAGGAAAAACAAATAAAAGGTTGTCCCTTTTTTCTCTTATAAGATTGTTAATCCTTTGATTGAAATCAACAATACTTTGCTTTATTATCTCTCTCCTCTCGTGTGTTTTTCCAAGGACACGCTTATATCTAATCTCACTCTCTCTCTCTCTCCCTTTCTCTCTCTATATATATAGAGAGAGAGAAAAGGAGAGAGAGAGAGAGAGAGAGAGAGAGAGAGAGAGAGAGAGAGATAGAGAGATAGAGAGAGAGAGAGAGAGAGAGAAAGACTATGTCTTTTATCTTGTTGGATAGTGTTTGAATTGGACAGTGATATTTCTATCCGGTTTAACGAGAGTGACGTAAAGTATATTAAACTTTTAGAAAAATAATAAAAAGAACGCGAAAGCTTTAGAAAGATATCAAAGCTTTTTCATCGTCTAACGTTCTAATGTATGTGTATGTATCATACGAGTATATAATATAAATATCGTTCCGTGCTATTTCATTTAAGCGAGTATACATAAAAGTGTATGCGTCTATGTGTGTTGTGTGAATGAATGAATGAATGAATGAATGAATGAATGAACGAGTGCATTTATGTATATATGTGTATAACGTGTACGAATGTGTATATGTAAAACGAAAGAAGAAGATTAGGAAAAATATGATGAAAAAGATGAAAAGGACGAAGAAAGGAACGACACTTTTTTTTTTTTTTTTTTTTTTTTTTTTTTTTTTTTTTTTTAATGTCGAGACGATTTTTTTTTCCTTATTTTGTCCGAGATTTTGTTCTTTTTCCTTATTTCTCGTGGTATGGCCCTTCGCGTATGTGTGCATTCGTGCACGACTCATTGCTATGGGGAAGCAAGGAAATAAAAAGGAAAAAAGGAAAAAGAAAAAAAAAAAAAGGAGAAAATAAAAGACAAAGATACAATAACAATGAAAAATTCTGAAACAACGGAAGACATCGTTATACATATACATACGCATACAAACACACATACATATATGCATAGATACATGTGCATATTTACGGAATGGAACGTGCAAATTAAAAACACGTTATATCGCGGCGTTGTTCTAGCGCACGTGTTGCTGGTGCTTCGTCAAAAAGAGATGCGGATCGCGTGAGCTTTATTAAAATAAATATCATTTTCCTATTTTCTATGCTCGTTATCAATCGATCGTCGGACTTTTTCTCTTCGTCCTTGTATAGCGAATTGATTGTAATTCGTACAATTAGAAAAAATATCGGCGTACAATGGTATCTAATTAACCTTTTTTTTTTTTTCTAGTTTCAATATCGACACGTCCATATTTATATATATATATATTTATTTATATATATATATATATATATTTATATATATATATATATCTATTTATATATATTGTATGTTTATATATATATATATATATGTAAATATATATTTATATATATTATATATTTATATATATATATATATAAATATATATCGACTATCATCTTTAAATTATCTACGAAAAAATATAAATATATATACATATATATATATATATATATTAATTTTATTATTATTATTAATATTATTATTATTATTATTATTATTATTATTATTATTATTATTATTATTATTATTATGTATTATTTCCAATAAATATTTTATAATTTTATTATTATTATTATTATTATTATTATTATTATTATTATTATTATTATTATTATTATTTTTATTATTACCTATTATTATTATTATTATTATTAATAATATTATTTGTGTACGTAATGAGAGAGAGATAAATTATAAACGATGTATATATAACACAATACACGCAATCGATAAATTTGAATTACACATTGCCAAAACAAACTTCATTTTGTCTGATTAATCAATCGGCCTATCCGAAAACAGTACCAAATCCAAGATCCTTTCAACTTTTACAGTCACTTTTATTTTATAACCTAAGTTTTAATCTCGATACAGTTTAAATCATACTTCTATATATAAGGATTTATCATCGTATAATTGATTAGAATTAGATTAGTTAAAAGGGAGATTATCGACAAAAATGGTTCAAGAGGATACTCGTCGAATCGAAACGGAAGAAGAATATGAAATAGTAAAGAAAAAAAAAATATATATATATATATGTATATATATAAAATGATAAAAAGAAAAAAAAAACATAAAATGATAATATATATATACATATATATGTTATACAAGATAACATCGTAAAAAAGATCAAAGAGATGATTGAGATGATTTATTTATCATTTCGTTATATAGCGAAAAAACGTGACGCTTCCACAACTTCAAGAAATAGAACAGGAATTTTTCGAGTTGGTGATAAACGGAAGTATCGCTGAAGTCGAGCTTTATCTGAGAGTTCATCCGGATTTTAAAATTAATGCTACCAACTACCAAGTAACTTATCTCTCTCTCTCTCTCTCTCCCTCTCCCCCTTTCTCTCTTTTATTTGCTATAGATATACCTACATAAAAACATAAGATTGAGATTGGTAGATCGATTTTTCGAAACTTTCGAGATAGTTTTATCTTCATCGATCTCGAGAACATCGTCGTCGGCAAATTCATTTCAAGAAAGCAAGCCAACGACTAGAGGGAAAAGAAAAAAGAAAAAAAAAAGAAAAAAAAGAAAAAAAAAAAGAAAGAAAGAAAGAAAAAAAAAGGAATAAAAAGAATATAACGAACGTTTCGAGATATCAGGCAAAGGGACGAGAGACATCGGTTTCCCTTTGAGTAGCAACCCCTTCTTCTTCTTCTTTTTTCTCTCTTTCTCTCTCTCGATCATTTCCATGAGTGATTTACGCGAGATCCTTACGAGACACGTCGAATTATTGTAGACGAACGTTCCCTTCTCTCTCTCTCTCTCTCTCTCTCTCTCTCTCTGCCTATCTATCTATCTATCTTTCTCTTTCTTTGCGAAGAAGAATCGAAGAAACGGAGCGAGAATGCAAACCACAGTGGACTCTCCACTCGTTATCTTGAATCTTCACCCTCTCTGTATATACCCCATGTGGAATGTCTTCTCCCCACCACTAACCTTGTTTCTCTTTCTCTCTCTTTTTCTCTCTATCTATCTATCTATTTATCTATCTATCTTTATCTATCTCTCTCTTTTTTCATCCCGTTCGCAACGTTTTCAAAAAGTCTGCCGGCCGTCCGACTTTCGGTCAAAATACCATAGCATTTGACTCTATTGGAGAGAAAGAGATATAGAGAAAAAAGAGAAAGAGAAAGAGAAAGAGAGAGAGAGAAGGAGAGAGGAAGATGTGAACAATGTATATGTGTGAGTGTGTGTGTGTGTGTGTGTGTGTGTGTGAGAGAGAGAGAGAAGGACTAACTGCCTCCGTGTATATCTCCGGCCATATTTCAGACGGTCCTTTACAAGACAATGGTTTCAACCGAGGACCGATAAAAATTATTCAAATGACCCGCCCCGCTGTAAATTCCATCCATGGATCACCCCCTTCTCTCTCTCTCTCTCTCTCTCTCTCTTTCTCTTCCTCCTTTTACTCCTCTCTAACTTACTACGAGTCTTTCTTTCCTTCTTTCTTTCTTTCTTTCTTTCTTTCTTTCTTTCTTTCTCTTTCCATCTTTCTTTTCTTTTCTCTTTCTTCCTCTTCCTCTTTTTCCTCTTTATCTTCTTCTACTTCTTCTTTCCCCTACACTCCTACCCACTCCCCCCCCCCCCCCCCCCCCAATGGCTTACATTCGCTCTCGTTTTAGAAATGGCCCTTATGCCAATCCAATGACGGGCCATTAAATGGGATCCCTCATTCAGAAAATTTTTCTCGAATGAGAGAAGACCTATATACGATGTTCTTATTTATATCTTTCATAGTTATCATTAGAAAATAATGAAAGATGATAGACGTTATTATTATCTCGGTATCATCGTACAATCTCTTTATATTTTAATTAAATGAAAGAAATTTCTGTAATCGTACGATACTATGGCCATTATTATTACGGTATCTCGATAATCTGATTTTATCGAATATATCTGGGAACAATTATCAAAAGAATATGCTGGTTACGTATTAATAATATAATTGTATTAATTGTATTAATACGTATTAATGCAATTTCCAAAAAAATTGCGAGTGCAATATTTTGGAAAAAAAAAAAGAAGAAGAAGAGATAAGTAAAAATATAATGTGAAATTTATTATTTATAACGAAATAAGATATTTCTTATTCGTTATAGTGTTAACATAATAAATTTCATCAAAATATTTATGAAAAGTAATTATTGAGACGAATTAATCAATATGTTTTGATAATTACAAAAATATGAATAAATTAAATATTCAAAGAAATATAATTTATTTCCTATAGGTTATTTAAAAAAAAATCGTTCTCTCTCTCTCTCTTTCTCTCTCTCTCTCTCTCTTTCTCTCTCTGTCATTCTCACTCATTCTTTATAACAAATGGTATATTATTTAAACGTAATATAAACGTATGCAAAACATTGAAAATAAATATGAAAAGAAGTATGAATTCGAAAATATCCTGAATGAAATATCAGAATATAAGAGATCTTTTTATTATACGTTATGAAAAAAGAAAAAAGAAAAAAGAAGAGAGAGATAGAGAAAGAGAGAGAGAGAGAGAGAGAGAGAGAGAGAAAAAGTCTCCTTCCCTTTATCTCATTCTCTCTTTCTTTCGAAATGTTAGATCACATCTTTAACTTAATGAAACGAGAATCATAACGTAATCCATAGAAAATATCTAACAACTATAAAGAAAAAAACAAATTGAAATGAAGTAATCAAAATGTATTGATAATAATGAAAATATATGAAATGAAGTATCTAAGGAAATTAAATTTATTTATTATATGCTATAAAACAAAAAAATTCTCTCTCTCTCTCTCTCTCTCTCTCTCTTTCTCTCTCTCTCTCTCTCTCTCTCTCTCTCTCTCTCTTTCTCTCTCTCTCTCTCTCTCTCTCTCTCTCTCTCTGTCTCTGTCTCAGTCTGTCTGTCTGTCTGTCTCTATCTCTCTTCAAAGAACGAGTATACGACTTAGGCTAAGAAATCTCAATGGGCCATAAAAAATAGTTAGGAAAATTCACACGACTGATGTTAAGCGGCAAAGATAAAAATTTTATTACTTCTAGTATAGATCGTAACGAAAAGTTTATTCAAATTTGTGACTCTCACATTTACTACTTATAGATATATATATATTATGCATAAACATACAAATATATATATATATATATACATATGCACACATATATATTCCTACATATATATCCCTATGTATACATATATATATATATATATATATACATATACACACAAATATATCCCTATGAACAGTATGGCGATTAATCATAAGCATGCGTAGTGAGAACTAATAAAAGATGTGTAAATATTTGATTCGCGATCCCTGCAAAAAATAAGAAAACAAAAAGGGCAAGTGGCACATCTGGCACGTCGATGGTTTTGAAACTTTCGATCGTACCGAAAGAGAGAGAGAGAGAAAGAGAGAGAGAGAGAAAGAGAGAAAGTAAGAGAGAGAAAGATAGAAAAAGAGAAAGATATACACGATGATACGTAAAATATGAGAAAGAAAAAGATAAAGAAACAAAGAAAAAAAAAAGAAAAAAAGAAAAAAAGAAGAAGAAGGAAGGAAGGAAGGAAACAGTGAGATCGAGGAACCGTTTGCGGATGAGAGAGCGTATATCACAAGAGTGTGGCATTGTCGAATGGTTAGATGTTGTACACGAGTCCCCAGGGTGCAAGGAGTCGAAAAGGCACAGGATATCACAGGAATATTGTGACCGGCATAGACGTTGACAATGGCCCTGGTCCATTGTCGAGAATGACTGCCTCTGTAAACTCGCCGCAGATGGCCCGATGAACGTCGCCGTTCTATTCTTCCAACGAAAAAAAAAAAGGGAAATGGACGGTAAGAAAGAATATTGGTGGAAGAAAGATACCGAAAAGAAAAAAGGGAGAGTGAGAGAGAGAGAGAGAGAGAGAGAGAGAGAAAAAGAAAAAAAGAGAGAAGATGCCACTTTGAAAGTCGATCTCTCACATGGAGTATCCAAAAAGCTTACCAAGCCAGAACCAACCCAGAACTGTTTCTCTACAGTGGAAAGACATTTCAGGAGTGGATATATATCCGAGAGTTACGAAGTTAGTCGAAGAAAAATTTCTTGGTATGCCGTAAAAATGGGACGAGAAACACATTTATATATAAAGTGTGAACGTGTTAGTCTAACACTGAATGGCGCCATTCTAAGGGACTTCTTATTCCTTATTCCTTTAAAACGAACGTGTCTGTTATACTTTTGATGATTATTATGGTATATACCCATATATACATATATATATATATACATATGCATGTGCATGAATGTTGGATAATTCAAAAGATTCCTATGTAATAGGGTTGAAAAAAGGAATTTTTATGCATGCATATTGTATCGATCCTATCGTTTCTATTTATCACAATTGTTTTCTTTTTCTTCTTCTTCTTCTTCTTTTTGTTTTTTCTCCTCCTATCCCCCTCCCCCGCACTATCACCACAACCATCACCCATCCATCCCATTTTTTCTTTTTCATTTCTTTTTTTTTTCTCTTCGTTAACTTCGCTAACACAAAACTGACTATGATAGATAAGTAGTTAGTTACATATAAAGCTTCCTTTTATTTTTCCTTCTTTTTAAACGTTAAATTTCTTTTTATTGTAAATTAGAAGATACATTTGAGCACAAAGTGATCGACCATTTAACACCCATTATACCAAAAGATATATCCGCACGCATAGGTACATACATAGTTACCTATCACGTTTCCATTCACGTTATCTCCGTCGCATTGGAATCACACGTTAGGATAAAAGAGTAGGGCATAAATATTAAGACAAAGTAAAGAGTGAGTGAGAGAGAGAAAGAGAGAGAGAGAGAGAGAGAGAAAAAAAAAGAGGGATAAAATTTATCGTTCGATGGCTGATGTTTTCACTCGTAACCCAAAAGACTTTTCCTTCTGGTAGAAATCGTTCCCGTTTCGAGCGGTGGTCTCTTTTAAGTGGTCCATAAAACATCACTCGTCTCATCCCGTCTTTCTCTTTCTCTCTCCCCCCCTCTCTCTCTCTCTCTCTCTCTCTTTCTCTCTCTGTCTCTGTCTCTGTCGTCTCCTCCGTTATGCGGAGTCTCTCGTAGTGTCGAAGAGAGCATGCTTGCGCCTCCTCGCCTTTGTTAAACCGAATCGGATCCGACAAATGGTTTACACGCGTCCCGCACTGGGATCCTTTCCACTTCTTCTTCTTCTTCTTCATCTTCTTCTTCTTCTTTTCTTTCTTCTTCCTCTTCTTCTTCATCTTCTTCTTTTTCTCTTTCATACCACGCGCATTCCACGTAGGTGGCCCCTGCCATGACCGAAAGAAACACTTCGACTTTTATCTCTTTTTTCTAAAGTATTAGCGAACGAGAGAAGATACGTTGAGGCATGACAATGTTTTGGGGGAACAAAAAAAAAAAAAAAAAAAAGAAAAAAGAAAAGAAGAAAAGGAAGAAAAACAAAAAAAAATTTGGAACAAAATTAGGAAGAGGATCTTGTTAATGAATCATCTTAACAGCTTTCTGATGATCTATATAATGTGCTTTATCTTTGGATCCTTACGATCCGAGAAAGAACTGAACGAGAGACGTTGTTTTCGAAGTGGATTATTAAAATTGAAAAAAAAAAAAAAAAAAGAACGAAAAATAAAAAAATATCAAATACTGTAAATATTATGAATAACGAAAGTCATATGATAATATAATCTGTCTTGAAGGTGAATTAAAATGTTTCATAAAAAATATTTTAAAGGGAGTAAAAACTAGAAGAAAGGAATTGTAAGATGTAAAGAAAAGAGAGAGAGAGAGAGAGAGAGAGAGAGAGAAAAAAAAAAGAAAGAAATGAATAATGATGAAGACGAAAAAAAAAAAGAACTATATTTCTGAAACTTGATTGAGACTGTTGAAAAAAATTCTGAAGGAGGGAGGAAAAAGGAAGAAAAAAATAAGTGAATAATGTTAAAGCGCAAAGAGTGAGATGTGACAAATTTTCTTGAAATTAAATTGAATGAAAAATGAAAGTAAAAATATTGACGAATTGTCTTGAAATTTTTAACAAAATATTGAAAAGAAAAATGAATAATTTATTAAAGCTCTCTCTCTTTCTCTCTCTCTCTCTTTTTTCTCTTTTTGAAAGCTATATTTTAACGTTCAATTTCTTTTCAGGGTATTACAGCTCTACACATAGCCATTGAAGAGAGGAACGGCCCTATGGTGAAATTTCTACTTTCCCATCCAGAGATCGATCCCGGTGACGCCCATCTCTACGCAATCAGAGAAAACGAGACGAAGATAGCCGGCATGATTTTAGACAAGCTCAACGAGATATCACCGGGATTAGAATATGCCAGTGTCACTCATAGCTCTGATTTCCCGGACGAGGCTACACCCTTAGCGATCGCAGCACAGTACGGTCATTATGAGCTTATTCAATATCTGATCGAACATCGACTTCATAGGATTCAACGACCTCACCCACCTAACTGCAATTGCTTGAGCGTGTGCAAGTACGAGCACGGTAGAATCTGTATAATCTTTTCCTTTCTATTTATTTATTTATTTAATTAATCAATTAATTAATTTGTTTGTTTGTTTGTTTGTTTGTTTGTTTGATTGTTGGTTTATTTGTCTGTTCATTTATTTGTTTATTTTTGTCGTTCTCTTTTTTTTTTCTTTTTAACCCGATCACATTCTCTTAGATATTTTACGAGTGGTGATGCGTCCTTAACAGACGAGAACGTGAAATTTATGACAGCTTAACGGTGGATCGAAAACGTATATTTCTCTATCGAGCTATATCTAATCCAGCCTATATCTGTTTGACCGAGGAAGATCCAATTCTCGCTTCTTTTAATCTATCGGTCGAGCTAAAAATGGCTGCATCCTACGATAGGGAGTTCTATAACGAGTACATCCAGCTATCCGAGGTCAATCGAATCAGGTTTCGATAATGCCAACTTCATATATCGAGCCCATTCGAATTAGATTATATATATATATATAAATAAATGTTAGAATATATATACGAAGATTCATATGGATTAACGTCGTTCGATTAAAACAGAAATTATCAGAATTCGCTACGGATCTGATCGGTTGCGCCAGGAAAGCTCATGAAGTGGAGACAGTGTTGAAGAGAACGTCAGGCTTTACTAGATCTTCTAGATTCATTTATCCGCGCTTGTTAATGGCTCTTGATTACAAGCAAAAAACTTTTGTCGCTCATCCGAACGTACAAGAGGTGTGTCACGAAATAGAAAAATGAAAAAGGAAAGAAAAGGGAGGGGAAAAGAAAAGAATGAAACGTTTCATAATTTAACAGATATCTTTTCCCAATGAAAAGATATATTTCAAAATTGAATTGAACGTTTTACGTGACATTGAAAATTTTACAGCTGATCGAGAACAAATGGGTGGACAATTGGTACGAATGGAGGATGAGAAAAACTTGGCTTCAATGTTTAACCGTTTTACTACGAATAATCCTATTACCTCTTATCGCCTTGATCATTCTGATCATACCGAACACGAAAATCGCTAAATTTTTTTCAAGTCCGGTTAATAAATTCCTTCACTCTGTTGCCAGCTATCTCGTTTTCCTTATCATCGTATTTCTTATATCCAATGCCGATAAGAACAAGCAACTTCGTGGGCCACCGAATACCGGTATCAAATTTCTTCTTTTTTCTTTTTTTTTTTCCTTCTTTTTTCTTCTTTTTTTTTTTTTGCAACAAATGAAAAAGAAAAAAAAAAGAGAAAAAAAAAAAACACGATTCGAATTAATTCAAAAAGCCATAACACAGGTACCAATGCATCGGTGCCTAATTTTTTTTCCCCTCTTTGTTTCTTTTTCCTTTTCTTTTCTTTTCTTTTTAGGATTCGAACCGATTCTAGCAATTTACGTGATATCGTATTTATGGTCGATCATACGGCTTTGCATTATGCTCGGTCCAAGAAGATTCTTCAGGGCACCTTGGAACTGGTAATTCTCTTATTTTTCTTTTCAAATTATATCACGATCAGATAGATCATTCATTTTAGGTACGAAAGCTGTATGATATTCCTGTTCCTATTGACGTTTATGTGCTGGATAGATGCTGCTATCGACGTCAGGATTAACGGGCAATGTGACTTAGAGAGAAAATATTGGCACAAATACGATCCGACATTGATAGCCGAAGGTGTTTATTGTTTGGCTACGATCATGGCCTTCTTTCGATTGATGTTTCTTTGTCAATTGAATTATCACCTCGGTCCTCTTCAACTCTCCCTTGGAAAGATGATCCATGATGTTACCAAATTCATCGTGATATTCGCCATCGTCCTTTTAGCTTTCACATCCGGTTTAACGTTCATCTATTTTCAATATATTACTTCAAGATCCATTTATAATGTCCCCCCATCCCTGATAAAATCTCATTATCTTTTAGGTCTGTCTAAGTTGTATCAGTATTACGAAGATATGGTACAAATTGATAAAAATAATATAAAGATACAACAGGTGAGTTCATTCGTTAATTTCCCATCGAGCCTGAAGACACTTTTTTGGGCCGTTTTCTGTATGAGTCCTATTGAAAGTGCTGACGTCATTATTGAAAATCTACCAAGTGATAACGATACGGAAACCATCATAAATCATCATACATTCACGGAGATTATCGGTTATATCGCATTCGCAAGTAATTTTTTAGATTTTATAAAATTACTTTAATAATTTATTCTCAAAAAGTATTTAATTAAAACGTAATTGACGTATTAATATATAAAATAAATATCGTAATAAAGGTTTTGAATTCATTTCTGTGGTCGTTGTCCTTAATATGCTAATTGCCTGTATGACCAATACCTTTACCAAGGTCACAGATAACGTCATCGTTGAATGGACCTTTGGTCGAACGGAGGTTGGCAAATTGAATCTCAACGAACTAGTCCCGTCTGTGCAATAACAAAATGTTTTCTCTCCTTATAGGTTTACATCAATTTCATGCTGATGACCACCCTACCACCACCCTTCAATATAATTCCCACTTTCGCTGGCTTTCAAACGATCGCCGAATACGTGAAGGTACTCGTCAAACCACCGCCGAACAAACGCGCCCGCTGGGACTTCATGCAGTGTTGCTATATCGTTAGTATCGTAGAATTACACGTTACACTTTATGGTAATTTCAAAATGGGATATCTTACCAAGGTCAATGCGAATGAGTACAAGGTCTACGAAAAGTGAAAGAAACAAAATAGAAAAGTAAAAGGAGAAAATGGATTCGTAGATCTTCGATTTTATATAATTGATGATAAAAGAGAAGAAGAAAAAAGAAAAAGAAAAAAAAAAGAAAAAAGAAAGAAAGAGATCAGAAAAGTGGATCTAAAAATTGGATCATTTATTTTTATTTTTTTCTTTTTTTTTTTTTCTTTTTTTTCCTTTTTTTTACACACGATGTTTCTGATTCGAGATATATGGTTCGTTGAAATAATAGAAATGAAGTCGACAAATTTTAATTATTATTTAATTAAAAAAAAAATTAAAAAAAAAAAGAAAAAGGAAATAAATTCATACTTGGGATTTATTTTACTGGAAAACAAATTTCTGCATTAGTAACAATTTTTCAGATTCAAGATCTACCGGATTATTAAATGATCGAGATTAAATAAAGGAATGAAGAATTGTCAAAAAAAAAAAAAAAAAATGAAAGGAAAAAAAAATGACGAATAAGAATTGTTGAAAAATAAGTCCGACATTTCCGTGATCCACTTTTTTGATCTTTTTCTCTTAACAATTTATTCAGATTCAAGGTCTGACGGATTATTTAAAAAATTCGAATTAAATCAAAGAATTAATTACGAGTAAAAATTGTTAAAAAAAAAACAAAAAAAAAATGAATAAATATTCACTTCTCTACTCCATTTATCTGATTAAATAGAAAAAAAAAGAAAAGAAATGAAAAGTTTTCATATTCAAAATCTAATGATAATCAAAAAGTGTTACTTAAATTAAAAAATTAATCAAGTTAAATTAATTAAATTAAAATATATATATATGTATACATACATACACAGAGAGAGAGAGAGAGAGAGAGAGAGAGAGGAGACACACACACGCATGCACTTAGGATTGCAAAAGAGAAAAAGAAAAAAAAAAAAAAAGGAAAAAAGAAGAAAAAATAGAAATAGATAAATGAATTATCTTATATTAAAGTCTAGTAAAGATCAAGTTTGTCTCTTTCTTTCTTTCTTCTTTTTTTTTTCTTTTTGTTTTTTTTCTTTTTTGTTTGTTTGTTTTTTCTCCTTTTTTATAATTATTTTCAGGAAACGTTAGAAGATGAAAAGGACGAAGTATTCGCCCAAGTGATGATGCAATTGGTACAACGTTATTTCCGCGAGAAGAGTAGGGAAATCGAGAAGACGAACATCGAGAAATTTAGAAGAGAATTGATAGAAGTGAGAGGACTTCTGCGAGAGGCACTTGAAGCTGCTTGAGGAAATACAAGAACTACACGAATTCGTAACAAGTTTCGTAACATGCCATTGAAGAAACACTTGAGGGCATATCTCCTTCATAGTAAGAAGCCCAATAGAACAATACTAATTAGTATAGATTCCCGTGGAAAGGAAAATATCGACGAACGAGAATTAACGTTTATTGTCAAAGGAATAATAACGACGAAGGAAAGTGTCTCTTTCATTTAAATGACCTTTTGAGAAGAAGAAAAAAAAAAAAACAAAAAAAAAGAGGAAGAATTAGAAGACATTTTTATAGAAAAAAAAAAAAAAAATTTCATATCTCAACCCTAACAAAATTAATTTAAAAATTTTTAACTCTTTTTTTTCTTTTTTCTTTTTTTTACTGTTTATAACGTTACTAGTAATATCGTAAGAATATTGAAATTGAAAATGATCGAACGAACGAATGATTGAGATACATTTTCCATCGTACGTATTATGATTTTTTTCGACGAATTTTCAAATGAAATTCTAAAAAGAACGATTAATTAAATAATGTATCAAATACATCGTTAAGTATCGTTATTTCTCGTTACGTTTGAGAATGAAAATCGGAGAATAATTGAAATTGAAAATGATTTATCTAAAACGCTCGTTCTCCGATGAATATTCGTTCTTCATGAATTTTTCATTGAATTTTTCAATTAAATCCACATCGAGATATATTAAACAATATTTCTAATATAAAAAAATCTCAATAAATGTCTATATATTGCGAATGAATTTTCAAAGAAAATTCAAATTGAAATAATCGTGTCTCTTCTGTGAAAAGTTAAACAATTCGTCTATGATTTTTTCAAATAAAATTCTATCAAAATCGATTAGATAATATTTCAGATATACGAAAATCTATATTTCTCTTTATACCTTTTGCGTTTAAAAAGGCAAAAAAGAAAAAGTTGATATTGAAAATAATCAAAGGAAAAAAAAATTGTCGTCTCCTTTGAAACGTAAACGATTCTTCTATAAACATTCAAATAAAAGATCCTATCAAGATCGCATTAGATCAATACGATCTATATATTATATAGATCACTAAATTGACAACAATTGTCATTCGTAAGATATTCATTGTCCCGTTAAAATGTTTTCAATCAAAATACTCTTATTTAAGAATTAATTATACGATATTTAAGAATACACGAAAGCGTCATTTTCATCATAACTACGTGAATGTATCATTGGAAAATAAAGTAATAAAACTTGCCGATCTATTTAATTACGATGTCCATTAAATAACGACTACTTTTAAAACAACTTGTAAAGAATATCGTCTGTTAGCGAAAGAAAAATTTTCCTTCAATGTTTCCCATGAATATTTTTTTTTAACGGAAACAATTTTAAAGTCACTCCTTAAGCTTTATAAAGAAGTCAAACTTCGCGCGCGTATATATATATATATTATATTTATATACAGGGTGTTCAGGTACTTTCGTTTAAATAAAAAGTATTTAATATTCGATCGTCAAAAAATTACAAAAATAAAAATTGTAGAAATTTTCTTTTTGAAGTATCGCAAACAATTATTTTGCCGAATTATAGCTCGTTAAAAAAAGATCTATATAAATGAAATTTAAAGGAGATCTTATGATGATGATAAATCTTTACCGGATATATGTATTTTCGAGATTTCAAGGTGACCGTTATATTTTTATACGGAACTGTATGTTTTTATTTAGGTAGGTTTATTTAGGTCAATGAATTCACCTTAGAAAAGGGGCCATGTGCCTATCTAAATAAAAACGTACAGTTTCGTGTAAAAGAGAAAAGAGAAAAAGAAAAAAAAAGGGAGAGAGAGAGAGAGAGAGAGAGAGAGAGAGAGAGAGAGAAAGAAAAAAAGGGAAAAAGAAGAAAAACAAAGAATTTACCTTGAAATCTCAGGAGCAAACGTCCAGACAGAAAAGATTTGTGAACACCGTAAGATTTCTTTCCCTCCTACCGCCCCCTCCCCTACTCCCCTACCGTCCCCTTACTAAGCTCCCTAAAGAGAGTATGTTTTATTTGAAACAATTTTTTGAAAAGAGTTTATAGTTTGGAAAATAATTGCATGTGAAACTTCAAATTGGACACCCCGTATATACATATATATTTACGCACACATACACACATGAAATATTTTTACGATATAATACATATATATATATATATATATATATATATATATATTCGAATAAATCGATTTACGGAAAGAATTCCTACTTTTGACTTTCGTCGAAGCTTATTAAATGAGCCACGCTTCGTCAAGAATCGAATAAAAATATCATTGACGGAAGGATTTTAAAATGGAAGGAAAAAAAAAGGAAAAAAAAAAGAAAAAAAGAGAGAAAAAGAAAAGGAAGAAGAAAAGAACTTAAAGGAAAGTGAAGGGAAACAAAAAAAAAAAAGAAAAAAAAAAAAGAACGAGAATAAAGAATCTCGGATTACCATAATATAATATCGATTCGATTGAATGCGAATAAAATTTGAATGAGAAATTTTTCATTACAACGTTACAATATAGATAATAATCATTTCCGGTCTATTTAAAAAGGATCTATTTATATCCGTAAAGAGTACGTACAGGAAGGAAAGATAAAATTCAAAAGGGAAAATTTTCATTATGAAATTTCATTGTATAAAAATTATTTCCGCTCCTTTGAATTCCGCCATATTTCGTCTCACTCGGGAGAAAAAAACATACAATAGAGAGAAAGAGATAAAGAGAGAAAGAGGGAGAGAGGGAGAGAGAGAGAGAGGGAGAATGAAATAAATAAATAAATAAATAATAATAATAATAATAATAATAATAATAATAATAATAATAATAATCATTTATCAGCAATAACGTAAGAAATTTTTATTAGATAATATCGATGAAGTATTCGAAATGAATATGTTTCGTTCGATAATTCGATTCTAAATGATAATTATTTTCTAATTCTTTTGAAAGATCTATCATTCGAAATACACAAACTAAACACTTGCACAGTATTTATCACGTATACATGATAAACATTAATAGATAAAAATTACCAGAAGAATAGAAAAATTGTTCAATGTCGTTCCACGAATTAGATCTTACGAACGAAAGATATTACGTACGATAAAAGGATTACGATGTTGGATCTTTCTTAATCAATCGAAGTGCTAAGTGGAAAAGTTTTACTCATTTATCAAAGAATTACAGTTATTTCTGATTAATAGTTAAAAATGATTAATGAAGATCAGGATTTAACGATCCAATAGAAATGTCTATTATTTTATATCAAGATATTTTCATCGTAGAAAATGAGATAGGAATTGACAGATAGACAAATAAATAGATAGAGATAGAGATAGAGATATAGAATGAGAGAAAGAGAGAGAGAGACAGAGAGAGAGAGAGAGAGAGAGAGAGAGAGAAAAAAAATGGAAACAATAGTGTATATAAAAAAATAAAAATAAAAGAATAAAAAAAAGAATACGTTATCGTGTAATATCAAATGAAAACCTTGCAAAGTAAAAAGAAAAAAAAAAAAAAGAAATACAAAAAATATATATTCGCATCAATTGAAGATAATTTTACCTTTTGGATTTTCCCCAATGGAAACGAACTTAAAGCTGGCACAAGTTACTTGTTCTTTTTCAAAAATAATCTTTCATAAGCGTGTTGATATGTTGATGTCAATATTTAAACAAGAAAATTGTCATTATCGCGATAAACGAACAATCGATATCGTAAATGCCTCTGAATTATATCACCTTAGAGATCTG
>NC_140811.1:16662500-16670000 GCF_050613455.1 Vespa mandarinia
ATAAATATGATAAAAATTTGTGGATTGTTTTAAAATGCGTTCACTGTGCTTCTTTTATATTTCGTCGATTTTTATAAAAAAAAAAAAAAAAAAAAAAAGAAAAAAATCGTTCGATCAAATGAGAATGATAAAAATCTTGATTTCGACGTTCTTTTCATAGATCATTGATTTTGTCGATTTAAATATAAAATTTTCAATTAAGATGAAAATCTTGATCATTTTATTATCACCGAAGTTCTTTTCATATTTCATACGTATCGTCAAACTTAAGCATGAAATTTGTAACAATAAGAAAAATCGAAGAAACAATGAAAACAAAAAAGAAAAAAAAGAAAGAAAAGAAGAAGAAAAAGAAAAGGAAAAAAGAAAAAAATCCGTTGTTAACGAAAATGCGAATAACGAGGAAAACATAACGACTTATCGAAACACGAAATTTTCCTTGATACTCGTGAACGTTTAAATTGTTAATAAATTGTATTCTATCGATGATGCTCTGTAATTAATTGGAAAATCGATTTTCTACGGTTGAATTAATCCATCGAAACGGCTTTTTACACTTGGAAAATTCGATCTAACTACAAGAGCAAATGAAATTCGATCGTTAAACGATTAAAAGCTGTTTGTACCTGTCAAAAGCAACTGTTCAATGAATTGTGTACGATATATCGAATCTATTATTACATAGTTCTTTCTTTCGTTTGATCGAGTTAATCAATTCTACAAAGGAACGACTAAACAAATCATTTTAACTAAATATCTGTAGTTTAGAATTTGGAAATTTAATTGGATATTTTTTTTGTCTTTCGAAATAAATAAATATCCTATATGATTGTTCTCGTTCTCTATTTTATTTTCTTTTTTTTTTTTCTTTTCCTTTTTTTTCTTTTTTTTCCTCAAAATAATCGCTTATCTATTATTTTTAAAAATTATTTAATCTTCCTCTCTCTCTCTCTCTCTTTTAATTTTAAAAAATTTCTAAAACAAATCATTACACAAAACTCGAACGTCGTAATTGATTGCTAGAGTAAAAGGGAAAAAAAGAAGAAATAAAAAAAATTTCTAAATATACTATCGGATTTACTCGTCCTGTTATTTTTTTTTTTTTTTTTTTTTAGTAATTACTTCTACGTAATTACGCACAAATACCTTTTTCAATTGCATCACAATTGTTTACTTTTTTTCAATACTTATGATTTTACAAAAAAAAAAAAAAAAAAAAAAAAAAGAAAAAATGAATTGAAAACATATTGGATCGATTCATAAATAAGTATAAAGCTTTAATACAAAGAACTGCTTATTTATGACATTAATAATATGAATCAAATCAATAATATATGAAAGTAATGTAAATACGTAAACATATGTATTTTCATCGATCAGATGACTTTGGGTATTCTCCAAAGAAAAGAAAAAAAAGAAAAAAAAAAAAAAAAAAGAAGAATAAATGTAAAAATACAGACTTCTTATTCACTCCTCGTAAAATATTTATACAATGAACATTGAAAGTATCGAAGCATACTTCGTTCTATGAATCTTTCATGAGTATACATCTTCACGTAAATTTTCAATTTTTTCCCTTTTTATTAATCTCATGGCGATCTATCGAAAATCTTCTTTATTTATTTATTTCTTTCTTTTCTTTCTTTTCTTCTTTTTTCTCTTATTCTTTCACGTGAATTTCTCTTTACCATCGTATCGTTAATTTCGAGTATATAACATCAGTAAGTGCATCATCCCATAAACAGCAATTTCTATTTCCTATAATCGCAATATAGCCTCTGCTCTATCGTACTCGGCACCATTATGACGTCTTTATTAAGTTCTTGTGTTTTATTGGTGTCTGCCGACGAAATACATCCTCTTCTCATTCGAATATCTTATTACGACGATTAAACTTTAAAGCATCCTAATTGGTAACTTAGAAGATCGAAGATGGAGAGAGAGAGAGAGAGAGAGAAAGAGAAAAAAAAGAAAAAAAAAAAAAAAAAAAAAAAGAAACAGAGAAATAAATGATATCAATAAAAATATTCGTGGAAGGCAAAAAAGAATTTTATATGAAATTCAACGTACGATTTCATCTAGAGAATTTAATTTAAAAAATTCGATTTACGGGCCGATTAATATAAAAACGAACAAAAAACTTTTTCGAAGAGAATCAAATTAAAGTTCCGTTATATTTTCACAAAAAAAAAAAAAAAAAAAAAAAAAGAAAAAAAAGAAAAAAGAAAAAAAAATGTTAACGTTTTAATTCATACGTTTTAATTCTAACGTTTAATTCTATGATAACGTTTTAATTCTATGATTAGAAAACTGAAGGAAACAAAAATAGATCATTGAGAAAGTGAAATAATTTTATTCAACATACAACGTTCGATTTCATTGAGAGAAATAAAAATATAAACGAATATACAATATAGTTTTATAAAAACGTTAACGTTCTAATAATTGTACGTAAACGTTTTAACTATTAAGACAGATATTAAAAAATAAAAAAAAAAAAAAAAAAAAAAGAGAGAAAGAGAAAGAGAGAGAGAGAGAGAGAGAATATTTATCTACGTTTACCTACTTCTACATTTCCTCACTTTTTACGATCTCAAGTCATAAAAGATATATTTACATTCCGAAATAATTAAAAGTTATTCAAGCGTAACACACGCTGTTACATATCCAACCTGGTTTGCAACGATCGAAAGAAATAAGCGTAACTGTTAATTCTTTTTTTTTTTTTTTTATTATTTTTCTTTTTCTTTCTTTTCTTTTTAAATCATTATCAACATAGTTAACATGACATAGTTCTCTCCGTTGTTCGCTATTCCAAGAATTCCTAAGAAAGATAATCGAAAAATTTCTCGTGAGATAAATTTCCTCGTGAGAAATCGACGTTGTCGATCGACAAGATAATTATCTTTCTAAATTTGAAATATATAGAATTAATCTTTAAGGAATATCACAGTTTGAAATTTCATTCTAAGGGGATTTAAAAAAACAAAAAAACAAAAAAACAAAAAAACAAGTGAAACTTACGAAGTAATTCAATAATTCCTCACGACAAATTAATTTTTTCTTCCTTTTTCTTTTTTTTTTCTTTTTCTTTTTCTTTTTCTTTTTGTTATAATCTCTATTCAACAATGAACGATAATAGAAAGAGAAGAAAAATGGAAAAGGAAATTTTTCTAATCGCATTTATTTTTCTTATTGATTTTTTAGAATGATTTTCTAGAATTAAAAAAGAAAAAAAAAAGAAAAGAAACAAAAAGAAAAAGAAAAGAAAAAAAGAAAAAAAATAATAATATACATACAGCGAACATATTGGAAATTTCATCTCGCGACAATATTAACGTAATTTTACGTTAGAATAATTTTCAAAGATTAAATGAAAAAAAACTTAAGACTTTGTTTCCTTAGAAGGAAGAAACATATTAGAAGAAATGATACGAGAGATTTATCACGTTGTAATAACAAAGAATGAAATTCAAATTATGAAGAAAATAATCGCAATGATAACAACTTTTCTATCTTTTTGAAAAAAAAAAAAAAATTGCGTTTATCTCTCTCTCTCTCTCTCTCTCTCTTTCTCTTCTTTTTTCTTATTCCCTAATAATTCAAAAGAAACAAAACTTTTTCGATACGGCAATCTTTGAAATTGATTTATTATATATTCGGATATATAACGCGTTCGCATCAAATCTATGATCAAATCATTGGCTCAAATTTTGGGCCGATCAATTGAAATGAAAAATTAATTTTTATTTTTTCAAGTTAAATGTCACACTTAAAGAAATGAGAAATAAATGAATAAGTAAGTAAATAAACGAATGTATGAATGAATGATTGAATGTATGAATACATGCATGCATAAATGAATGAACGAATGAATGAATGATTGAATGAATGAATGATTGAATGAACGAATAAATAAATAAGAAAAAATAGGGAAAATAAAGATAAAAAAGAAAAAAGGAACAGAAAATGGGGAAAAAAAAATAAAAAAAAAAAAAAAAAAAAAGAAAAAAAATAAAAAATTAACACAAAAACTAGAACGTAATTTATAAGCTACAAGTTTATCGTTTTACGTGTAAATTCTGTCTCATGTAATATATGTATACTTTCACGATAACCACAAAGTTCTTGCTCGACGATATTTAGACCTTTTTTCTTTTTTTCTTTTTTTTTTTTCTTCTTCCTTTTCTTTTTCTTTTTCTCTCATGGGTATTGCCAAGCCCATGACCTCTTATTTATCCTAAGTGCGAGAGGAGAGATAAAAAATAAGGATATTTTCTCTAAGGCCATAACACTTTCTCGGAAGTAAATGTAGTCGTATACCGAATACACGTTGATAATAAAAAAAAAAAAAAAGAACAAACAAATAAATATATAAATAAAGAAAGAAAGAAAGAATGAAAGAAGAAAAAGTAATAAAGAAGGAAAAAATGATTTCCGGATGATATACGTGTTTTCATTTTCCGAGTTATCCTACATTTTCTTTACCCCCATCCCTATTTTCTATTATTATACGTGACGCCTGGTTGTCTCGAAGAAAACTGTTCAAAGTTTTCCCATATCGATACGTTGACCGATATATTTCAATTTCTTTCATGACTTATATAAACACACAATATATGATGTTCTTTTCGATACTATAAATAGATACATACATACATACATACATACATGCATACATATATACATACATATATACGTACATAAATATATGTACATCCTATATTTTTTATTTCAGCAAATCTTAAAGGACACTTTGGAAGAAAGGATATTTAAAGTTTAAAGAACGAGATGGACGACGAGGCGTCTATTTTCTGGGCAGTTATCCTGATGATCGGTGGTATCGCAATGATGACAATATTACTTGCTTGCTATGCCTGTCTTTTTCGAGATTTGTGCTGTCGAACCGACGAAAGATCTAAAAGGAGACGAACGATTCGTCGGATTTCTTTACAAGAAGCTGATGAAAATAATAGGCAAAAATTCGACGCAATACCTATGAACGATATTACTCAAGGCGATAGTATGCCTACGGAATCGGAAAAAGTTTAAAAGACGTATAAAAACTATAACGTTCTTTGTCATTATCATTGTTAATTGTATATCGACGAAACCATTTGTATATCCTTGATCGTTTCAATAAAACAAGAGAAAAAAGAAAAGAAGAAGAAGAAGAAGAAGAAGAAGAAGAAGAAGAAGAAGAAGAAGAAGAAGAAGAAAAAGAAAAGGCAAAAGTAAAAGAAAAGAAAAAAAGAAAAGGTAAAAAAAAAAACAAGTAAAATAAAAAAGTCAAGAAAATGAAGAGAAAAAAAAATAAATAAGAGAATAACACTTTCTCGAATTATCGAAGAGAGATAACAATTTTTACACTGTCTTGTGTGGACCATAGTGTTAAGAGTCTGTGAGGTATTAAATTTTATTCCAAGCTGCGATTTCGTAGATCTTTTTTCTTATGTATGTACATATTTAGATACACATCGATATACATATGTCGCGTCTCGTCACACATATACGCGAGTATGTACACGACGAAGTGTGATGTGTATGTGTGTGAATGTATGTCTGTGTATGTGTGTGTGTGTGTGTTTATGTATATATATATATATGTTTAATAGAAAAATCTGATAAAAATATTCAACACATCATCTTTTACACGCGGCCAATAATAACAACGTGGATTCATATTACGCGCCAAAAATCACAGAATGGCGCCAATTTCTTCTATGCCTATGATCGTATATAAAATAAATCTCTATGTATATTTTTGTCGTGCGATCATTTTATAAGCTACCCGTATATATATATATACATATATATACACATATATATATATATATATATGAATATATATACATACATACATACATACATATATATGTATATATGTATTTTTTATCTCATTTTTTTTTGTTTTGTTTATTTATTATTATTTTTTTTTTCTTTTTTATTTCTTGTACGACACTCATCTCCCATCCCCTCTGGTAACTTCATTGACGATCGGTTTAAGTATCCCTTTGAAAGATATAGATACAAGTTGATAAAACAGGGATATTGTGCGATGGAGACAACTCCGATGGTACATTCGACTAGCTGATTTGGTTGTTGAGTTGCTGTAAAACGGAAAGTACTACCTCGCGAAGAGTCTGAAAGTAATTTGTTCTCGTTAATGCGAACGAGTCCAATTATATTCCTATTGTTTGTTTGTTTGTTTGTTTGTTTGTTCATTCGTTTGTTTGTTCTTTTGTTTGTCTGTTTTTTTTTGTTTCTTTTTCTTTTTGACAACATGTTTGGATAAACAATAAATTGGATGAGTCACCTGAGGCTTGCAATGTTCCTCTAACCAACTAAACACGCAACCGGACAATTCTGCAAAATTCGCAACGGAGATGTTGTTGAAACTTTGAAATAAACGATCCATAATCGCCTGAAACTAAAAATAGAAAAAAAGAAGTACAAAAATAATGCTACGATATGATATCATAATAATAATAATAATAATAATAATAATAATAATAATAATAATAATAATAATAAAAAAAGAAGAAAAGCGATAAAAGAATTTTGGGAAATGAAATAAAAGGGGTGAAAACAAAAAGATTTCTCTACCACTTGGAATTTCGTTTCATCCGATATACGCATTTCTGCATGACCAGGTTGTGTTTGATGAGCTTTCACAATCTGTTCATAATTAGCCTGCATAATACGTAGAGCAACAACTTCTTTTCTCAATGCATTACGTTCATCCTCTTGTTTCTTTTTTTGCTGCAACAAAAACTGTATATAATCTATAGATTTTTGAAGTACTGTAGCTTTGGATAATTTGTAACCGGATGAGTCGGTGTGCTGACAAGTAGGCACTAAATTTTGAAGCGAATCATATCCCTTTTTAATGGCATCTCTACGCTTTTGCTCGGCTTGTGTATGTGCTTCTCTACGTCGTTCTTTATAACTTATCGTTGAATTTTTATTATCACTGTCTTCATCCTCTGAAATCAAATCAAACCCACCTATTCCTGTTAAATATTATTTTCAAATGATAATATTTAAATGTAAATTGTCTATCATTATTCACCTGTATTATGAGCAGACGATGATGCAGTATTTACAGATCCTGTACTACTACAACGAGAGAAAGTATATTTTTCTGTAGGACTAGATGGTTCCAATTTCATATCAGCATTTGATCCAACAGCACCACTGCCTCCACGCATAGTTAAACTTTCTATTTCCATAATGAAAAAGCACAAAATAAAATCTTTAAGTATGTACAAGTCATATAAGATAATCATGATGAATTAAAAAATTGTATGAAAAATATTGTAATGATAAGATACTTCTACTAATAATGTACAAACAACAAAAGTGTCTCCCTCTCTTTCTATCTCTTATCAGAAACAATAAATAAGATCAATAAAAGTTCAAACAATGAGAGTAACAAAGTCATGAAAAAAAAAAGACAAAAAGAAAAACAAAAAAAATTGTTCCCTTACGTGTCTCGTA
>NC_140811.1:16677500-16705000 GCF_050613455.1 Vespa mandarinia
AATCCGTTGGTATAGGTGCTTTAGGTGGTGCCATCTCAGCAGGTTCCGAAGGTGCTCCTGGCGATGGAGATTGCGTAACGGTTGCTTGTTGAACAACTTCCGTAGGACTATGTGCATCCGCTATAGGGATAAAATCCAATCCTTCTCCAAATACCTCTGGCATTACTCCTTGATTGACTAAAGCTTGTAGATCTTCCGTAGGTACGGGCATAGATTGACCACAACCAACGCAAACAGGTATCGCTGGAGATTTAGACCGCCAATATTGTAGTTCTGTCTTGCATTTATTTAATTCCTATAAAATTTCAATCAAAATTATAATCAAATCTTGATATAATTCTAATTTAAATCTATCTACTTGTTTTATCAAAATCGACGAGAATTAATTCTTCGAATATTACAATTTATACATATCTATTTCTCTTTCTCTCCTCTCTCTCTCTCTCTCTCTCTCTCTCTCACTCTCTCACGTATAGTAAGTATACCTGGGTAAATACCTGTAGTAGTGTGCTAAACTTGCGAGATGTCTCTTCATTCTTTTTGTCATTGTCGTCGAGACGCGTAGCATACTCTACAATTTGTTTCTGTTGTTCGGCTATTTTCGCCTTACAACTCCTTAAATCCCTACGCATTAACGTCAACTGACTGTTGTATCTCTTCATTCCTTGTTTTATTTTACGAATCCGTTTCCGTAATACCATATTTGATTGTGGAGGTGAAACATTCGTTTCTAAGAGAGCAGGATCTTCGGAGGAATGTGGAGGAGAACCTTCCTCCCCGCTACCACTCCCCGCTTTACTGCTTCCAACACTTAAGGGCGCAGAATCCAGGCACATAAATGGTTTACTAACATTACTAGCTGCTGCGAATTCACAATACATCCATTGTATTTTATCATTGAATTAATTAAATCCAATATATCTAAATTAATATCTTAATAAATATAATTATTTACTCACAAGGGAATGTCCCTGCTAAATCCAGAAAATCAGCTCCAAAATAAGGAATTTCTGGTAACATTGGCTCGATTCGTTCTTTAAAATATTCCATAGCCATAGTACTCAAATCAAACAATTCATCTGTGACTTTATAAGGTCGTGCTAATTTTGGAGTAACCTTTATATAATGTAATATACGAAAAACTTCATCCAATATCTGTAAACATTGTAATTAAAATATTAATGCAATAGGTATCTCTTATATTTGAAGGAATAAAAATTTTATTCGATTTACCTCTCCAGGAAAAAAGCAACAATGTTTTCTTTCTATGTGTTTACCAAAACACATTTGTAATAAAGTAAGTCGCATATGTAGAGTTTCTATAATATCTGATTCACATGCTAATGGATGATTACGACGTGCGGATTCACGTCTGGGCATTTGAGATTTGATCGCTTGAAAGCGACTTAACATTTGTGCTTGTAGTTTTTGAAATGCCGAATTTAAAATGTTTCCACAGACACGATCCATTTGATGAGAAACCTATAATATAAAAATCAAATGAATAATCTTTACGAGCCAAAGTAAAATTAGTAATTTAATTCTATCAAATAGAATTTCTATGGATAATAATAATAATAATAATACTTACTGGACGTAAATGCGCTACAGTATTATAATTCAAATAACTAAAGATCTTCTCAATGATTTCAACCGGCAAATCAAAAAGGCTTAAGTTGCACATCGAAGGAGGTGAAACTGAAGAAGATGTACTGGAAGATCCAGCAGAGGATGATGCCTGATGTTTCCTCGATGGACTAACTTCTCTGATGTCGTTAACACTACCACCTCCATTATTTGCACCTATGCTACTTGATTGACGTGTCGACACCATTTTCTTCATATACAATTAACACTACGACAAACCTGAAACCCATAGAAATAGAAGTTAATAATGATATATAAGTAAAATCATATCTTTAAATGTACAACCTAATCATAGTTCTTTTAACAAATCAAATTAAATCAAATCAAATCAATGACTGAATGTCAACATACATGTCACATATATACTTTTGCAATCTGAATAATTAAAACACACACACACACACACACACACACACACATATATACACACAGACAGTAGATATTTTTAAACGTGTTACAAGGAGAAGAATCGTGGAAGAACAAAAAAAGAAAGAGAACAAAAAAAAAAAGAAAAAGAAACAGAAAAATAAAAAAAGAAAAGAAAAGAAGCAATTACAATTACCGATAATACTAATTGAAATGAAAGTCAGATGAGCGCGCGGAAAAATAAATCCTCTTTTTTCCGTTCTATAAATTCATCACGACCGTGAAAAAAAAAAAAAAAAAGAAGAAAAAAGAAAAAACAAGAAGAAGAAGCACTACGAAAGGAAATGATAAACGACACGAGCATCGACGAGTGGAATCCTTTTTAGAGGCACGTAGATGACGAAAGAGCAATATCGTATTACAACAAGGAACAATTTACGATAATCAAAAATGTCCTGTAACAAACTGACGTCCCCTCCTCCTCCTCCTCCACCTCCTACTCTTTCTCCTCTTTCTCCCTCGAGGAAAGCGACACTGTCTTGAGAGTTTAAGGATTAATACTCTATGCAATAAAGGTAATACGAAAGGAGGTTTTCGAACAAAGGGTCGGTAGTAGGATCGAATTGTTAGGATCTCAGTTATCATTGGCATAAAGATGATACACATTTTCGGCAAGTCCATCTTATTCAGAAAAAAGAAACGAACGATATTAAAGAAGGAAGCAGAGAGGCAACGTAACAAGGAAGTAACGAAGAAAATAAGATAGTGAGAAAAGTTTAAACGCTCGATCGGTCAACACTCGAGAAGAGAAGAGAAGAGAAAAGAGAAAAGAGAAAGACAAAAAATAAAAAAAAAAAAAAAAAAAAGAAAAAAACATGGCAAATAAATACAAATAAAAATTAAGAATCCTTCTCATTCGCGTTAATCATAAACGAACATATAAATAAATAAATGTATTCTTATTAAAAAGGAGAAGGGACGTGACGGGTCGGAACTATGCAGGGGCGGAGGGAAAGGGAAGAGAGGAAATGTTTAGGACTTAACCATGGATGTGTTAAAAGATAGATGATACCTGGGAGTATCGGCTTCGTCAGCCGAACACTCTCGACGACGTCGTCGTGCTCTGGCTATGAAAGTATTTTCTTCGCGCGCGAGATTTTTACAACGATCAACAGGAGAAAAGGGGAGGGGATAGGGGGGGGAGAGAGAGAAAAAGGGGGAAAAAATGAAAAAAAAAAAAAAAGAAAAACCACGATAAGAAGAAGAAGGATGACGATAGAGGATGTGCCGGTTGAAAAATCGTATTCGCGAATATGGATCGTGTCTCTCTCTCTCTCTCTCTCTCTTTCTTTCTTTCTCTCTCTCTCTCTTTCTTTCTCTTTCTCTCGATGATGACGGTCGTTGTTGTTGTCGTCGTCGTCGTCGTTGTCGTTATCGTTGTTGTCCGTTGTCCGTATTGTCGTCGTAATAGTTGAGTAGTAGTAACAGTGCAGTAGTAATAATGTAGTTGTAGTAGTAGTAGTAGTAGTAGTAGTAATAGTAGTAGTAGTAGTAGTAGTGTAGTAGTAGTAATAGTTATATAGCTGTCGTCGTCGACGACAAGAGAAAGAATGTAGAAAGAGGTTGATCGTGGTGCGATGTCGTTACACGCAGTAGCAGCCACGACGAAACAACGCGGAGCCCGAGGGAAACAAATAGAGGGAAACCGGGTGATCGTGCGCAATCGATGCTCCCATGACTATCTTTTGCATCTACATCGACTCTCTCTCTCTCTCTCTCTCTCTCTCTCTCTCTTTCTCTCTCTTGCTCTCTCGTTCTTTTTTTGCTTTTTCACTCTCTCGTTCGCATGTTGAATTCTCTCTCTCTCTCTCTCGCTCTTTCTTGCTCTCGTTCTCTCTCTCTCTCTCTCTCTCTCTTTCTGTTTCTCGACGAAGTAGAAGTAGAAGTAGAAGAAGAAGAAGAAGAAAAAGTAGAAGAGATTCGTATATAATCACGAGCAAATCCAACGATAATCGATCGTTCGATGAACGCAACTCGATGAAAGTATTTCAGTGAATCCAAGAAAAAGCTGCATACCGCAGTGATATACGATGAAAGCCCTATCACTGTATCCGCGTTGGCGTTTTCAGCGACATTTTGACGGAGATCCTTTCCTTCTCTCTTCGCTCTCCTGCTGCTGCTTTCGTTCTCAGTCCGTTCCACTGGCAATGCTTGCCGCCTCCTTTCCTCTCGACAAAACCGTTTCTCTCTGTGCTCCCTCTCTCCGAGTTTGTTCGTTCGCTCGCTCGCTCGCTCTCTCTTTCTCTCTCTCTCTCTCTCTCTCTCACGCACACATTGTCTCTCTATACCCCACCACTGTGTATGTAACTCTCACTCACTCACTCACTCACTCACTCACTCACTCACTCACTCACTCACTCACTCACTCACTCACTCACTCACTCACTCACTCACTCACTCACTCACTCACTCACTCGCTCGCTCATTCTCTCTTTCTCTCTCTCTTTCGTTCTCTTACACTCTCCTTCGCTCGTCAAACTCGTTGATTTGTCTCTTTTTCGTATATACGTTCGTCCTTCTTTTTCGTTAACTCGCATTTTCCGTCCCTCTCTTTCTCTCTCTCTCTCTCTCTCTCTCTTTCTCTGTCTTTCTTTCTTTCTCTCTCTCTCTCTCTTTCTTTTTCTTTCTTTCTTTTTCGTCTATGCCGTACCGACTAAGGGGTGTTTACTACACGCACATACCACACCCGGAAAAAAGCCCGCGCATTTGACGAGAAGCTGTCTTTCTCTCTCTCCTTCCCCCTCCCGATATCCCATTCCGATCGTCGCTCCATCTTTACTAGCTCTCCTACCCCCCCCCCCGGCCCTTCACCCCACCTCACTCACACCACTCCTCACTCTACCACTCTTCCTCTTTCTCGCTCGCACTTTCTCTCTCTCTCTCTCTCTCTATCTCTCTTTCTGTCTCTCTCATTCACTCTCTCGCTCTGCTTTTTACCTATGCAGCCGAGTATGTATGTATGTATGTACATACATATATATATATATATGTATGATATATATATATCTTTCTTTCTCCTATCTCTTTCTTTCTCTCTATTTTTTCTTCGTCTATCCTTCAGGAAAACGCCATCAGGTGTTACTGGCCACGACTCCCGTCGTCCGTAAATATATTGTAAAAGAGAAAAAAAAATGCCGATCGTTTCTCGTTCCTGAGCTTTAAACCTTCATAAACGAAGAATAAAAAGTTAGAAATGGTGACTTCGACTTCGACTTCGACTTCGATTTCGACTATGACTACGACGACTACGACTACGACGACTACGACGACGACGACGACGATGATGATGACGACGATCGTTTTCGAACCTCCAAAGTCAACGACAAAACGGTTAAATTATCGTGTCGACGTTAGCTTACGATTATAATCTTCCGTACGATGATCACACCATACGAAACAAACGCGTATACGTATTTTTGTATATCCATGTGTGTGTATATATATATTCTCTACACCATTATTCTTTACTATTCGAAATTCAACGACACGAACCGAACATCACGTGCGAACGCGCCCGCACTCTCTATCTGTTCTGTGATTGGTCCTTCGTGAAAACGGCGCGACGATCTTTCGCTGTGAGAGTAATTCTAACGTCGTCCAACAGATGGCATCAGAGTTTGAACTTTCAAAGTTTTGTTAGCGCGGTATAACGATCGACGAAATTTTTAAAAACCAATCACGAATCTTTCTACCAATAGTAAGTGTTCGAATGGAAATAGAAAGTATATACTCGATCTTAAGTAATATTACTTTTTCTATTTTGTACATTAATTTTCTTTTTTACCTTTTTTTACGGTTCTATGATTAATATGATTTGATCATTTCGTATTCATGCACCTTGATTCGAATTCTCGTAAATTTTTTCAAATTAGATTCACCTGTTGTAACGGCCAAAAGGTACACGTACATACATATTATATATAATATATATACACGTATATACGTATATATATTCATTGCACGTGCTTGCGTGCGCGCACATGTGTATACATATATATATATATATATATATATATATATATATAAATTTTTTTTTTAGAAATAAGAAAGATTAGAAGAAAGATAAATGCGAATGCAATAAATGCATTTTTATTAGATTTCATCATTATCCTGATATACACGGAAGAAATCATTGTCAATATATCATTGGTAGTGATAGGCATTGAAACAAATAAGGTGACGCATTATTTCAAGATATTATTCTGTTATGCACTCGTTATCGATAATAAAATTATTCAAACAGAATTTGGTTGGAAATGAATGAATATAATTGCGAGCGTAAAATCAGAATACGATAGGATTATATCTGTCTTTGTTAAGCCGTGTAAATTATCCTCTTTTATAATTGACTAAAGTTTTCCAGTTGTGCAACAGCCTTTATACGTTATAACTGTTCATTAGTTCCTTCCTTTATATACTTAAAACGTGATGCTCGATAATTCTTCTGGGATTATATCATCTTCGTGCACGCACACACGCCTTCACAAATACAATGTTATAAACGATTTACACATTATTGTCGATGTTTTGTACTAGATTTGTAAGAAAGAAAAAGGAAAGAGAAAAAGAAAAAAAAAAAAAAAAAAAAAAAAAAGAAAAAAAAAGAAGAAGAAGAAGAAAAATTAAAGAGAACAATTTTTACAATGCAATTGAATTACATATTAAATCGTAACATAATATTATCTAAAGACGAGGTCAGTACTTATAAATTATTCCATATTGTTTCGTCAACATATTTATCAGGCGGTAAATTCATTTTAAATACGGCAATCTAACTTGATAAGGGAATAATCAAAGGCATTAAATAGACATGATCTAAGACATAGAATCTCGTACATACAATAATCTTTTTTTTCACGTATAATTACGAAAATTCTTATTAAAATTATTAATAAATTTTTTAATCTATTTCTTTTTTCTTATTACTTTTTAAACGAATATTAAGCTTATCTAAAGATATCAATGTTTTCTTATAATATTTATAATACAACGTTTCGTAACATATATGAAATAAACGTATAAAAAATTCATGATATTTCGACATTTTCTGTAAATAGACTTTACATTATGATTCGGTTGAAAGCATTCTTATAATACCGTATAAGAAGTTAAAGACATCAATAAATTAGCAGAGCTATGAAATGTGATATAATTTACTTTTATGAAATATGAATCCACGATCGATTGAATCTCATATTCCTATATATTAATGTATATAACCTTTGTTATTGATTTTATTCTAACAAGAAATTATATATAAGTGTACTTATATATATATATATTTGAAACGAAGATGAATTTTGGATTTAATTACTAAATCCTCATAATATTATTGGATAATGATCTTCATGGTTTTTTCTTTTTTTTTTGTTTTTTTGTACAATCACGAATATATAATGTACATTAGGGAAATTTCAACCTAAAGGACGTTGTGGATTGTAAATAATGACATTTGAACCTATATACACAACAGTCTCATAGTTTTATCCATAGTATATACTCACGTGTACATTCAACGTGTATATATTAGTAACGATTTACGTGATCTCTTGTAAATTAATTAACATTGTAATCGCTATCACGTTCTAAAAATCTAAATATTCAATGCACATAAATGCGAAATAAAAAAGGATCTCATATCCACCTCAAAAAAAAAAAAAAAAAAAAAAAAAAAAAAAAGAGGAAAATGTAGAAAAAGAAGTGAGTAAAACTCGTTTACCTCGATATTTGCTCTCTTGTTTTTTTTTTTTTTCAAAATATATATCTATTTATAATTACAATATATATATATATATATATATATATATATATATATATATATATACTTGTTTTTTTATGTATTAAAAATCGATCACGTTGCACGATATTACAAACAATTTATTTAAAACTATTGTCGTAGACATACGACTAAAATAAACTAAATTTAGTCTTTTCTCTATCACTAAGAAGAGTGCAATGCTCTTTCCCTTTCTCTTTCTCTCTTTCTCTTTCTTTCTCTTTCTCTCTCTCTCTCTCTCTCTCTTTCCTTACGATCTCACGAATAAAATCGTCGGTGTCCTTGAAAGAAGAAGAAGAAGAAGGAAGAAAGAAAGAAAGAAAGAAAGAAAGAAAGAAAGAAAGAAAGGACAAAGAAAAAAAAAAGAGAGAGAGAGAGAGAGAGAGAGAAAAAAAAGAGGAACGGAAGACTAAAACCAGTTCTAAACTCTTGTGGAATATTTGCCTTCGAACCTTCGGGGCCGGAAGCAAGTTAGTAAATAAGAATGAATAGTTCGGCTACGTTATTATCGACGTAAGAAGACGATGAAATGCTAAGTAAACGTTCGTAAAAATGATAATAAGAGTTTGTCAATCCACGTATGTAAGAGGAGGAGGAAAAAGAGGAGGAGGAGGGGGAGGAGGAGGAGAATGACCTCGAGATTAAGAAGCAAGGGCCTCCTTTCTTATTTGAGTCGTTTGAAAATTATCTGTTACGATTTCATCGAGTTGATTATCTGATATCTTCCTTTTCTTCATCCTTGTCCTCGCTCTCATCATTATCGTCCTCATTGTCCTCGTCGTCCTCGTCGTCCTCGTCGTCGTAGTCATCATCGTTGTCCTCGTCATCGTCGTCGTCGTCGTCGTCGTCGTCGTCGTCGTCGTCGTCGTCGTTGTAGTCATCGTCATCATCGTCATCGTCGTTGTCGTCGAACGACTTCTTTCAGTTGCGCCACAACGCGCACTAGAAGTGGTAGAACTCTTATTTAACATGGTCGACGAGCCGGCCAGTGCTCAGTCGACCGCCGAGAGTATATTAGACTTATTCTCACATTTTCTCTTTCTCTTTATCTTAATCTCTCGTTATCCCTCGTCGTCGATCATTTCAAGTACCAAGGAGAAAGTAGTCAAAGAAAGAAGAAGAAGATTATCCTGTGATCAATAAAATAAATCAATTCGATGGTGTGTCAATTAAAAAGATATTCTTGCGAAGCAACATGATGATCAATATTTGGACAATATTTTTTGGATTTCTTCTTATAATCAGTGAGTACTAGTTTAACAATAATCCTCGATGATATCTTCTTACTTTCATTCATATACGATTTCATTTTCATTTCTTCGTTTATTGGAAAAAAAAAAAAAAAAAAAAAAAAAGATAAAATTAAAAGGAAAGGAAAGAAAAAAGAAAAAATTGAAACTTGAAAAGAGAAATCGAGAATACGTTCATCAGGATTTTTCTATTTAATAATAAAAAATCAACAAAGGACGTAGGGGTGGGGTGGGGGTGGGATGGGGGGCAGAAGAAAGGATGATATATTAATAGTGTTTTTCTTTTCTGTCGAATATATCAGCTTGATATATATATATATATATATATATATATATATATATATATATATAGTTATACATATATATATATAGATAATAATAAATAAGTATTCGATCGAATTATATAAGGATCGTTGATCGTGCCAATTTTTTTGATAAATTTTCATTAAATTTATTCTCCTTAATTCTTAATTCTTATTAACCTTCGTGTCAGTCAAACAACGAAGCTTCCCTTTTGTTTTGATCCCCGCACAAAATGACTTTTATTTCTTCTCTTCGACGGAGGATAAAAAAAACATTGAAAAAGAAAAAAAAGAAAAAAAAAAAATTAGAAAAAGAAAAAAAAATTAAAATCTTTATTACCCTTAAATGATGTCATATGAATCATGTAAATAATTAATATTACAAACGTATTACTGCGTACGAATATTTAATGGCCGATAAACTTTTATTTAACATCGATGATCCTTTAAAGAATAAATACAATTTTATTCGTACCTTCGAATGATACGAATAAATTATTTAATTGATCGTTCGACGCCTACGTACTGATTAATTGCCACACGACGCTTTTATTTGTTATTAGAAGCTTGCGTCACATCCTTATCACCTATCTTATATTTCGTGATCTCTAATGACGTTTATTTTATTACACCACATTTTCATCTTTTTTTTGGCATACGTCCGTTAAAGTTGCCCTTTAAAATTAATAAAGACTAAGAAGTGGAGGATCTGAAGTATTAAATTTTAATCTTCTTCGATATGATTGAATTAAAAAAAGAAAAAAAAAAAAAAAAAAAAAAAAAAAAAAAAAAAAAAAATAAAACCAAGAACCATTGTGATATTATACGTTATATATTTAGATTACATCGCATATCGGAATTGATCTTTAAAATTAATAAGAATTCAAGTGGGGCTTTATATATATATATCAGTTTTCATTGATACGAATTAATACAAAGATATGATTATTAAGATCAGCTTTGTTAAAATATTATATGTCATATATTAGATTATTATATTATAGCATTAAAGCTGTTCATTAAAATTAATAACAATTAAAGCGAATGATAAATTTTATTTAATTATTCAATTGGAAATTTTATTATTTTTATATCAAAATTTTATCCTTTGATATAACTTAATAGAGATAAATAATTATCAAAATCTGTTCGTTACAGATAATATACATATATATATATATATATATATATACATATATATTAGATTATTATATTATAGATTAGATTTGTTATTTAAAATTAATAATAATAAAGTTGTACTTTCAAAATATGAAATTTTAATTCTCTTTAATATGACTTAAAGTAAATAATTTTTACTATGGACCATTTGTTATGTTATATACACATTAGGATTATTTTAAAAAATTATTAACGAATAAAAATGTAAATTTTCGAAGAGTTAAATTTATATTTCCTTTTGTTACTACTTAATACAAAGAAATAATTATCAAGAATCGTTGGTCGTTCTAATACATGTGTATTTGTATGATACGCGAAGGAACGTTAATTTCAACGTTGTAGATAATACGAAAATATATGTCCATATGTCGGACAGAAACGTGTAAATGAAAATTAGAATGCCGATGACGATTCTACGAGTAAATCGACGAAACTAAAAAATCGTATTTGTCTCTTTGCGAAATAACTCGACTCGATTTTTTTCTTCTTTTTTTTTATATCGATCATCGAATTCGATCAAAGTCTTTCATAGTCGTCGATGATATGACGAAGAAAACTTTTTTTGAAACGTATGATTCATTCGTATGACATGAATAAATAAGGGATTATGATGGTTTGGTATATAACAGGAAAAACTGTGATAAATTTTCATGAAAAATAGAACGGTGATGTCATTTGCTCGAATATGATAATACGAAAAAATTGTATTTGATAAAAAAAGAAAAAAAAGAAAAAAAAAAAGAAAGAAAGAAAGAAAAAAAGAAGGACAAAGTAAATGTACGTGCGATATACCCATTCACATTTAATCTGTGATAACGGAAATGAATAATAATAAAAAAAAAAAAAAAAGATCAAAGGGGAAAAAACCGGAGAAACAAAAAAAAAAGAAAGAAAGAAAGAAAAAAGAGAACAAGAAATAAAAAAGGAAAAGAAATTCGCCGATTGAAAGTTTTATTTTTCTTTCTTTCTCTCTCTCTCTCTCTCTCTCTCTCTTTTTCTACGATCACTTCTCTCTAATCGAAGAAATTGAATTTGAAGATAAGATTAACTGAATGCACGTAAGACGAATTAAATTTACAATAATACGAGATTATATAAATGAATAAAAAAAATCAAAAAGAGAAAAAAAAAAAAAAAAAAAAAGAAAAAAAGACTAAAAATATAGTTTCGCTCTCTCTCTCTCTCTCTCTCGCTCTCTCTCGCTCTCTCTCGCTCTCTCTCTCTCTCTCTCTCTCTCTTTCTGAAATTACAATTGAAATTGCAATAGAAAATAAAAAGGGTGTTCCCTTTTGCAAATCTCTGTTATCTGAGATCGTACATCCTGTATCTAATTTCTAATCGGACTAAACATGTGATAGTCGGATTCTTTTTGACGACATTAAACGTTTCTACGAACATATATTATAACGCGTCATCGCAGAAAGAAATAATCTTATTCGTTGGCTAATCAAAGATCGTTTTTTTACCAGATTATTCAATGAAAGAGCAAACGTTCAGTCACATGTTGATAAAGTATAATCAATTCGATAAAAGTAATATCGGAAAGAAAAAAGAAAAAAGAAAAAAAAAAAAAAAAAAGAAAAAGAAAAGAAAGATATATATATATATACACACACACCTAATCGGATCCACACCTTTTTTGCCATAAAAATTAGTATAAATTAACTTTCAAGGAGAATTCGAAAACCATCGTTGAAAGGTGCAGCGAAAGAAAGGAACGCTACTCGTTGCACTTTCTACGACGTATTCAGAATATATATACATATATACATATATATATATGTATATGTATATATACAATATGTATGTGTAATACATATGTACATGTAGGTAAATATGTACATATATGTAGATGTTGAAAGTTATGTTGTTAGTATAATGAGATCTTAACGATCATGATGTTCGATCTATAGCTTCATTATCACTCAAATTACGTGGAATATATGAATGACATCGTTTTTGCAATTCGTGCACTTCTTCACGTATGATATTCTCCCATTACGTAATTATTATATATATATATATATATTTCAAAATACAATCATTCTCTCTCTCTCTCTCTCTCTTTCTCTATTTTATACACACTCATGCGTATATGATGCGTATATCGGAAATTCTACGAAGAAAAATTTTCTTCTGTTCTCGAGAAAATGATTCAAACGAATGGTACGATTCCACCGCAAAACATTGAACTTCGTATTTTATTGTCTCATGCGTGAATTATACGTGTGAACTTTATTAAAAAAAAAAAAAAAAAAAAAAAAAAAAAAAGCAAACACAAAGTTTATTTGCGACAATGCGTTCGCGCATTAATATGCTATACGTGACCGCGACATTCGTGCATTTTTCAGATGCATCACAATGTCACGAACGTGAAACTATGGAGAAGGGAGAGTATATATATCAGGGTCTTCCCACATCGATTCGTTTAAAGGTTCAATCTTTTATTAATGATATTTGATTGTATCCCTCTTCGGATCTATATTATAATACCATTTATTGTATTAAATTATGATCGAAGGTCATTGATTCATTATAGAACGATAATGCACTTATGTTTTCTTTATTTTTTTTTTTTTCTTTCATGCTTTTCTTTTTTTATATAATGAAAGGATATCCGAAGTATATCCTTGGCATACTAAATCTGAGACGAACGAAGGATTTCTGATAATCTAAAAATTAAAATTGCAAGTAACGTAAACGTATAAATGACGATTACGTGATTAAAATTTCTTTTAAACATTTTTAAATCTTTCTTCATAAAACGTCTTCGAATGATTTCAATGAATAAAATTACATTTCATCTTGTTACATCTATTAAGAATTATACTTGTAGAATCTTTAAAACTGTCTGTAATCATCGTCTTATAAATCAAATCTTTCCTTGCACGTGTTAAGCACATGTATAAAAAAAAAAAAAAAAAAAAAAAAAAAAAAAAAAAAACCCCGAAAGCCTATAATACAACGATATCGTTTGTCTTTGAAAGATATCTTTAGACGTAGAAAAACTATTAGTAGTATTAATTACATATGTTAATAAGTAACCTTCTTATTGTTTTCTTAATCTTCAAGAATTTTCTTTCAAGGCTTTTCTACGTAAAACAGAAAAATTTCCATCATTATTATCCCATTATCATTATCATTATTATTATTATTGTTATTATTATTATTATTATTATGATATTTTTCTTATAAATCATTATTTGTCGTTTGTAAAAAATTCGAATGATTAAGAAAATGATAAAGATAAAAATTGAGAAAATTGATTTTAATTAATCGATTACTATATCATTATTATTATTAATATTGTTACAATATTACGTGTATAAAAATAAATCGTAACTCATATAAAATTACAATGGCCAAGATAGAGATAAAAAAAAAAATTTGATTTTAACTATTCGATTACTATCCAATTATATATTACTATCCAATTGTTATATTACATGTATTAACATTGTTCAATATTTATATAAAATTCAAATGTTCGAGACAGAGATAAAGATGTTAATGAGATAGAAAACATTTAAATTTCAATAATTCGATTATTATAGATACATATTAATATAAAAGTACACGTATATATTTATATTATAATTTTTTTATTATCTTTACGAATAGATAAAAATTATTGATAAAATCATCGATCATATCCTATTCATGATGATAAATTTTCATCATGAATAAGTGAGCATCGAACTACTTGCCTCGTTTGCACGCTTCACCGATCGTGAGAATACAATGACCCAGAGTGATTCATATTTTGTTCTATTTACATAACTCTTTTTCTAAAGTAAATCTTGGGCCTTATACAAGTTAAAAAAAAAAAAAAAAAAAAAAAAAAAAAAAAAAAATAAAAAAAAAAAAAAAAAATAAAAAAAAATGTCGCTCTCGATCACGATCATTTTTTAATTTTCTTTCTTCTCTACTGAAATATATTAACTTTCTTTTTATCTTATATGTATAATATGGCGAAAGGCTATATCTCTGTGTAACTACGTCATTTCTAACAAATCATCGTTCTCTAAATAAAAAATATTCGTTTCACTTTCAGAATTCTCTGATGGATCTCAAGACTTCAGTTACGATGGAAATCATGGTACGTATCTACATATATATACACACACACACACACATATTCTCTTCATTTTTATTTTCTTTACTTTCTTTTCTTTTGAAGATATTATTGAATACTTGGGATAACCAGAAGACGTTGAATATATGGAATTCGTTTTGTTCTTTTCTTCTATCTTTCTTTCTTTTTTTTTTGTTTTTTATTCTTTTTCTTTTTTTTTTCTTTAGGTACGTCACATTGGGGCATCGATTATCATTCCTGCGTTGGGAAACATCAATCACCGATTAACATTGAGGAACACAATGTAAAGAATGTCTCCCTAACACCATTACGTTTTGCAAAATTAAATATACCACGTAGCTCCTTTATAACGAACAACGGACATACCGGTGAGATTTTATTTGTTTATTATTTTTTATTTTTTTTTTCTTTCTTTTTTCATTTTTTCCTTAAATCTATTTGAAGTTATAGGTCATATGTAGATATTTCATTTATACAAAAAAAAAAAAAAAAAAAAAAAAAAAAAAAAAAAAAAAAAAAAAAAAATCAAGTAAATATAATACGAAATTAACACAAACTAAGGAAGTGAAGTTTAAGAATGAGAAAAGAAATAAAGAAGAAAAAGTTTAAGTAACAGATATCGAGGAAATACAATATTAATAATAATAATAATAATAATAATAATAATAATAATAATAATAATAATAATAATAATAATAATAATAATAATAATAACAATAATAATAATAATAATATAAAAAAAATTTTGTGATAAGATTAACGTTCTCTATTGGATAGATAATTAAAACATATAGATATAACAAGCGATTTATTATATTTATCAAAGAAATAATGGAAAAGTTTATCATGGATATGATATATTTTACGAAAAGAAAACATTAATCTAGATAATAATTTAATATTGTATTCTCTGTTATTGTTAGTTTTAATTTTGTTAAAGAGATCTCATTTCTTCTATGAGAAATGATAATTCTTCGAAAATGATCGTGTTACGTTTCACGTTGATTCAAATTGTATATTTGAAATTGTGCAAAATTTTTTTTTTTCCTAATCTCAATAAAAAATGAAAGAAGATCCACTTGCGTAATAAAATAATTTGATTTTATTGAATCAGTGATGATTAAGACAAACGAGTCAGAACCGGCTATCGTTTCTGGTGGACCTCTTGGTGACAACAATTACATTTTCGAACAACTTCATTTTCATTGGGGTGAGAATGATACTGAAGGTTCTGAAGATCACATCAATAATCATTCGTTCGCTATGGAACTCCATGCTGTATTTTATAAACAGGATTATAAGTCGATGACCGAGGCGATGAAACATCCGGATGGACTTGCCGTCTTTGCATATTTCTATGAGGTAAAAATGCTTTGCATTTTAATGAAGTTATATCCCATCATAATACCATACGCGTTTTAATATTTTACGCAGGTAGCCGATAAAGAGAATCCAACATACAAACCTATAGTTGAAGCATTACCGACGGTAGAAGCAGTTGACAGTAAGCATGAACTTAAGGAGCCATTATTATTGGAACATTTATTAATAACGAATATTTCAACAATGCAAAATTATTTTACGTACAATGGCTCTTTAACTACTCCACCTTGTTTAGAAATTGTTACATGGATAGATTTTAAAGATCCTCAGTTATTATCTCACAATCAGGTATATTGAATTATTTTCATAATTATTGATTTTTTCTTTTTTTGTTTGTTTGTTTGTTTTTCTCTGTTTGTCCTTCATCTTAAAGTATTATATACTCTTATAAAGATGAGATTTAAATTTCAGTTGGCTACTTTTCGTAACCTCTGTACGTCCGATGGTAACAAATTAACACATAATTTCCGACCGGTACAACCTTTATCAGATCGAATGGTTTATCATAATATATTTAATGCAAACAACGACATACCAATAAACAATGAAAATGGAAAAAATAAGCACAACGGTGGACATTATATACGTAGCGATATAACTATGTTGATACTATTTGTCGTTTCAACACTTTTCGCAACAATCTAAATATGAAAAAATGTGTATATCTAGTCATAGCGTATAATAATTGCACTCCCTCAGAGTTTACCGAGAAGATTATTTTATAGAATTAAAATTATATAAATTATTTTATTCGGATGATAATAGATCGTTATCGTTAAAATGCCACGTATGATTCCTGATACTTGTTTTAATAACTCTGACGATATATATATATATATATATATATATATATATATATATATATATATATATATATATATATATATATACATATATCTTTATTTTTTTTAATGATTTAAATATCTATTCAATCAATTGTGCACGTGATATGTATGCTTTCATATTTTCATCATTTTTATTCATATTTTGTGACAATTAAGTTTATAAAATAATAATAAAAAAAAAAAAAAAAAAAAAATAGAAAATCCATACTGTTACATATCCTCATAATTTAAATATTACGATAATGCTGTAAATGTGTATTTATGTAATAAATTCTTATATAGTAAGTTCATCTTAGAACGTCTTATTATTTTGTATTTCTATATATATATATACATATTTAATCTATCCTATAATATAACATTAATAATAAAGCTAAGGATAATTAAAAAGTTATACTGTCTATTATTCACTTTTGTATAAAAAAAAAAAAAAAGAAAAGAAAAAAAGAACTTTATTAGTATAACGAACACATTAATGGTTTATCATGTATTCATTCATGGAATAATTATTTAAAAAAAAAAAGAGAATAACAGTAATATATATTACTGCCAAGTTCTATTTTTTTCCTCTTTTTCTATTGTATTTACCATCATCATATTTACCATTGTCGCTAAATTATGTTGGTCTTGTTTAAGACGTTCTCTGATTAATTCAGCAATTGCCTTTTGAGTTCTCCTTTCTAATTTTTCCAATTTCTTAGAAACATCTCTTTTTAAGTCCCAATCTGGCTTACGTGGAGCCAAATTACTTATATCCTGTCAAAACAATGTAACGTAAAGGTTATGTAACGTTAAATCCAAATGAAGGTAATCATTTCAAAGTATATATTATTTTATTTTATATAATACCATAACGTTATTATATACGATTTATTCTTTTTCTTTTTTTTTTTGTTAAAAAACAATCAACGATAAAGGAATAATAAGAAATGTATTGTAACGAAATACTTACAAGTTCTTCGATAACAACTTTAGTTTTTGCAGCGCTTAATTGATCTTGAACTTCTGTTTCAACATCGCCCGGTTTTGCATCTTCCAAAACCTTCTCCTTGAGACTTTCATCTTGTGGCTTATAACTACGAAATTTTGGCCTACGAGAGGAAAAAGGCAAGATCAAACGATCATAAGTTATAATTGAGGTTAAGTTCACGAACGAAAGTTTCGTAACGTAGTTCACGAGATTAAAATAAAAAACAATTTATTATCTTACATTGGTAATTTACTGGGAGAATCTGCCTTTGCATCTTTGCCTTCTTCATTCTTTTTTTTAAGTGCTTGCAAACGTTCCTTACGTTTTAAAGCTTCTTCCACTAATGAACCTACTTTATCCTCGCTCATGTTTATTCTTTCGATCTTATATGTTAGTTACAATGTTTATTCTTGATTTGGTCGAAAGATGGCGCTTACTATCGATCAGAATTCCAAAAAATCGCGGGAAAGCCATTCAAATTGATCGTTCATTCGTTCGATCGCAATTTAATTTTTATAATAATTATTACTGACTTTATATATATATATATATATCAAATCGAGATACAACACGATGTTAAATACAACGATTTATAGATATATAAATAATTTTGTGAAACGAATTAGTTTATTAACATTCTTACAATAACTCATACAAATTGGCGTCAGATAAATTATAAGCGATGATAATCGTCGATTATATCTATTTTATTATTATTATTATTATTATTATTATTATTATTATTATTATTATTATTATTATTATTATTATTATTATTATTATTATTATTATTAATATTATTATTATTATAATGTTTATTATAATTTTTATTATTATTACTACATTAATATCGTTACTATTATTATTTATAAGATATTAGTTAATGCGATTGTACGTGAGTTTTAAGAAGAATCAAACAATTTTTATACGTCGGCCACGAACAAAATAATTGATACTTAAACGTGAAATATTTCTTTCTTCATTGGAATGTTGATAAAAATAAAACCAAAAAAAAAAAAAAATCTCGAATTCTATTAGAAAAAAAAATTACGTCTCGAAAAGATATAATCTGAGGATGATTCTTCAATGAGAATTCGCCGATTAGCTCCCCGGAGAGAAATCACGAATCTATGCCATACGTTTGTGAAATTGAGGACATGCACATACATATACACACACACACACACCAAGTACACACACACACACACATATACACACACACTACACGTACACGTTCTTGGTGTTGAAAATGCGCGTGCGCGCAAAAGTATCTCTTCTTTCGTACTCGTACTCTCTTCTTTGCCGGTATTGTGCGACGTATATCGTCGTCGGGGAAAGTTTATTTACAGTTTAAGAAGCGATTTTCAATATCGAACGCGACAAGATCCACGACTTCGTGGGACCTTTTAATCTTTAAAGAAGAAAAATAAGAAGAAGAAGATGAAGAAGAGCACGTGTTCTCTCTTAATATATATATCGATGTTTATTACTTCGCACTAAAATATATGAGATTTGTCTAGTTTAGTCGAGCTTAGAGAGAGAAAGAGAGAGAGAGAGAGAGAGAGAGAGAGAAAAAGAGAGAGAGAGAGTACACTTTGTTTATCGATTTAAGCGATACTTTGATATGTATACGATAAAATAAATGTTTCATTCGAATAATTTTCTTACTTTTATCTTTTCGTTCATTTTATATTTCTTTGTTCGTTCGTTCGTTCGTTCGTTCGTTTTCTTTTCCTTTTCTTTTTCTTTTTACTTCATTGAAAAAGAAAAAAAAAAAAAAAAAAGAAATAGATAAGTAAAACAAAATAGAACAAGAATTAAACGTGTATAGTAAAGAACAACTTATGTATGTACAAAATTTGTATATGCAATATAGAATGAAATATAAATGTCTAACACATCGATATTCGATAATTCGCTATTACTTTTCTTTCGATGTTTACAGTCATAATTAATTAATATAATTATGTTCTTTATAGAAATAAGTTTCTTGAGTGAAAAGTAACGAACAACCTGAGCTGACGGAAGATCGTTTCTTGCGTTAGTTACATTGTAGTAAATCATTATTGTTATTGAAATATATATATATATATATATATATATATATATATATATATACATATATATATACGGAGGAATGTTTAGTGAAGAGAAAAAGTAATAAATGAAGTTAATATATATTATAATAGAGAGTTCGACGTTTTCATACTTAATATCGTCTTGTAGTAATTTACATGACTCGTCTGAATCTTTCTTCATTATTATTTCATTTTTTCACGCATTTGCGGGTACTTTGGCGACGAATCCGGCATTAGCACGGTTACTTGTGGTAAAATGAAGATTCTTATTGGGTATGGCACCCACATTTAATGCTAAAACTTTAGAAACGATGTTTAAATCTTCTTGACCACCAGAGCCTTCAGCATTCCCTATTTCACCAGCGATACCTGATTGATAAAGAAGATGTTGGATTTGTTTCGCTGGTGTTTGCTGAGGTCTCATTTGTCTGTACTGAACGTAAGGATTATAAACGAAATTAATTGGACCTCTTTGTGGGATACCAAAAGTAAAAGTGTTTCTAGTTGCTGAAGGTTTCTCGTTAAACCCAAAATTACCGACAGAGTTGAAAGCTTCTTGCCTGTTAAATCTCGTCGATGCTGCCACGGGTGGTTGGAAATCTGTTATAGGTCCAAAACTCTGATGTAATCTTTGTTGTTGTTGTTGTTGTTGTTGCTGCTGCTGCTGCTGCTGTTGTTGTTGTTGCTGTTGCTGTTGTTGTTGTTGTTGTTGACGATGTTGTTGAAACCTCAATTGATCTTGGAAATTGACTTGAAAGGGAGGTGGAACGACAACAGTAGGCACTTCTAACGAGACACTGGGCTGTAAACGAACGTTGGATTCTATTGGCGTTGGAATGTTTAAAAGATTAGTAGCCTGTTCAAAGAAACGATGCTTTTGTTGGAGCGATGGTACAGATTGTTGTTGAAACCGATAGATCCTTGGATCCTCGAACTGTTTCAATCGTTGTTCCTCTAATTGTTTCAATCTCTGTTCTTCCAATTGCTTTAATCTAGTTTGCTCTTCGATCTGCTTGATTCTCGCTTGTTCATGAAGATACAATTGTTGTTGTTGTTTTTGCCTAAGCTGTTGCTCGTAAAGTTGACGTTGTCTGATAAGAAATTGAGTTTGTTGAATCTGCTGTTGCTGCAATTCTTCCAATTGTTTTTCCAATAATTTTTGCTTAAATTCCAATTGTTCTTGCAGAGTCAATGCCTGGCCATCTCCGGTTGGTCTGAAGATAGGCACTACGCTTTTAGGTGCACCACTTTCGTCCTGTTGAACGGTAAATGCCGCTACTAACGGTGCTTGGAAGATTTTCACCTCTTCGGACTTTTCTATTATTTTATTATCATTCGTTAAAGTATCGTTTATCTTAGGAGACTCCGTGAGACTAGACACCGTTGGTTTTGGTAAAGGTAATGCATTTGCTATTGCGATACCATTACTGGCAACACCGGTAAGACCTTCTGTTAATGGAGTTACAGATTGCAAAGCGATACTATCTATTTTATTAACGTAAGAGACATGAGAGTCAACGTTTGATTTCTTCGCATTTAACTCCTCTATCTTAGGTCCTACGTTAATTTCTCGATTTTTATCAGACGTAATAATATTCTGAGCATGAAAACTTCTAGCATCGTTTCTCGTAGCTTTTTCAATGGTCATCGAGGGTGAACTAGACATGATTACGTATTTATCGGTCTGAACGAAACTTGAATTTTGAAGTTTGTCCTCGCTTGGTATTTCCTCGTCACCAGGAAATCCATCGAACGAAAAGCTAGATTTTTGAGAGATACCGATTTTTTTATTCAATTCTTTTTTCGAAGAAACATCCTGAAATTGATTAGCCGTGTATGCTTGAGCAATAGCCTCGTTCTTCCTTTCTTCCACTGATTCTGTTTCCAAATCCGTTAAAGCCTTCAAAAGAGCTCGGCGTAGATTTTTATCCAATTTCATAGCAGCTGCTGGTACGTCCAAGTTGCTGGATAAATCTGGGACATCCTCGGCTGCCGATCGATCGATCGACACTACTGCTATCGCAACGATCACTAATGCTATCTGCAACATCATTAATTAATATAATTAAATTTCATCGTAAATGAAATCAATTAGAATTGAGTTGATAATTTTAATATTATTGTTTATTATTGCTATTTTTTTCTTTTTGGCATATATATATATATATATTCCTTGATTACGTTACTACGATTAGTAACTAGCCTAAGATAATTTTCTCTTCCTAAAACCACAGCAAACACCTGTAACTTTCCTTTTAGACGCGTTAAGAACGCGTTCTACACGATTATGCAAGTTAGTCGTATACGTGTTTGTCGTATTCGGAAAAGAGAAAAAAATGTTACGCATACCTCCGTATCGTAATGCACGATTAAATGTTATAAGGTAATGGTATCTTCAGTTGTACAAGACAAAATAAAAGAACAAAAATAAAAACAAAACAAAAAAAAAAAGAAAAAAAGGAGAAAAAAACACAGATGAGAAAGAAAAGGAATCAACGTCGAAGATTTCTACGGCGCAATCTTGTAACGCTCGCAATAAAGAGAAACGCCTAAGAGAGAGATTATGCGAATTTTCGTAGTTAATTGTAGTTAAAATATAATGAAATATACGTAACCACAAAGATTTATCGTAGGAAAGTACTCGAATATATATATTTTTTTCTTTTTTTTTTGTAGAAAAAAGAAAAGGAAGAAAAAAAGATTTAACACAAAAATAATTTGAGATTGAAATGTAAAAGAAAAACATTAAAACAAAATATATAATAATACTTATTGATATGATACCTTTGACGCGACAATATTTTTCCGATCATTCGTTTCTCCTGATTTCTTGGGTTTTTTCTTTTTTTTTTTTTTTTTTTTAAGGAGAAAAGAAAAGAAAAAGATTTAATGTAATAAATGATTCAAAAAAGAAATATAAAAATAAATATCATAAATAAAAATAATAGTCGTCATTGTATTAATACTTTTGCAATGTTTCGTTTCTCACCATTTGTGTTTCTTTTCGTTTCGAGTAAAAATTTATATATACTTTGCACGATAAATATCTATGGTTTTTCTTTTGAAATGAAATATTTTATCGTGTAGGTCTCATCGTCGCGTAGGTGAATTTCGCACGTTTCTATTAAAATAAACGGTTGAAACTCGACGAGAACTTTCATCCTGAGAAGTGAAATTATATCGTGAAATCAGTTAACGGAGACTCGGATGACTGAAGTAAGAAATTAATATATAATTCAATTTCTTCGTAGATAATACTTCGTGGTTTTTGGTTGGATATTTGCCGGCGTGAAAAAAATACTTCGAGATAGAAGAAGTAGAAGAAGAAGAAGAAGAGAAAGAAGAAAAATAATCGCACCCCCCCCTTTCCTCCCCCACCCCTCTCGATATTAACACAAATCATTATATTTCAAGACTTCATTGATCATTTGCAACAAATTATACGACGATATTACAATCGGTTGCAATAGACATATTTATTCTCTTTATTTAACATAATTATTCCATCTAATCGCTCTATAATTATCTTTCCAATTTATATGCGATTATAATCTAGATAATTATCGACATAAACGAGTCCACGAGAATATTCTCGGTGCTATCTCATTATTTATCTCTTTATTAACGTCGCATTATCAGCTAATTTCGAATTATTATTATCCAGGATGGAAAATGTATTGACGTGAACGTTTAAATATATACGAATTCAAAAGAAAAAAAAGAAAAAGAAAAGAAAAAAGAGAAAAAGAAATTAATTTACTCTTTCGTTCGTAACAGTCAGCTTTTCGCACGCGATCAATTACCATAATTCGCTATCTCGTTAATTATGTATCTACGAGCATGAATAATATGTATGTAGGTATATTATTATTTTCAATATTTTTGTCCGTAGAAAATGATAGCTCCTTAAAAATGAAGTAACTACGTACAGTTAGTATAAAAAGTATTCGTATTATATGTACTCAAAATAATTTTTTTTTTTTTTTTTTTTTTTTTGATTAACTAGCAGAGCTAAACATTATATATTTGTTTAAGTTTTTTAATAATCCCATACATTTATATTTTCTTTATGAAAATTATATAAATAATTTGTTTTATGTGAAATAAAAAAAAAAAAAAAAATTATTTATACTCGTTAATATTTTATTTTATATTAAATAAAAAAAAAATATATATATATACATATGTATACACACAATATATTTTCTTTTTTGATATACGTTTAATAGCTAACGTCAGATGTATTGTATATAAAAGTTATAATGATCGGTCTGTCACTTTTAAAGAATGAAAATTTAATGAGAAAATAAAAATTTTTAACATAACAAACAGCTAAATGTTTGAATATTTTTTGTATTCACTGTACATGTCATAAAAGGAAAAAGAAGTTGACAGGATCGTTATTGTTATTCCAACTAATGGCACCAGCCATATTATTCTCAACCTCGGTAAGAGAAAATATCCGATGACATTTGCAAAGAAAGCCATAACTGCGAATATGCGCCGCACCCGTGTCCCTCGCAAACAAAAGCAAATATTATACATGCGTGCCGATGAAGTTTATATAGTTCCTATATACATATATTCATATATATATATATAAAAGATAAGAATTAACAAATTTCTTTTTCATTTCTTAATGGACATAAAGATATTTATGTTACCGTAAATAGGATAAATTATTTTGAGATTTATTAGTGTTGAAATAAAGAAAAAATGTATTTTCTTGTGAAAGAAATTAAAAAACGCGTTGAGAAAGTATTGACGCTATTGACTTTTTGTTTTGATTATCTTCTTTTATAATCGTTTTTTTCTTTCTTTCTTTTCGTTTTTTTTTTTTTTTCGTTTGTTTAATTTATCATTTGCAATTATTATCAGAATATTTTGTATTACTTTTCTAAATTATAATTTTTGTTACAAAATTATTACGAATCATTTATTTTCTTTCTTTTTTTCTTTTTTTTTTTTTTTTTTTTTTGATATAAAATTATTATACTCCGAGTATCTGATAAGATAATCCTTTTACTTTTCAAATACGTTCTTCGTTACTATTAACGAAATATTGTGTAATCTTTTTTTTTAGATTCGCAATTCTCATATAAAATAATATCCGCGATTAGATATTTATTATTTTATATGAAATTATTGTTGTAGATCGTTTTAATAAGATCTTTCTTTTATTTCCTTTTCTCTTTCATTTTTTCTTCCTTATTTCAAATTATACTTTTTCATTATCATATATATACACATATTATAAAGAAACGTTATCTTTACAGTTATAGTACAGTATATATAGTAGTATAGTATATATACACTTATTACAATAATATGTATATACATACAGATATATATGATAAATTATGATTAATAGAAATATTATGATATTCTGACAATGTATATACGTGTCTTTGTTGAATGAACTTGAAAAAAGAAAAGAAACTTATGACCTTGACATATAATACATTTTTTTTTTTTTTTTTTTTTTTTTTTTTTTTTTTTTTTTTTTTTTTTTAAATCGAAAATCAAACACTTCTCGTGTGTACAAATACATATTTGAAAACTTTCTAAACGAGCGAATAATTTTACAAGTATCTTGACTGGTCCAGCGTCCATTAATTTTGATGAGCATATACGAGAGTAGTAGAGAGAAAGAGAGAGAGAAAGAGAGAGAGAGAGAGAGAGAGAGAGAAAGACAGACAGAGAGAGAGAGAGAGAGATGTTCGCGCAGGTGTGACGCTTTTCTCTCTCTCTTTTTCTCTTTTTTTTTCTCTCTCTCTCTCTCTCTCTCTTTATTTCTTTTTGACGGCATGTCCACCACTGTCTGCACTTTCGGCAATGAGTTTCACTTTCGAGAATCTTAGCGAAGAAAACCAGCCTGACACGTGTTCCAGGTTACAAATTATCATCATGCAAATTGTCTCCTTCCTGCATTTTGACTGATACGATTCAAAATGTCCACTTTGCAAAACGATTAATTAATTAACTAGTATTCTATCTCACATATTTCTTTTTCTTACTCCCCACTAAAACAACTTATTTCGAATATATATGTATATATAAATTTTTGGTTACGTCGTCATGATTTCTCTTCGTTATTAAGAATATATATTCGTTCGGAATATGTTCTGAAAAATAGGGGGGAAAAAAAAAAGAAGAAATTCATGATATTATCTCTCTCTCTCTCTCTCTCTCTCTCTCTCACTCTCTTTCGCCTCGTAAGTACACCTATCATCATTTTCCTAAATGATTATAAAATTTCGAAAATTTCACTGTACGTTCGGTAATAAAAATTTAACGATCACATATTTATCTTCTTTAATTTTTATCGAAATGGAAACTTAAAAGGAATCCTTTTACGTAAGATGATTATTTAAATCGGACGATTTCGTTTAGATGGAGAACATCAATTTGGAATACACTCACGCGATATCTATTTCGTGAACGATCGAGAAGAAGAATAGGGTATGAACGTTCGACAAAGACATAATGCACTTCCGTAAGTCGATGAACTCAATTTTGCCGGATTTGCTCGAACGGATCGTAAAGAGTTCTTCTTCTTTTAGGAGAATAGAAGGATTGCGTCACGCGGCTACGTACGTATCCCTTGTTGCAAGAACACAAACATCGAAACCGTGAAGTTCGTTAACGAACCTTTCAATGTAATTAAACTGTTATAGTCGGGTCAATGACCTCGAGAATGATGAATCCTGTATTCTCACTCTAGGGGCCCCTCTACTGTTTCTTCGATCATCAAATACTAACGGTACATTTATTTCTTTTTTTCTTTTTTTCTTTTCTTTTTCTTTTTCTTTTTCTTTTTTTCCTTTAATTTTTTTATCCTCTTGTTTATTTCATTAGATTATGATCAAATATCGATTTATTTGCTTTCTAACGACACCTGCTTTCTAATATCTAACTCTTTTCTTTTTCTCTTTCTTTCATTCTTTCTTTCTTTCTTTCTTTCTTTCTTTTTTACACGATTTCTTTTTTTCTTTTCTTATTTATCTTGATCATCCGAAATATTTCTAATTATTATTCATTTATGGAGACACGATCATTGGGCAATATTCGTATTTTATTTTTTTTTCTTTTTTTTACCATAGACAGTTTCTTATTAGATTATTCATTTTTATAATATTAGTTTTCGCGTTAATAAGCAATTAATATGTACAACATACGTTGTATATATATATATATATATATATATATATTATACATAACGACACAATAAAATATATAGTCGTAAGATCGTTACTAATTTTCGATTTTGCAATTTCTTCGTATCTTCTCAAAAATTCTCTAACGTTTAAACTCAAAGGAAAGGAAGAGGAAAAAGAAAACAAAAAAAAAAAAAAACTTTCTAAATTATTCTACATCATACGGAGGAGACATAAAAGTACTGGCATTTGAAAAGAGTTACGTTTAGGATTTAAAAAAAAAAAGAAAAAACATGTTCCTGTTGATGTCTCATAATTAATGAAAGAAGAGAGGAAAAAAAATTGTATATATCACTTCATATAGACGTTTCGATCAATGGATGGAATGTCA
>NC_140811.1:16710000-16752500 GCF_050613455.1 Vespa mandarinia
AAAAAAAAAAAAGAATAATAATAATTAGTCCCTTCCGTTATTTTGTTTGATATTTTTGTTTACTTTCGATCTTTTTTTTTTTTTTTCTTTTTTTTCTTTTTTTCAAGCAACGAAAGTACATACGACAAGCACCGACGATCCAAAAGAAAAGAAGGAAGATTCCTTTTGCGACAAACGATTATATTTATACGACGCTACGTTTTCACTTTACGTAGCGGAACCGTCGATACGCGAAAAAGACAAATCGGCCAGGCCGATTAAAAAGGAAGAAAGAATTATCGACAATGTTTGATTAAAAGAGCATAAAAAAAATTCGTACGTATGTATATATATATATATATATCCGTAGATACATATATGTATATGTATATATGATATGTATATGTATATATACATACGTACACACACGTACACGCACACACGCACATACACACACACGCACATACACACACATGCACACACACACACATATATATATATAAAGTTTATACTCTCGGGAAACTCAGAAGAAGAAAGTTGCCATTGAGAAATGTATATCTTTCTACTTCTACTTCTCATCGTTATAAACAAAAAAAACAAAAAAAAAAAAAACAAAAAAAAAACGAAAAAAAAAAAAATAAAAAAAAAAGAAAACTTAAAAATCACGTTTGACATCTCATTGACGAAACAAAGATATTGTTTTTTCTTTCTTTCTTTTGTTTTGTTTTTTTTTCTTTTTTTTTTCTTTTTTTTTTTTTTTTATTATTGTTATTATTATCTTCTTACGTCTTTCAAGCAAATTAAAAATTTCTCGAGTATCAATACCAATTAATGATTTTGAATCAGTGTCTGCGAATGATAAAAAAAAAGAAAAGAAAAAATAAAAGAGAAGAAAGTGTTTATCGAGATCGAAAGGGAATAAAAAATCTCAAAGGTTTATCTTATTTAAGAAATTATCACGGATTATCCTCAAACTTGTTTGCTATTTGAAATTTTAAATGTAGTCCGTCACTAATAATTACCGGTACCATAACATAAATACATACAATTCTCACTTGTCATAGTCAAAAAAAAAAAAAAGAAAAAAAAAAACTCGTTCACTGTCACTTTTGATCACAAAATGTTTTCTCAGTCATCAAACGCAAGTGATTTCAACGAGAGGGAAAAAAAAGAAGGATAAGTTTAATTGAGAGTTGCTAGGTAGATAGAAAAAAAAAAAAAAAAAAAAAAAAAGGAAATAAATAAATAAATAAACAAATAAAAGAAAAAAACGAGAGTAACGTAACGAAACAAAACGAAAGATGAAATAAATAAATAAATAAAAAAAAAAAAAAAAAAAAGAAAAAAAAAAGAGAAAAAGAAAAACAAAAAGGAAATAAAAAAGGAAGAGAAAAAAAAAAAGAAGAAGAAGAGAAGAAAAGAAGAAAAGGAAGGAGAATATAATTGTTGAATTTGTTTTGTACTCACCAAGCGCATGATGCTGTCTGTCCCTATGCTTGTCCGGTTCTCAGCTTTTACTCCGGAGATGATCTCCACGCAGGTAGCGATAGTTTCATGGAAGAGGTGGGGTCCATGTATACCACCATACCAGAAATACACACCTACCAGGAATACATACGCGAAGAATCGACGAGATAGCTTCTTCGGTTCAATCTTCGACCATTTTCGGTCATTCGCGTTCTCCTGACCTATATTAAATGAATATGCGATTTACTTTTATTATTCTCTCTCTCTCTCTCTCTCTCTCTCTCTCTCTTTCTCTTTCTCTCTCTCTCTCTCTCTCTCTCTCGTTCTCTTTGCTCTTCTTTCTTTTTATATCTTCTTCCTAAAAAAATATTTTATTTCATAAGTAATAATATAATGATATAACGCATTAAGATTTTATATTATTAATTTGAATTTTTACGTAAACTCGTGATTTTTTTTAACAAGTGATTTTCTCCTTTTTTCTTTCCTCTTTCTTATGTTTTGTTTTTTCCCTTTTTTTTTCTTTTTTTTTTCTTTTCTTTCTTTTTAGAATACAATATTCGCATTTATCAATTATTATATTGTTTAACGTGGGCAAAAGATATTGGATATTTTTTGTATACATTTGTATACATACATTTTTAGCTCTCACATACAATGACAACTAATCACATATTCTGATAAATTATTTTTAATTACATATTTTCTATTTTTGTATTTCATAATGCGCGAAAAATATTGTACATTTTTTGTTTTGTTTTTTATATATTTGTGCATACCGATTTTTTTGTCTTATCTATACTAACAATGATTAATATCTTGATTAATCTTGGACATAATTGTATTTTTTCTTTTTACGTCATTTATCGAACGTACTTTTAAATTGATTAGTATATATATATATATATATACACAAAATTATCGAGAAATAACCTCTTACAAATTCTTTGAAAATAAAATTGTTGTCGCAGTGATGAAAATTCTTTAAAAATATTCTTTTGCTCGACTTGAAATAAATCGAATTAGATTATTTGAAAAAGAAGGATTGATTTAATTTGAAAAAAAAAAAAAAATTAGATATTACACAGGTGTAAGCAGATATCTCTCTCGTTTCGTTGATTTTTAAATGGCGCCGACAACGAATATGACCTGCGCTCTCTGGCGATCGAATTTCTATGTTTAACAAGAAAATGTAGTGCCATCTGTGATCAATCTCTTGACAGGTATGAACACAGAGTGCTTAAGATAGTGTAAACTGTAAAAGCGCGAAACCATATGAGTGGTGTAATTATATAAAAGAGAAAGAAAAATTTGCGTATATTCTATAATACATTCCAAAACAGTTTTATTTAATTTTATAATGAAGGGAATTTTAATATTTGACAATCTCAATGATGTATTATTTACTAAATGCGATAAGAAATTTGCATTTCACATACAAAAATTAGCTAGAGCACAAGGATTAATAACTGAAAATAAGGTATTCCTTTTTAATATTATTGCTTGAAGATTTTAATTTATATTAGATTTGCAATACTCTCATTGGTATTATATTACTAGATCTATAATGTTAATACGTTAATACGTTAATACATATCCAATTGGTATTATATTACAATTATCTTAACACTTGAATGTATAGATAATAGCAATAAATAATTTATTTTACAGAATACTGATGATATTGATCCAAAACCATGTCCAAATATTATTATGCAATTATTTTCACCAATTGTTACTTCTCAATATGCCATGGCTTCACAATTTGGTAATTCTTATACATCTATGAAATGTCAAGATGGTACAAATATGGTATTTGATGAATACATGGGATATACATTTATTTACGTTGGTATAGAAGAAATAGAATTAATGAAGAGAACTTTAGGTATATGTGTTTCAATAGTTCGACATGTTTGTGGACCAGACGTTACAATGTAAGAATATGTTAATATGATTATTTGTTTTTTAATATTCCTTAAATCCTCTAATTCTTATTATATTGATTTTAGATTAAAATCAAGTAGGCAAAAGGTCCATTTGGTTTCATCTTTATTAGATGCATGGGTAGAATTACGTGGTTCTGAACAAAGTATATTGACAGAAGCTGTAGAACAATTATCCGTTAATGCAGATTTAGCATCTGTCATTTTAAAAGTTCTTAATGATGCCTGCGACAAATTGAAAGCGCAATCTGAATTTTCAAATATACACGTTCTATTACTTGTAAAACAAAAATTTTTATCCTTATATTCTAGTAAAAATGCTCATGATTTATGCGCATCAGATATTTTATTAATGATCTTAATGTGTTGGGTTATTAATCATAAAAAACAAATTGACAACGAAACAGATGGAAATGATGATGATAATGATGATATTCTATTACCACATAATAGTTCTTCTAGAGAAGAAGAATCAAAACCATTCGGTGCAAAACTATCAAATCCAACTTTGGAAGATATTACAAATTTATTTAGTATGATATCAAGATTAATAGTTTCTAAAATATAGATTATTGTTATTGTTAACATTTATTACCTATTATTTGTTACCTATTATTGCATTACAGGAGGATCAAGAGAATCTTCTTTAAGCGAAGATCTTCATTCTTTAATACATGACGGTTTATACAGTCAAATAATACTCCTTGGATCTGAACATGATTATACTGCAAATGCTGTCCATGTTTTTGAAATAGACGATGGTATTTATCTTGTAACCATAATAGAAGTGACAAACTTAGCCACATCATCTGGATTATATGACACATTTCATTATTTAAATATCATAAATGGTTTACAACTTCAAAGAGATATTGATGAATTGAGACCAGCATTCGATAGTCTTGACGCATCTATAAAGAAAGGTTTAGATGGAATTAAAAAAAATCGAGCCAATGTTAATAATGACGTTGATATGTGCCAAAGAAGATTGCAAGTAAAATGGGAATTTGTGAAAAAGAAATATACAGAACTTTTAAAATCTAGGGATCCAGAATCAATTCTTCAAATCGAATCCAATACATCTGGTTTTACAGATACTGTAAAAGAATTATTTCGTTTAACATGTTTCGATAGAAATTTTTTAAAACAAGGCGTTGATGTATTAACAACAGTGGGCCGTTTGGTGCGCCAAAAACTGAACGATTTCAGTGATTTTCTTAAAGTAAAGGCATTGAAGAACTTCACTCTTGGATCATATCCTTTTTTAAAAGTTATTTCTTTATGCTTTCTATAATTAAAAAAAAATTTTTTTTTTTTTTTTTTACATATATTATTATTTCATCAAAATATCCAAATTTTTATAATATAGATCCTTAATGCTATACAATCTACGAGAACTTCCCTAACCATCAACAAATATCTAGAAGAATTTCCAGGTTTGGTGCATTTTATATACATTGATAGAACAACCCACAGATTAACAGCACCAACATTAGACTTCACCAATTCTGAAACTCTTGCCCTTACTACAAAAAAGGTAGACACAATTATCAATTACAAGGAATCATCAAATTCCTGATTTAATATTGAATCTTAATTTACTTATACAGATTTGGAATATGGTGAAGCAAAGTAGAATGCACCTGCAAGAAGGACATTTGTCAGTTATGTGGAAAGATACAACATTTAATTATGCTTACTTTTTATGGTTCGAAGATAATTCGGTAGGTATTTAAATTTTTTTTTTACATTTATAATTATAAAATAATAATTAACAAAAATGTATTTATCATTTAGGGATCTCCTCTTAAATTGAAAGTTTATTTAAATCATTTGATGAAAAATTTTCCAGTACCTGGTATACTTTGTGGGGACTATTATAGGTATGTAACAAATTGTGTTACTCATATGTCTTGTCATACTTTTATTCATTTCTTACCATTTTTTTATACCAATCTATTTTATATAAACATATATGTGCGCACACAGACACACACACACACACACACACATATATATATATACATGTATATATGTGTTTTATTAATATAAATAATAAATAACTTTAAATACGACTTTGTATAGGAAACTGGCTGAAGCGTGTTTTCCTAAATTATCTCCAAATAAAATTAGGATCTATGAATTATACTGTGTACATTTAGGATTGGCTACCTCATCTTGCGTTTTGGAGCACTCCAGAAGACTTGCAGCTACTATATGGGAAGTTACAGGTGTACCAAACAATCCTGCTGATATTTTGTAAAAAAATTTATATATACATATATATTGGAACAGTTGTTTACGTCTATGCAGTAAAAATGTAAAAGAAAAAAAGAAAAAGAAAATTTTGAACTGCCTATCTATGAGGTGTTCAAAGTTACGTATTAATTCAGTATTTATAACATACGATATTCGAAAATACATATTTATTTTATACTTTTATTAATTTAATGTAATATGTTATACACAGGAAAGTATTAGTATAAAAACCTTTCAATACTCTTCCCAAGTTTTATTTAAGCATAATAAAGGGCATAAAAACACAGCTTCAGTTTTTGATTCCTTATATATCACTCAAGATAATATAACAAAGAAAATAATTATATATGTTAAGAATATTTTGCAATACGTATAGGTGCACTGAGAAAAAAAAAAGATTCTGCTTAAAATTCTTGTTCTTTCTTTCTTTTTTTCTTTTTTTTTTTTTTCTTTTTTTTTTCCACAAAGATAAACATTATAAATCTTCGTAATATTTTCCAAAAATTGAAATATTATTACCTGATCAATAGATAAGGCATAAATATATTGTATTTTATTCAAGTTTCAAAATTGTTATATTTCAGCGTAAGAAATATTTACAACGCATCTTGTGGAGCATAAAGTAGTTCTAAGAATATGGTCATGCTTTATTCGCATAAAACGCTTTGGAACAATTTTAAGTATTTTCATGAAGCTCTCAAAGAAAGCTAAGGATTATACAATCCTTGGAATGGTTGAACTCCATAGGACTGTATTTACTTCAATGAGTATCTGACATATCTGAAAAATTGCGCTTGTCGATATTTCTTTTTGAAGTTTCTTCATAAATAGGAGGTTGTTGCTGATTTTGAATAGTATGCTTTATCGAAGACTGTTCCGAGGATTCTCCTATATTTCTTTCATTGTTATGACGTAATCCTGATCCTCGTCTAGCCTTTAACAAATCTTGTCCATATTTTGGACTACCTCTACCGACACCACTTTCAATCTGATCTCCCATAGTTATTGATTGTCTCGAGATCTCAGAAATCATATTAGTTGAACATTTGTTTCTTTTTAATGTGCTTCCAACCATATCTAACTTTGCATTCGAAACCATGCTTGTAGTAAATGGATCACGAGTTTGACTGTTCTGCGTGTCTGTATTTAATCCTATTTTCAGCTTTTCCTTGGACACACTTTCTGTATGAACAGTTCTTGTACTACCTGGTCGGTTGTCACTTGATTCATCCTAAGTAAAAGACAGAATAAGAAATCATAAGACTAAACTTATGAAAGTAAAAAATGATGATTATGATAACATACTGTTAAAGAATGGTACTTGTATAGTTGGTCATCTTCGTAGATTTTACCAGGAGCATCTGTTTTTTCTGATGATAAATTGTTCTCCTCGTAACTACTATTTTTATCAGGATCATAATTCAACTTAGTCGATTCCGAATTACCATTAATTTTTGTCTTAGCTAAGTTCTGCAAGCGTATTTTATCCCTGAGTTCTCCTATTTGCTTTTCCAATTCAAAAACTTCACGATCGGATTCGCAAACTTTTGGGATTAACGTATTTAAATATTTTTCAGCTTCTTTTTCTATAATAGTTGCAGATTCAATGCCAGGTATTTGTGTAAGATTTAATCTAAAGAAACGGACGTTTATTTCATTTAAAATAGAATTATATCATTGTTTTATTATGCAAGAAATATAATCACTTACTTGAGCGATTGTATTATTTTAGTAAATGTATCAATCTCTCCTATCGATCTTGTTTGAGGGGTAAGTTTATAATCTGAACCATCAAGCGAAGGTTCACCATCCCTTAAACTACTTATCTTCAAGGATATTGGTTCAAATGTCCTATAATATGATCTATATTACTATAAAAAAGGTTACAGAATTTAATATATACATACCCTCTTCTACGCCTCAAAAGGACGTGTCTAAATTTATGAGTTCCGCTTGTATTTGACACAGAAGAGGACAATAGACACGTGACAAAGAAATCCTCTTTATAACCATGACTACTAGAGAAGTGCGAAGCAAACTGTTTGTGCAAAAGTTTATCCCTTAAAGTAGGTACCAAGCAAGAGTTGTGTCTAAATCTAAACCATCCAATAACTTGTTTGCTTTTATAAGACAAGAAATCTTTCAACTTCTCTTTATCGATTCTACCGGTTGAATCATGCAAAATATCTGGCATAGAGCATGTCACAACAGTTTCAATATCTAAAAGAATATATATAAATGTATAATTTATATATATTGCAATTCTTATCGCAATACATTCTACAAGATGCCGCAGACACACGAAATTTTATTTAATACAGATCATAGCTTGAACATTTCTTTCGTGCACGAGGTTATGTATCACAATAAACGCTGCTTTCAAATTTTACAATCGTACTGATTGTGAGTTCGAAGAATGATCTCTTTGTATCATTAGTGATATATATATTATATATATATATATATATATATATATATATATATATATATATATATAGAAAGATACGTGATCGTCATACTTACTAATATGTCTTTTAATATCCACTTGATTGTCAGAATCCGTGAACTTTTTAACAATATACTCAACTATTTCACCGAGTAGAAAGCCCATCTGTAAATAATGATTGATATGTTATTGTACATTCGAAACCATATTTAATCGAAAAAGGTTAAGTGCGTTTAAAGTCAATAAGTTAGAAAAATGATCAATAATTAATGCCGTTAAGAGAACGAAAATATAATTAAGCTAAAGGATTAATATAAAATAACTCACCTGATCTCCGACGTTGCGTACATTTTCGTAAAGTAATAAAGAAAGAGCAGCGCCCGAAATATTAACGAGTAAATCGCCGTCCGCCATATTGATGAATAAATATTGTAACTGCGCGCAATGGAACTCTTCGATTTTATATCACTGACCGCATTTCCGGATTCTCTTGTCTTCAAGCTATTATTTGCGATCCTTTTCTAATTATAAATCACGGAATTAATATTTCCCATGAATTTTTACTTTTAATGAATACATACATAAACCGATAGAACGTTTATTCACACCGCAGAAGAGAGAGAGAGAGAAAGAGAAAGGGAGAGAGAGAGAGAAACACGTGTTTAGAATAATTCAATTGTATATCCATACTTTTATATTTATCATAAGAATAAATTTTACTTACTATTTAAAACAAGAACTTTCTAGATGACACGTGATATTAGTATGACAATATTCGATGAATTGTGAAAAATAAATCACATTGTTTACATTCTCATTGATCTTCTTTTGTTCTATTAATCGCGCCATTTTTGAATATATGCATTTATTACCGATCTGGAAACGATTAAAAAATATATGGGCTTGTCTCGGTTGGTAAAAGTAAGAAATAAATGAAGCATTATTGATTTATCAATGAATTTTTTTTAAATATTAAAAATGAAATTTAAATATTCCAACAAATAAATTACAAAAAGTAAATTAAATTAAATATAACGACTCGATCATATCGAAGATTTAACAACATTCTTTTATAATAATAATAATCAATTTTCGTTCATCTAATCGTTCTTACGTGTTACGTAAATATCAAGAACGTATATTAAACATAAAATCGATCGGAGAATTTCGTAAAGAAAGAAATTAGAAAAAAACAGAAAAAAAAAAAAAAGAAAAGATTCGATATTCGACGAATTCGTCGATAGTCGACGAATTTCGTTCGGTCGGTAAGGTAGATAACAATGAAATTACTGAAAGGGGTAGCTTTCATTGCAAAAAAAAAAAACACAAAAAAAAACCATTGAAACAATTATTCCATATCGTTAAGACATTTTATTTCTTCGATTGCCCGATCAATATTTTTTTTTCAATCTAATGAAATATCTCGAAAACCATTGAAAGGATTTAACATTGAGAAAACTTTTTGAGAGCCATCGGAAAGGCGTAAGATCGAAGCCCGAAGAGAATATCTTGTCTGGTAACGATCGCCCAAAATAATCTTTCCACATGTACACAGGAGTCGTTGTATTTCTAGACGCGAGAAGAGAGATAGATCTAGATGTAGGACTCATGTGATGTAAGCTCTTAGTGATCTCTAAAGAGGCGCCAAGATCGGCTCTCTCTCTTTATCAACAACGATCGTTACGTACTCGAGATACTCTCTTCTAAAAAAAAGATCGATCGCGCGCCTTACCTCTCATCTCATTTAAGAAAAAGAAAAAAAAGAAAAAATAATTTCGCGGAAATTCAGATTGCGCGACACGATTTCTGGCCGACGATACATTGACCTTGAGAGACAACAGAGATGACGGAAGAATCTCGGAACGACGTGGGAGAGAAATGGGAGCACATAGATCAAACTGTGAGTCTAATATCGTTTAACTCTCTTTAAAATGGCCTTGACTTTCTCCGTTGCATAAGCCGAGTTATAAGTAAGGAAGAGTGTGTCTAATTAATTAAGAACTACTCGTTTATTTGCTAATTGAACGTTAGTCACTTCTTATAGTTACGAAGCGATCTAGAAAATAAGAATGATACATTTCCCAAAGGGATCTAAGTTAATTCTAGACCGTATAGAATATGATTTGAATGATTAAAGTTTTTTTAAGATCGATTATTTGACTTTGACCTATTACCATTTGTACTTTTAATTAGATTGTTCTAAATCGATTCGCGATTACGACTTTCTTCGATTGAAGATTTTAGGAAAAAATGGTCGATAGCGCGTGATTCTTATGCTGTATGCTTTTGATGCTGAGTAACAGCTGATCGTGGGAAGGAATGAGGGAAGGAGAGAGAGAGAGAGAGAGAGAAAGAGAGAGAGAGAGAAAGAGAGAGATGGCCTTAAGATCGATAGATTACGAAACGATATTAATTGCGATATTACGATCCACCGATATTCGCCAAAATACGTGACGTTATTTTTTCTCTCCCGTCTTTCGTTTATTGATGCATATGTTCAATGGAATATCTGACAAGAAATAGAAAGAGAAAGAGAGAGAGAGAACATGTGGCAAATAGAAAAATAAAAGTGGATGTATCGATTATAAATTTATAACGTTTTAATAACATAGCACCGATACAACACATTAGGATTACCTCATATCATAAAATTTTTTTTTTATTTCTAATCTAAACAATAATTAAGATTTGATTCTTTACCGATATAGCCCAAGTTTAACGATCGATTGTCAGTCTGATCAAACTGATAAGAAATCAATAGTATCGATATCAGTCAGCAAATTACGATGCCATATCGAATAATATCTAAGTCGTAGATATTAAAAAATACTAATACTCGTTTGATACTTCAATACTTTAATGAGGTATTAAAATTTCTATATATATATATATATTGTTACTTCCCATTAAATATTTATGGTATTGAATTAATTGAATATCATCAATAGTATCAGTATCAATTTCGATCAGTAATCGTCTTTAGGCAAGTTAATCTTTTTTAAAAAAAAAAAAAAAGAAAAAATGTCATAGTTCCACTAGTCTTTATCGTTAAAAATAATCTAAAGTATGTTCTGACATTTCAACGTCAATGAAAATATAACAAAATCTATTTCATATCTTAATAATCCTTTGAATTTGATTTTATTAAATTTTTTCTTTTTCCTTTTCCTTTTTCTTTTTTTTTTTTTTTTCAACGTCGTCACATCTCATTCAGACCTTTAAAATGTAGTAATCGAGAAGATAATTTATTCGTTGTTCGCATTGTTACAACGATATTGAATTAATAAATAAAAATAATCAATTGATAAATATGTCAGATGAGAAAATGTTGTCATTTTCTAATTATCCTTTATAGTAAATATAAATATATTATCATCTTCGTATCATGACATACGAATTAAAACGATTTTTAATTGAAAAATTTCTTATCGCTATATATATATAGTCGTAAACTTATCCATGGAAGATTAAAATATATAACATACACGAAGATAAGACGTTAAGATATATATATACACACACATATATATATAATATATATATATATAATGATGAGAAAAGGAAAAATAGTTCGATGGATTTATCTGAATGAAACTTATTTAACTAAAGGACAAATAAATTTATTTATTGGCGTAATAAATAAGTATGCATATGCGCGTAACTTTTCAAATCATAAAAATAGAGCGGGCTCGTTTTGTCTCGATATTGGTGCAACCTAGTGAGGATTTCCTGAATTAATTTCGAATGTCTTATCTAACGCGTGACGACAATTACAACGGAATAGTTTCATTTAGTATATTATATCTTTCTCGTTATTGTTATTGTATTTGTCCTTTTTTCTTTTTTTTTTTTTTTTACTTTTTTTCTTTTTATTTTCTAGATAATAAATTGTATGCACTTTTAAAGTACACAATTTCGTTCGATTTCCAAGGTTATTGAAAATATAAACAAGATGATAATAAATTAAACGTGAACGATGTCAAACTTAATCTTTATTAACGTCTTATTTTTCAAAGTTAATGATTAATGATTTTTTTGCTTTTCCCAAAATAAACGTTCATTTTTTTCCCCTTTCTTTTCTTTCTTTCTTTTTCCTTTCTTTTGTTTTTTTCTTTTTTTCTACGACCCGAGAAACAATATTTTATATCATTTTATAGATGATATCAAAGTTATCTTTGAAATAATCATTAATTTTACAGAGATTTAAAATCATAATCGGCAAAATTCTCGTAACGATCGTACGAAAAAAAAAGAAAAAAAAGAAAGAAAGAAAAAAAAAATTATACGATGAAGTTAAAAATGAGTTCGAACGATTTCAATGGAAAAATTATTTTTCCGTTCGTTGGGAAAATTTACCCTCGAAGAGAAAGAGAGAAAGAGAGTAAAAGAGAGAGAAAGAGAGAGTACATGGTTAAAAGGGATTTAAAAACTTGAAGATAAATTCGCGGATTAGATAAGATATACGGGACCTTTCGACTTATTCTATTTCCAAATATTATTTGACTCATCGAAATCGAACGTCATAAGTTTATATATACGTAGATAAATATATACATACATACATACACACACACACACACACACACATACGTACGTAGATACGTAGATACAGATATATACATACATACGGAAATATATACATGCATGCGTATATACATACGGAAAAAAGAGATTAGTGCGATGATGTGACGGAAAACGTCATCGCGAGATTATTTAATTTAAACACTTCTCTTTCCTTTTTTAATAAAAGAAGAAGTTAAAAAAGGAGATAAGATCTTCGAAGGCGATAACAATTCAATAAAAGAAAACTCAACTTGGTAAACGTGTAATTGTTATACGTATGTAAAAAAAAAAAAAAACATGTTATTTACTTATGATTAATAAATAGAATATAAATAGGACGAACAATTTGAACGAAATATGATATTTGAAAGAAATAAAATTACGGATTTATTTCGTTATAATTTTAATACTATTACTTTCATCTAATCATTTACTTCATCGATCGATTTCGTACATGATCGTTATCCGATCGATTGATAGACGTTATTAGATCAGTCGATTATTTGATTTCGTTTAATTAAAATGTGTCCCATTTGCAAAGAGATATTCACATCATGAAGACCAAGATGATGTCGTTCTTCAGTAAAATTTGTAAGTTTTGTGATAGGAAACATTTATCGTCGAAGACGGATGATCATTTTTCAACGTATACACAATCTTCAACGGAATCGCCTGAGGTAATGATTAAAACGATTTTTATTATTATATGTTAACAAAAAAAAAAAGAAAAAAAAAAAACAAATTTATATACCGAAATTTAATACATCCGAAATCAATAATTTATACATCAGAATATCAATAATTTTTGTGTGATGTGATTCGTTAAGAAAAGAAAAGAAAAAAAAAAAGAAAGAAAGAAAGAAAGAACGATCACACAAAATGATCGATAATTAATTAAGTCAAATGTTATAACCTCATGGATTTGTATCTTTTTTTTTTTCTTTTTTCTTCTTTTATTTATTCTCTATTAATCTTATTTGTCGAAATTCTTCAAATTTTTTCAAATCGACGTCAGGACGATGATAAGTCGAGAGCGATTATGAAAAAAGAAAAAAAAAAAAAGAAAAAACAAGGGGGGGAAAAGAATAGAACGACGAATCGGTTAATATCGATGATCTCGATTCACGATTAACTTCGTTACGTTAGAAAATCTATTACACGTTTTGTCTGTGACATTTTCATTAACCATTCATTTTCATTTTTATACATCGTATTATGGAATATACACCCGGAGAAAGTTGGGTAATTTCATTGAAATTTTTTACATTAATCATATCGTGATATTATTAATTGTAATTAATTCCATTATATAAATACATATATAATGATTAAAGAAACTTAATTATCAATTTTTCGACAATTAATATAGATCGATAAATTTTATAATAAATTTTCTATTTCGGTGATTCGTAATATGATGATAATAATTCATCGACAAAAGCGTTCGTACGATTTCAGCCTCTTAAAATAATCGTTCGAAGACTGTGTTGCAAAGATAGCGAAGAAATGTGTGTACCTCCGATCCCCGAAAAGGCAATGAACTACATACTTTAAGTTTGAAATGTATTTATTTACAAGTCGATGAGCGCGTTGATGATGATAAACATTTATATGCAGCCAGACAGGTAGGTAGGTAGGTCGTTAATTGATAAAATGAAACTTATTGTTTTTTCTTCCTTCAAATTGAGATAGTTTCTTTCATTGAAAGAAAGAAAAAAAAAAAAAAAAAAAGAAAAAGAAAAAAAGAAAAGAAATTCTCGTCCCCCTCGCTCCTCCCTCCACCCCCCACCCTTTCTTTACTTGAACGTAAAAATTGATCGCATATAGTTGAATGGAAATTTTTCTTTCAATACGATAAAGATCGTTCAGATTCGTGATTTAAATTGCTTTAAAAAGAACGATAAGAAATTTTGACCGTGATTCGAATATCAAACTGTTTTCAAAACCGAACACGAATCCTTATTATATTTTCAAAAATAATTTAATCGAAGCACATTCGCACATTCTATCGGTGATATTTTATTCTTTCGTATGAAAAAAAATTAACGCGAAATATACCAAAATATGTTCGTACGTTCAATTCTTTCTATTTAATTTCACCGAGATCGTTTTCTCCATTCGATCAGTTTCTATGCAATTTTATTTCTCTTTTGTTTGTTTTGCTATAAATAAAAAAAAAGAAAAAAAAAGAAAAAGGAAACTATTATTCAATCGATAAAATTAAAAGATATTATTGAATTAGTATTAAAAATATTACATTAAGATAATATAATATTAAAAGTTATACAATGGAAGAAATTGAATTTATTTATAAGTAAAAAGAATCTGGACGTTTCGATTGGTGCATTTAAGCGACGTAGATAGCTAAGAAAACTTCCTATTGGTCGAATCGTCCATTGACGACACACGATCCTATGAACAAAGTGATTTGCCACGAGAATGCTAGTGGCGTAGACATAAATAGTATATATACGTCGTTCGCGTTGGTGACTGCCGAGAGTTTTTTTATTCGATCTGGAAAGAAAAAAAAAAAAAAAAAAAAGAAAAGAAAAAAGGTCGCTTCAACGTTCTTCTCAAAAATTATTTTCTTTTTCCCCCCTCAACCCTCCCCACGCTCTTATACACACCTACCTCCCTCGCCCACTTTTTTTCTTCTTGTGTAACGTGAAAAAAAAGAAAGAAAGAAAGAAAGAAAAAAAAAAAAAAAAGAAAAGAAGAAGAAGAAGAAGAAAAAAAAATAATCCCACGAAGACGCTGATCTTTTCTATATTGACGATTTGCCATTTTAAATAAGGAAGATGAGAGGCTTTACAACAGAAAAACTTGTGAGTTATATAGCGTATTCAATTATTAACATTCACAGTGACGTCTTGTATTTAGTAGGATCATTGAGACATCATCGAGCGTTTATATTGATCTCTCTCTCTCTCTCTCTCTCTCTCTCTCTCTCTCTCTCTCTCTCTCTCTCTCTATCTCTATCTCTATCTCGTGTGCGCGCGCGCGTGCGCGTGAGCGATAACAATTGCGATAGTACTTGATTATAATTTTACGATTGTTATCCTTTTTGGCCTTCAATCATCTTAAAACTTTATTGTCGTTTTAAAGCACATGGCGAGAAATTGGAATTAAAAAAAAAAAAAAAAAAAAAAAGAAAAGAGAGAGAAGAAAAGAAGAAGAAGAAGAAAAAGAGAAAAGAACAATATATACGTCATTTCAACACTTTGTAATAAAGTATGTACGTACTGTGTATGAATTAGATTTTCTTTTTCTTTTTTTCTTTCTTCCTCTTTTTTTCTTTTCTTTTTTTTTTGGTCACAAATTTTACACGATCCTAACGTAATAAGATAACAACGTTAATACAATGAATTTTATAAAGTACATAATATACATTGGACATAAAACGAAGATAAGGTATATGATTTACGTAAACTACAAAGGCATCGTTTAAATATATGTTAAGGTAACTGTGTTAAAACCAAGAGATAGATTGGAAGTTACATAATTTCATTACAAAACAAAGCGTACGTTAAGTACGTATGTATGAATGTAATTAGGTATATACATACATTAATACATATATGTATATACATTGTATTTGTACATATACATTCATTAGATACGTAAAACGTAGCTGAATCGATGCAAAGAAACTTTAACCGCGTCAATTATAATGAATTATAACGTTAATATCTTCTTCTATCTAACAATTTAGCCAAAGCATAATACCGTATGTTCATTTATGTGGTAATACATTTTTTTTCTTTTTTCTTTTTTTTTTTTTTTTTTTTTTATCATCACATAATCTTAATCATTAATCGTATATTTGAAATAAATTATAATAGAAATATAAATAAAACAATTTGACATATAGATTTTTGGAGAAGGTCGAAAAATTTTTTTTCATTTATTTATACTTTTATTAAAAACAAATAAACGCATTCGATAAATGGGAAATCAATTGAATGAATTAAAAGAGAAATATCAATTGTAAATGATATCCAATCGATATTGCGAATATTTTATGTATATTAAAAAAATTCGTAAAAGTATCGAGGAATTGTCGAATGATGTTTTTCTTTAAATTTCTTTTTTTTTTTGCGTTAATAACAAATACACGTACTCGACAAAACAGATCAATTGAATGAGTTAAAGAGAAGTCAATCGTTAATGGTATCCAATCGATCCGAATCAGAGTCGCATTATCGTCTATAAAGAAATTCGCGATTAATCGAGGAGTTCGCTACGGTAAAATGTTTTTGCGTCATGTGATAGCCGGTATCCTTATACATGTGTAAATATATATATATATATTTTTTTTTTCACACGTACGTATACTATTCGTATATGTGTACTCATGTTCATGCTCATGTAAAGAACGCACGTGATGCAACGCGAGCAAATCGCTGCGTCACAACTTGCAAAAAGTCTTCGCTAATGATGAAAATTTAGTCTCATCGACGTAGAAAGTAGTATTTTTAGTATATCGATCACAAGACAAGCAAATGAATTTGATTATGTATTGGATTGGCCAATAAGTCATATTCGTATTTACTATATATATATATATGTATATATATATATATATATATATATATATATATATATATATAGATATATATACAATAGTATAAAATACTAAAAATTCTGACATTATTTATTGATCAATTCAATATTTATTATTCATAAACATTAAGGAATAGTATTTCTTTCATTTGCTTAATTTTCTTTTTTTTTTTTTTCTTTTTTTTTCTTTCGAATAATCGAAAATGTGTTACGTCCGACGTCTCATTGAATCGTAAATAGACATAAATAAGGGAAATGATGGAAAATAATGTGTGACTTTTTAATTGAATAGATTTTCTAATCGGATTTCTAACATTCAAATTCAATTTGTGAAAGAATAGATTTGATTATTGACGGGAATAAATTTTGCCTTTTTTATCTTTAATCATGAACGAGGAAGATTTAAATGTCCGATAGATTAAGAAATTTACTTTTGAGTAAATTACTTAAAAGTCGAGGCAAACGTCGATCGACAAAAAGTTCCAATTTTTTGGAAGATTCAAAGATCGAAAAAAAAAATTATGTATGCGTGCTGAATGAGAACGCGTTTTTAAATAAACCTGAGAATATTCTTAGAACTCGAAGGAAGGGATAATTACTTAATTATTTAATTACTTAATTCTAAATTTTTGTCTTCCGGTCTCGTTGTATCTATCCCACGAAGATTTCTTTTTCTCTATCCTCTTTAATCACTAGCAAGATACGTGATAGTAATAAAAGTGGAGGATGATTAAAATCTAACATTTTTTTCCTTTTCGCATTTCCTAATTAAATAATGTATAATACTATTAATCAACAATATTAATAACTATTAATAATGACATTGATTAAATAATTTAGTTTCAATTTTTATTTATATTTGTTCCTTATTCCATTGTTGATTCCATTGTTGATTTTGAATTATGAATTACTTGTTGTTTGAGCAAAAATAATCATAATAACCATATATCACTAGTTTGATTCTTCTCGATTAATCGTTTCATCTTTGACTGAGCGATAATTCTTTTATGCGTCACAGAGAACTTGATAATAAATGAAGAATACATGAAGAATACACCAAATAATAATTATGAAGAATACACCAAACATTTAATATATTTTCCCTTTTAAATTAAGTATATATATATATATATATATATATATATATATATGAAAAAAAAAAAATTATCCCAATGATTTCCAGACATAACAATTTAAATTTATTGATAATCTACGAGTTGACCTTGTCAAAGTCACAATGTCTTCGTATTATCGTTAAAAAAGAACTTAAGTCTTTGAGTATAACGATAAAACGTATATTTGCATTACAGTAGCGAAAAAAAGTACGTGCATAATATTATTAGCATATCAAATAAGAGGCGAGAAGAAAATGCAAGATAAAATATAGTCGACGATTTCTGCACGAATGACCGTTCCTTTTTTTTTTCTTTTCTTTCTTTTTTCTTTTTCTTTTTTTTTTTTTTTGTTCCTTTCTCATCTATTTTCCGTTTCTTTCCAATCGAATGAACGTTCATTTTGCATTTCTCTTAATTTTTAAGTTCAACTTGATTCAACTGAATTCAGTTTTTTTTCCTCCCTTTCTTTCTTATAACATTGTATTTTTCTTTTCTTTTTTTTTTTTTTTTTTTTTTTTACATACTCAATAATACTTAATTTTCATGCACACAATTTCTTTCTAATATATTTTTTAATTTTGCCGAAAATATTGTTGATTTTAAATATATAAAATTTTTCAGGCTTTTGTTAGATATTACCCGTTCTTTCAATCCAATTCGATTTATGAATGCATTTTCTTTTTCTTCTTAACATTATGCTTTTTTTTTGTTTCTTTTGTTTTGAATACACATATGCATTTATTTTCATTATATATGAATTACGTCTATTCTTCTTTCGTCACGCTCTAACATATTTTTTTAGATATAGATTATACAATGCTCTTGATTCCTTTTTTCTCTTCTTTTTTTTTTTTTTTCTTAAGTTCTTAAGAGGATACTGCTTTGATAGAATAATAAAATATTCAGAATAGGGCTGTAAGATATAAATAACTGTTCCTTAAAGATTAACATTTGTAATAATATTTTATTTTGTCGTAATTCACTATGTCCTAGTTATATGGATTGAAGTTAAATTTAGCGCAATTGTTTAACCAATCAGAAATATAAGAGTTATCTCTTATAGATTTTTTTGCTCTCCTTATTGAACTAAAGTTTATTGTTATTTCCAATCAGATTATCAATATCAGTACAGTCAAAGATAGTATTTATATGTTCGTATACAATATCAAATACAATGAAAGACAGTATTTATATATACTTTATCTTAATTGATAAAATTAAAGTGGAACTTTCCTGATTATTTATGATTAACATGATATTAATTATTTTAATTGGTATTATTATTTTTATTTTTTCACTTTATATATTTTTTAAAATACATATATCCATTAATTTTTATCCTTTTGTATGTTACAATACAACCATTTTGGAATCCCGGTACATACTATCATTCATTTCATAGTTTGTAATTTAAATTACATTAATTACTTGAATTAGATAAAAAAAATTATTCCTGGTTGTCACATCAATATATATATATATATATATATATATATATATATATATATATATATTGTTTATATAATTTAGAAAAGAATTTGGTATCTCATCTCGTTTTTTTTTTTTCTATAATAAATCTGAATCTTGCATAACGCTATTTATATAACGCGGCATTTCTATAAAGCGATATATTCACGTTATATGAGATTTACCTGTAATTTCATTTTCTCTGTTCAATTCATCTTATTTGATTATATTTTTGACCGCATTCCCTTCCCTCTCCCTTTATAGTTTGACCTAAAATTTTATAACGTGTCGAGCTAACTATTTACTTTTACTGTGTTGCAGAAAAAAAGAAAAAAAAAAAAGAAAAATAGCGATAGCTGATTATGAAATATGTTTGGACGTTCAATAAGAAATTGATAAAAATTTGGACGTTCAATTGAAAATCTTTTAGCTGCAATTGCAATGCTACTTATTCTGTTGAGTGCGATCATTCCGTTAGAAATCTACTTTGACTTCTTGCTTGAAAAATGTTACAATATAAAAAATATAAAAATTATGAATATATTACTGATACGATCATATTCATATCATGTTCATTTGTTTAAATCTTCTGACTGGTCTCAGTTGGATAGACTTATAGAATTTCATTCAAGAATATACGTCACATGTGTGTACACTACCATTCTATTTCTCTCTCCCTTTAGCAGTCTCTCTCTTTTTCCCTCCTACGGATTCAGTAACTTCGTGAGAAATAGCACGTAGATGCGAGTGACTTCTTATTGACTTTTATATTTGGAGAAAGAGGATATATATAGATATATATATATATGTAGTAACTAGTTAGCCCTGTTGCATCACGTAACTTTCAAATTACACATTAACACACATACATACATTTATATATTTTTAAATTCTATTTTTTATTCAAACATTCTATTTTTTTTTTTTATTATAAAATGAATTGTTAATTTATAATATAATATAGTATATAAAAAGTGTATATATATATATATACATAAAATATATCATTATATACTATATTATAATATAAATACAGTTTCTCTATACTTAATATACTATAGTTATATTATAAATTTTATATTGTATATACTTTTTATTTGCATTTAAAAAAAAAAAAAGGAGTTATATAGAATTAATCGTTTCGATTTTCTTTTTTTTTATATTTGTGTTGAGAGATTGTAATTGATTGTATTGCTTTATAAAAAAAAAAATATATATATATATATATTTTTAATAATCTCTTTCTCTTTGTCATTTTTTCTTGATATACGTAAGTATGTCGTAATATAACTATATCAATAATACGAACGAGATAAGAACAGTTAAACTTTTATTTATTTATTACAAAGCTTTGACTTTACTAGATAAAAAAAGAAAAAAAAAAAAAAGAATGGTACAATTTCATTAGATAATTTAAGTTTATCTCGGCTTTTAGTCGAAGACTCAATGAGTCAACATTCTCCTTGAATTGTTCTTCTATAAAACTAAAAGAATTCTGTGATAGTATATTTATATGTAAACATTAAGGTATTGAATAAAGGCGAAAGAATTTGGATTATGTGCGATCTCAATTTCGAATGAGATATGTAAGTACTTATATAAAAGCTGGTAATTATAAAAGTAATCTGATGTAAATAATAAATTTTTTTTGCTTTTAGCGATATTTTCATATTGCGGTTTAAATTATTTATAAAAATTCTACAATGACAAAGAGAAGAAAGTAAATATATTTATTCTTGAAAAATAATTCATTTGTATAAAATTATAAGAATAGTCTGTGATAAAATATATTTTTTTAATATCTCAAATGATTAAACATTTTCAAAATTAATGAACAATTTAAAAAAAAGAGAGAGATATTTATCTATATAAAAAAAAGATAATGATATTAATAATAATAATAATAATAATAATAATATGACAATAACATTGAATTATTCGTTTTCTTTTTTTGAAAATATTATTTAACTTTTCATCCAAAAATATTTAATAAGCACATTATTTAATTATAAAATTTAAATATAGTGTCTAACATGAATATATAAAAAGAAATTGAAAAAAATTATCGCTTTATATAAAAACATTACTATAAACATTTTTTTTGGAAAACTTGTTTACATTCGTTATTATTTAAGTTAGATTGCCACGCGAAATACGCAATGAGCTTATATTTCTTTTTAATTTTTGACTTATTGTTTGACGATTTTCATAATCATCTGGTCACACATAATTTCATGGATCAAAAAAGTTGATCTCTGTTTATTTTGCAAACTTCAAAGAAAAGTTCCGTCGTCGATCGCGATTAAATGAAAGAGAGGGTATCTCTTTGGAAGTATTTACATGCATCATTTTGATTTATTTCTTTTTATCGTCACGAAGTAAACAGTTCAAAGTTCATGATCTAGACCAATTGATCTTCCGACAATACTAAACTCATTACGATAGCAAATCGTTCATAAAATAAACATTTATTTCAGCTATTCAACTAATTCAAATAAAATTTGCGTTCTCTCTTTTTAAGTTAACAATGTACAATTTTCTTCATTATTTATATTGTATAACGTTCTTATTATTAAATTACAATATATTGTACGGGAGTAAATTAGATATTTTAACCGATACCGATAATAAAATTAAATGAAATAGTCGATGAAAATTTTATACAATAAAAGCAACAATTAGACTATGTTTTTTTCTTTATACAAAATATGAAACAATTTTTTACAGATCGAATAAGAAGTAATTTTAAATTTCATTTACAATACTTTAATTTTCATAGATTCATTTCGTTCATTCAGGGATTGTATATTGATCGGAAATATAGTAAAATGAAAATGGAAGACGTTAATGTAAATAAAAAATAAAAGATCTAAAAAATAAAAGATGAAAAGATGTAAATGAAAAGATAAAGAATTATCTTCGAAGAACATCGACGTAGGAGAGATTTATAAATAATGTAAAAAGAAAAAAAAAAAAGAAAAAAAGAAAAAAAGAAAAAAAGAGAAGAAAAAAAGAAAAGGAAAAAAAAATTGCAACAGAGCATTGAAATAATCATGATAAAAAAGAAATTTCTTAGAACTTATTTCATTAACTTGGTAAGAAAATTTTTTAGAACGAGACGCGCATATTTATATGCATTGTCGGTTTTAAATCTGACGCGTCACGTATAAAAGTGATAGACTTAAATGTTACCTCTAAACATGTAGCACATGTATACGTGAACGAAAGCACGTTTCTCTTTTAGCTATATCACGTATCTCTTTCTTACTTATATGCTCGCGACTGTTTAATGCTCTTGTAAATTAACTTTCACGAAAGGTATTAATGAAAACTGAATTACTTGAGTGAAAAATTTATCGGCGTGAATTAACTCAATTGAATTTATTACTAGAGAGCAGAGATCCTTTTTTCAATCTTTATGACTTTCGAGTGACACCGAATTAGATAGAGAAGCTGAAAAATTCGATAGGGAAGTTTGATTGAAATATTAATCTACGGTTGCAAATGTCAGATGATATTATTTTCTCTCTCTCTTTCTCTCTTTCTCTCTTTCTAGGAACGCATACATACATTATCTTATCAGTAAACATTCACGATATCATTTAACTTATCGACTTCGTCGATGATGCATTTAAGAATATCAATTGTCTCTGTAAAAGTCGATTTAAAATATTAACACATATACATGTATACACGGTGTCTCTGTACTTATGCGTGTATATATCAGATATCTTAATACTCGTATGATTGCTTCGTAAACGTAAGTTATCAGTCTCACATAAAAAATGTATTCTGATATCCTTTAGAATTGCGACGATGTCTTTCGAATAATCCGATAAGATTTTCTAATTGGTACTATATTTTCCATTTTATTTCCCGATAAATTCAATAAATCTATTAATTAATTTACGATATTGAAGAAAAACGTAAATCTATTATCTAATATATGCATGTGTCATTAACAATACGATAAAGTTTCATATTAGATGACATTTTTTTATATATAAAATATTTTATTAAAAAATACATATACTATGTCTAATATAAACGCCATAAGTTTCTAATGGAAATGAATGTCAAACACATTTATCATATTAAAGAAAAATATAAATCAAATATAATTTCTTATGATTAATTCGATGAAATTTCGTAAATAGCGCCATTTTTGCATCCGACTTCACGATAAAGCTAACGAACATTTAAGAGAATATATCTGACACGTATAAACATAATAAATCTCTAATGAAATATCGAAAATTTATTTACCGTATTAATGAGGAACAATGTAAATTAAATATAATTTCTTACGAATTATTCGATAAAACATTATTTTTCTATATCATTTTTTCAATAAAATAAGGAAATTCTGAATAAAATTTATTATTATTATTATTATTATTTATATAAATATCGTAAGATTTTTTTTTTAAATATTACAAATTAGTTCATAAACTGGGATTTAAATCAAATGTTACTTATGTACATTTATGAAGAGAAGATTCCGACAAAGCGCCTCTATGTGTGCGCGCGCACCTTGTCAACTTGAGCGGCCATTTTCATTTGCTTGTTCGTATTTTACAGAGGACGTTTCGAAGAATTCCATTGAAAACGACCCACACACACACGCGCGCACACATACATCTGCGGGTTCACATATTTTCTCTCTCTCTCTCTCTCTTTTTCTATCTTTCACTTCTCTCTCCCCCCTCTCACTCTCTCTCTCTCCTCACCCACACACATACACGTTATCTTTTTTCTTCCACGACCTTGAATACAAGATGCCAGAAAAGTAAGCGCTCGTAAGCCAACTGAGAAGGGTTAGTAGACGTACGTGAATAAGTCGAACGCCTACTACGTCGTTCACAATGACGACGAGGGATCGACCGTTCGAGCCCTCGGGAATGACCAATCAGAAGGCGACTTTCACTCCCTCGTCTATAACAACTATATATATAATAACCAACGAAGATGTAGTTGCGTCATCTTTGGAAATCACATCACGTTTGTATGTTTCATCATTGCAACGTCATTCAAACGGGAAACTCGTTCTAATCGTTTTTTTATGTAAAAAAAAAAAAAAAAAAAAAGAAAAGAAAAAAGAAAAAGGAAAAGAAAAAGAAAAGTATCACAATCTTTCGTAAAACGATCTTAAATGAAATTTCACTGCTTACTTTCCCTTCGAAATAAAATAATATTTGTTGTTAATAATATGTATTACGTATCTATACGAATGTATATATATATATATATATATATATATATATATATATGTATGTATGTACATATACGTAGAAGCGACATAGTTTTAAGCAAATTACTTCGATTGCATCATGCGATCGACTACTACATTGCATGATTCTATAGAAAATAATAGCCTCAGGGTGATAATATATTAACATATTGTCGTATAACGCTCCTTGAACGCATTTCATCTCATTATTTATATCTTAATGTCTGCTTATAAATATATACATATATATATAGATACATAGAAATGCCGGAAGTTCTGACTGTTAAAGATTCGAACGCTATTGAAAATTCTTGAACGATCTTTAAAGAAAAAAAGAAAAAAGAAAAAAAAAAAAAAAAGAAAGAAGAAAAAAGGAAATGTCCCTCGAGGTGATCATATGTAATAGAATGAAATTGGATTACTCGACGATTTCAAATTTCCCGCGCTTTCTCGCCGACAATTTCTTATCTTAACGATACAATCGATCGTTATGAAAATTTTCATCATTTATATTATCTTTCATATCTCGTATATCGCTTCTCGTCATTATCCCTAATGATGAAACTCACGTTCAAATTTGAGAAATATTTTACATTTCACATTCGGCATTATCGATTTTAATGTAGGTACATCGCACGAGAAATTTTGTAATCGAGAATGAATAATAAAATTGGCGCGTCTTCATAAAATATTAGTGCGATCTAACGTTATAACGAAGGACCTACGATGTAATAAATAATTCCAAAGAAATTCTTAATACAGAAAGGAAGATAACCTTTTTGTCCTTTTGAAGGACAAGTCAGTGGCATTTCGTTTCTCCTCAAACGAAGTACATTCACCGATACCGCTACGGTTAACGGCCTGTTCTAGGTAGGGGAAATTCTCCCCACATTTCTTTACCAAGTTTAAACCACCTCCAAATGGGCCATAGTTCGCAGGGCCGAAACGTTTCTTTCCATATTGTGTGCCCGATGTTTAACATCTTAATGGGAGGGGGAAGGGCAAACAAAAAAAGAAAAAAAAAAAAAAGAGAAGAAAACAAAGATGATTATACGTCTCAGTATATAGATCATGAATATTACATACGTCATACGTATTATATACGTTGAGAAGAATTTACGATATCACGTTAAAAAACAATTCAACGATAAATCGGATCAAAGTGAATGAAATATTGAAAAATTAATTATCTCGTTAATTGTGATCAATTGTAATTAAATATATAACTATGATTGATATTAAAAGATCTCGTTATCGTATGGTATGTCTGTTCGAGATTCCAAAGAAGGAAAAAAAACAAAACAAAAAAAAACAAAAAAAAAATAAAACAAAAAATGATAAGCCTCGATATACATGTAAATCATGAATTAAGTCCTCACTTACACCGATGAACGTATTTACATCGTTAGAATCGAAAATAATTCGACGATAATTGGAACAAGTAGAAAGAGAGAGAGAGAGAGAGAGAGAGAGAGAGAGAGAGAGAGAGAGAGAGAAAGAAAGAAAAAGAATATAAAACAGATTAAATAATGATTTATTACTTTTACTTTAGAGTAATAGTGATTTAATTATAATCACGATGGTATACTGAACGATCTAATTTTAAGATCTTTATCGAACGTATTATCTTTTTCATTCATTAAATACGATCCTGTGTTTAAAAAAAAAAACAAAAATAAGATTATTACTCGATAAAACGATGATACATATCGAGAAGGAAATGACAATCAAAGGAATTAATAATTATCCGGTGTATTACGTGTTATGGACGGAAATAAAAAAAAAAAAAAAACAAAACAAAACAAAAAAACAAAGAGAAAGAGACAAGAGAGAGAAGAAAGAGAGAGAGGGAGAGAGAGAGAGAAAGAGAGAGACGGTCACAATTTTTATCGATACTAAGAAAAATGATCTGGCGCCCTGATGTATTTCCCGGAAGGCGCGAGATTTGAAAATTATTACGCCGTCAGTGAAGTTATCGGTACCCCCACCCTTTCAGCCCCCACCAATGAGACACACCCCACTCTTCCCGCTCATAGGAAGGTTGTCCATTGGCACTGTAGGTGCGCGTATGGATCACAGTTGCTTCAGTAGCAGTAGTGCCAATATATAAAACTCGTTGGGTGCGTTCAAGTATTAGAAGAAGTGTCGAACTCGTTCGGTCTGACATACGTACGTCCGAATTACGTGTATATCATTCTAGAATAAAAAGAGATAGATAGAGAAAGAGAGAGAGAGAGGGAGAGAGAGAGAGATAGATTTATATATATATATATATCTATATATATATATATCTATATATATATATATATAAATAAATAAATATATATATATATAGAGAGAGAGAGAGATAGAGAGAAGGCAGAGTCAAGAGAAAGCAAGGGGACAACGAAAAAAAAAAAAAAAAAAAAAAAAAAAAGAAGAAAAAGTGTCGAGAGAATTTTTCAAATCCCTTTTTTTTTTGCTCCCCCCTCTCCCTCATTTCGGATCGTACGTATATACAAGTAGTTCGTTTTTCAAATTTCTTCGTTAAAATTTTTCATCGTCATCGTTCCATCGACGAAGTGAAAGATAGAATAAGAAAGACATTAAATATTGGTCGTCTGTCGGCATTAATAATCATCTCGTCAAGATCAAAAGCAACGGCGGAAGATTGTTATTAATATTTAAATCGTTTTACATTAAATCGGCAAACACGAAGTTCCTCGAGGGTAGCTCGTCCTTGGGCGACGAAGGGAGAGCTATGAAGACTTCCACCTTATCTTCCAACGACCCGATCCAGCAAGAGGTGAGGAGTTAGAAAGGAAGATATAGAGAGTGTGATAGAAAGAGAAAAAGAGAGAAAGAGAGAGAGAGAGAGAGAGAGAGAGAGAGAGAGAGAGAGAAATAATGTGGTTGTGTGAAAAAAGGGAAAGAAAGATAGAGAGAGAGAGAGAGAGAGAGAGAGAGAGAGATGAAGGAGAGACAATCGATAAAGAGAACACACACATTTGGTATGTTGGCACGTTGGGATATAACCAACTGTTCTCTATCTTTTTCTCTCTTTTTTTTTCTTTATTTTTCTCTCTCTCTCTCTCTCTCTCTCTCTCTCTCACTCATTCACATTCCTCGGTTTATTACGCAGAAATCTTAATTATTCTTCTTTATCATCGTGAATCTTCTCTAGAAAAATCGACGAGGAAGCATAAATGTCGATTATGATATTTTCGAGTTAATATCTGTTATTGATTCAAAAAAAAAAAAAAAAAAAAAAAAAAAGAGAGAAAGAAAAACGAAAAAATGTAAATATTCAGATGTTAAAGTCATTAAAACTGACATACTTGTTATTTAAACTTATCATTTTCGGAGTCGTTCTTTTAAAGTCATTCCTTACACGTCATTCTTTTATCTCTCTCTCTCTCTCTCTCTCTCTATCTATGATTGTTATTGTTATTGTTATTGTTATTAGAAGCAAAACGTGTTATATCGGTTGAATATGTATATTCATACACTCGTCGTTCTTCTTTCTTGTTAGGTGCGATGATTCGGTACTCGAAGGCCGAACAATTAACAATGAATTCTTTTTGACGACGACAATTACGACGGTAACGATTACATAATCCTTTTGGCTAAGTCCATCGACGAGAGCGTGGAAATTTTCTCAATTCGTACGCATAATTTGGACCTTTTTGGTGAATGAAATAGAACTATTTTAATTCTACCTGATTTGTTTAATATTTAACGTAGTTGAATATATATCATCTATGAATATAAAATTATATTGATTAATAAAATTTATCGTCATATATATATCGTCATGATAATACTCAAAGGATAATTTAAACGTATTGATTTTATTGAAGATCATATAAATATTATCGTTTATAAATTGTAAATTGAAAAGCAACGAGGACTAGAAAAGTTCTATTCCAATCAAGGGCTTCGTGTTTTTCGCAATGCCCACTGCCAATGTTGGTTACGTTAATTACTAATACTATTTTAAATATAGTTACACAATTTTTTTTATATTTTCCATTTATATATACAATTTGTTATAAATTTGTTAAGCGTTGGAATGCTTGATATATATATATATATATATATATATATATATATATATATATATATATACATGTCGTGAATTTTTTATTTTTTTATATAAATTTTTATATCAATTCATTCATTCATTTGACTTTGAAAAATAAATTTTTCAAAATTTGTTACATCTTCTTATGTATATATACACGTGCACGAAAGTGAATATATATAGAAATATATTTTGTGTGTGTACGTATGTGTATAGTTATATATATATATATATATATAAATTTTAATATAGCAAACTTAAAAATAGATAAAGGTCTTTGGTAAATTTTATAAATTCCAATTTTTAATTAAATTCCATTTATCGTCTCCATAAAGAAATTTCAAAAAAAATTCATTATTACAATTATCACCATTTTAAATATTTCTATGAAAAGTCCGAATTCTTTATGTTGCGTATTACATTTTTTACGTTACGTTAAAATAATATTAAAAAAAATTTTTTTTTTTAAGTGTAGCCATTCTGATATCGGAAATCAGACTGAATCAAAATTAATTATGAATTATCGTGACTTTATTTATTTTAAATCGGCCTAGTCAAAATGTTCGAAGTAGATATGAACACATACGCACATGCACGTTTAAATATTGGTACGAAACATTAAAATTCAAAAGAATTGTGAAATATCTGAAATAGTATCGAAAATAATCGTTTATTAAACTTTAATATTAGATGGTATTAAATCGAGATTATAAGCGATTATAATCGTGCCTAAATGAATGAAAAAAAAATCGAATTTGTTTAATGAAACGTATAATCAAAAGGAGTGATTATCGGCTTTGCATAAGTAATAAATAATAAATAGCACGTTTTATTCTGTCTTTGAAGTTTTTTTTTTTTTTTTTTTTTTTTTTTTTTGGAAGAACCACAGGAATTTATTAATCGGAACTAAATTCGAGAATATCTCTGAATGACGAATACAACTTTTGCGTCGAGCAAAGTCCATTGACGGAAAGTAATACGATTATAATAATAGATGTATAAAGGTTAATATCATATTAATTAATTAAAAACAAATATTTGTATCTCGACGAAAGTCACTAATACAATCTATTTAATTGTTATCACGATTTCTTGGTTGGATTATCAATGACCCCATTAAATTTGTTGTAACTCGAATTTATGAGGGTCAATGTATTCCATCTAATGTCACCATAAAACTATATAATGTCATGATAAAATTATCAAATATTATGTTACGACGTAAGAGCGATTTGAAACACGTTATCATTTCTTAATGTCAATGACAAGTATTCTGGATAAAGAAAAAAAATCATGCGATATTGAACTCATATATATATATAAGTTCTTGTTTAATTTATGAACTTTTCTATCGGTCAACTATGAATTAATATGAGACGTAGATAGAGACATTTATCGTTTAAATGTGATTAATCTTACGTAAATTGCGTGCGACAATGATAATGATCGATCCTTAACTGGATGATTCTAAAGCGTTATGCCGCACATTCATTATGCGAATTAATGTGTGCATTGGCCTTTACACGTTGTATTGAGCTACGAGCGTATAAGTATTATATAGTATTCGAGAGAGAGAGAAAGAAAGAGAGACAAAAGTATATCGTGTATCGTCCTTCTCTGTATAACCCATTCATGAACGGTTTTATTGGCTGGCTCAAGGGTGTGCCAACAACGTCAGAAAGAGATCGATGTTTAAACCCTCCAAGGAGGGTGTTGTTAAGACTCCGGAAGTCTTGATTTCCCGGGAAATTTGAGATTTGCGGCGAGTATCACGTGACCGGAGTAGCGCGCCAAATGTCACGTGATTCAAATATTTCCAATGAAAGAGAGATTAAAATGAGAAATATTCAATATTTTAATCGAAAAATGAACGATAAAAGAAATAAGTAAATAAATAAAATGAAATAAATTTTATTATCATTTCGATCACATCGAATGAAATTTTCAATTGTAAAATTTTCTATCTGAACAATTTTGATAATATTACTCGAGACACCTGTTAATGATTTGACGTTATATCGAAATATTCCATAATATGGTGAATTATTCGCTCGAACATTGGATACATATTTATATAAAATTCATTCCGATGAATTAATTAACGCATTAAACTCGTACTTAAACTTCGAAATTTTATATCAATGAAAAAGTCGTCTCGAGCATATCCAAAAATATTCTGTATTGGTCGAACGATTGAAAAGGTAAATCGCTCTTCGTTACTTTCGTTATAAATAACCATGACGAAGCAGAATTACGCAATAGGATATTTCATATTTCTTTTTTTCTCGAGTAGAGGAGAGATCTTTCTAGTAAAAATAATAATGGATAATAGAAAAATTCGTCGAAGGTCGTTTGAAGAATATTAATCGTCGAATGTTGATTCGTTCATCTGTAAATAATGAGCTAATTAGAATGTTGTATTTAACTTTGCTGTTTTCTTATCTAAGATACGAGATGCCTGCAAGGACCTGGTTCTCTCCAACGATCAACTCAAAATGGTTATGGCAAGGCTCTTGGAAGAGATTAATAAAGGGCTCTCAAAGTCTGGTCACGATGATGCCATTGTGAAATGTTTTACCACATACGTACAGGATCTTCCAAATGGCACAGGTAACAGGCTCTTTTCGTTGTACAATGATAACCTAAGAAAAAAAAAAATACAATAATAACAAGTTACAAATAAAAATGTGATGGAAAACAACGTTCAATTGTTATATCCCTTTTCTTTTTTTTTCTTTTTTATTTAACAGAAAAAGGTCACTTTTTGGCATTGGATTTGGGTGGTACCAACTTTCGTGTTCTATTGATAACACTGGACGGCATGAGCTTCGACATGAAGAGTAAAATCTACGCAATACCACAGAGTCTTATGTTGGGTACTGGTACTCAACTATTCGATCATATCGCACAGTGTCTAGCCTTGTTCGTGAAAGATTTAAATCTACAAGATGAAGTATTACCACTCGGTTTTACCTTTAGTTTTCCATTATCCCAGCATGGTTTAACAAAAGGGTATCTTGTAAGATGGACAAAGGGCTTTAATTGTAGCGGAGTTATTGGCGAAGACGTAGTCGCTTTATTGGAGGAAGCCATTAGAAAAAGAGACGTACGATATTATTAGATATTTTCTTCTTTACCTTTTCCTTTCTTTCTCTACATCATCATTTGTCAATTAACGTTGTTCATCGAATCTATCTGAAATATGAAACACCTTATATCATCGTATTGCGATTATTTCAACGATTCTTGATCATAACAAGAATTCGATTACAGTCGTTACAATTTTATACAAAATTACAGGATGTTTAAACTCTACAGGACGTCAAGATCGATGTTTGTGCCATCTTGAACGATACTACTGGTACCTTAATGTCCTGTGCTTGGAAGAATAGAAATTGTCGTATTGGCTTGATCGTTGGTACGTTTTAAAAAAAAAACAAATTCAAATATTCAAATTATCAAATCCCTTGAGACAAATCCTCGATAAATTATCTTTTTCTTTCTCTCCCTTTTTCTTTTTTTTTTTTTTTTTTTTTTTTGTTTCTCATTTAAACAGGAACAGGAACCAATGCTTGTTACGTAGAGAAAACGAAGAAGGTAGAGTGTGCGATCCCCGGAAATTACGATCAGGAAAAGTCACATATGCTGATCAACACGGAATGGGGCGCTTTTGGTGAACATGGGACCCTCGACTTTGTTCTTACAGAATTTGACCGTTCGATCGACAATAGTTCGATCAATCCAGGAAAACAATTATTTGAAAAAATGATATCGGGCATGTACATGGGCGAACTGACGAGGCTTGTACTTGAGAAGCTTGTCAACGAGGGTCTAATCTTTGGTGGCAAATGTTCAAGTGATCTCAAAAAGCGTGGAAAATTCTTCACAAAATACGTATCCGAAATAGAAAAGTCAGTTTGATCTCTGTCTCTCTTTCTCTTTATCTATCTATCTATTTATCTATCTTCTCGTTTCGTTTTTTTTCTTTTTTTTTTTTTTTTTTTTTTTTTTTTAATGATGATTTAATACTTCCAGTGATCCCAAAGGCAAATACACGAATTGTCGTGATATTTTAATGGAATTAGGTCAGCGTAACGTTTCTGACCAGGACTGTGAGAACGTTAGGTACGTTTGCTCGATCGTTTCGAGGAGAGCAGCTCATCTTGCTAGTGCTGGCATCGCTGCACTTTTAAATAAAATGGAAGAAGACCATGTCACCGTTGGTATCGACGGTTCGGTTTACAGATTTCATCCGCACTTTCACGATCTCATGACGGCAAAGATCAGTGAATTAACGAGTTGTCGGGTGAGTCTGTGAAAAAAAAGAAATAAAATAATAATATATACATATATCTTATAATAATATAAAATATAAAAAGAAAAAAATATATATATATATATGTGTTACTGAATATGATATAATACAAGTATAATAAATATAACATAATATAATAAAAGTAATAATATAATGAATATATGTGTATATATGTTATATATGTTTCTATATTTTACATTTATATTTATATTACATATATGTGTGTAGATCGTAATATAGATCGTAATTGTTAAAAATTTATTTCAACAGTTCGATTTAATGCTCTCAGAAGATGGAAGTGGTCGTGGTGCCGCGCTTGTTGCCGCGGTAGCTTCGCAAAAACATTGAAAACGTTGACTGTGCCACATCAACTACTTAGAATACATCAAATTATACAAAGTAATGATAACGATTTTACACGAGCTGATACTCGGAGCAGCACACTTAATATATAAAGAAGAAGAGGAAAACATATTTAATGTACACGGACTTACACAAGTGGGGACGGACACCACACATGAATGAATGCACATGAAGACAGAAAGAGTGAAAAAGAGAGAGAGAGAGAGAGAGAGAGAGAGAGAGAGAGAGAGAAAGAGAGAGTGAGAGAGATAGATAGATAGATAGAGACGAAAAAATGTCTTGTACATAGAGCACAAAAGTAGCCTAGCTTGTCAGCCATAAATGGCGAGGGCTACCCCGTGAGAAATAATTAGTTTATAAAGAAAAGAAAAGAAAAGAAAAGAAAAAAAAAACAAACAAACAAACAAAAAACGAACCTCTACTTATGACCTCGATTTTACGTACACAACATACACACGCACACGAATACACTCGCATACACATTATACGGATCTTTTATCATTAACTTATTGTTAAGAGGCGCGCGTATCAACAAAGACAAACATATAGACATACATGTATATATATATATATATATATATATATATATATATATATATATATATATATATATATATATATATATATATATATATATAGGGACCTTCGAGTTAGTTTAATGAAAGAAACGGCGAGAGAACTCTTCTGATAGAAGAGAATAAGAGATCTAAACACTAAAATATATTCATCGGCACCCTTGGATATCTGAATAAAAAAAAGAAAAGAAAAAAGAAAAAAAAACAAAAAAAAATAAAAAAATAAAAAAAGAAAAGATACAACGCAAGAAAATTTCTAAAATACATCTATTAATCGTATATTTTGATACGAAGAAGTGAAAAAGAAAAAAGAAAGATAACCAAAAAAAAAAAAGAAAAAAAGAAGAAGAAAAGAAGATTTGCTTTATATGTAATTCTCACGACAAAACTCAAAATCGTTTTACTGCCAAAGGGGCTAGCCGAGGATTGTATAAATAAATAAATAAATAAATAATGTTATTAGTGGAAAATCAGACGCGGTATAATTTATTAAGGAGAAAAAGACACGTAGACGAAAAAGACGAAGATAAAGATGAAGATGAGGAAGAAGTGAGAGGGAGGGAGAGAGAGAGAGAGAGAAAGAGAGAGAGAGAGAGAGAGAGAGAGAGAAATAATCAAAGAACTTTTTTGTTTTTTTCTCTCTCTCTCTCTTTCTAATTGTTTTGCAGGACGATCGAAACGTCCGATAGTCGATAAAAACAAAAAAGAAATAGATATATAGAAAAACCAACGATAGAGAAAACGAGGAAGTGAAAATGAAAAAATTATCCTAAGAAGAATGTGTGTTAAAAATGGAATAGCTAACAAAGTTTGCGTCGTTTGAAATATATATTTTTAGAATATTAGATTATTATATTTAGACACACACGATTGTGCTTTCGTAGAGCTCGCATTTTTAAATCAACATCGTTCGTTAAAATTTTAACGTTCGAAATGTGATGATTCATATCGTCCGATCTCCACGAAGACACGATCCATATTTTTGTTCTCTCTTTTGAGGCTGTACGAGCATCCGATAAAAGATATTAGTAAAGAACACAAACAAAAAGGTATTAACAAATATTTAACTTCGTATTGTTTCGACGCTTCTCTCTTTTTTTTTTCTTATTTCTTTTCTTTTTTCTTTTTTTTTCTTTTTTTTTTTTTTTTTTTGTTTATCTTTTGATCCACTCAATTGACTTTTTCTCTCGTGTTTGATTTAAGGCAAATTTTTTTTTTTTTGGCGAAAACGATGACATCGATATAAAAAAAAAAATATCTATATATATATATATATAAAAATTCTCTCGATTTAAAATCGAAATTTTGATAATGAATAATTTTGTTTTCACGAGTGTATTGCTCTGCTAACACGATAGAAGAAGAAAGAGAAAGATAGAGTGACAAAGAGGGGGAGAGAGAGAGAGAGAGAGAGAGAGAGAGAAGATAGCAATCATTCAATAGTACTCAACTTCGTGGAGTATGCAGAAATGTTAGAAGTAAAATAGAAATGTTTCTACGTTAGTAGACACTTACAGCGGTATTCGACGTAATCGACGTTAGTTAATAAACGGAATGAGATAAGGAAGGAAAAAAATAAGGAAAAAGAAAAAAGGGAAAAAAAGAAAAGTCGGAGAATATTAAATAAATTCACGAGTGAATTAATTAGAAATTAAAAGTGACGTAGTGAATCCAAAGGCCGAAATTGTTTTCACGAAAGATCGTCGAGAAAGGACAAGAATTTAAAAAAAAGAAAAAGAAAAGAAAAAAAAAAGAAAAAAGAAAGGAAAGAAAAGAAGAGAGAAAAAAAAACCATAAATTTGGTTTGGTATACTGTATTCATCGTACGTTCTTATCGTTGGTACGATAAGACGTAATAGAATAGACAGTGATAAGATCGAATATAACAAAATGACTTACTTACATAAAAGCAGTACTTTTCAGTGACTGTCGTTATCGTTGAAGATATATTTTATTTAAAATTTTTATTTTTATCTTCCTTTTCTTGCTTTCCTTCAATTTCTCTATACCGAACATCGTTAGTTCTTCCAATCCTCATTCCATTCTTCTTCGACTATATAGATACAATGCTACGACGTTTACGAAGGCTTAAGTCGGTGAGTATTTAACAATCGAATATAAAAATCGATCATTTTCAATTATTTTTGAATAAAACGAAGGAGTGAGACTTTATAGATTACGTTTAAATTACGTGAATAAATAATCATAAGTCGTACGCAATGAGCGTATACACTTTTAAAAACTTTATAATAGTTTGAGAAATTGTAGCGACGAAGTAATTATATCTGAAAATAAAAAAAAAAAAAATAAAAAAAATAAAAAAAACGTAATTTTTTATTATTATATTTGATCGTTTCGAGATATTCGAATGAAACCAATTGAAATTTATTTAATTGTATAATTAAATGTTTCGATCAAGACGCAATCGATTACTGCCGACGATGAGAAAAAAAAATTAAATGAAAAAATAAATGAATAAATGAATAAATAAAAGAATTGAAAATAATGGCAACTTCATTCTTAAAATATTACTCGAAGCGCGCGGGCTCATCCGTTGTATGTAATACATCATGGAAATAAGAAAAGACGCCTCGATCTCGAGAATAAACGTTTCTTTCTTTCTTTTTTTTTCTTTTTTTTACAATTAACTTAACGATATTAGATGTTGTTGACTTGTACACTTGAAATTACGAAATAAAAAAAATCTTAAATTATAACGCTTTCGTTATTTTAATAAAAAAAAAAAAAAAAAAAAAATATCTCTTCCTTTGACTTAGAAAGAATAAATAAGATAATATTTTCGCGACGTGTTTACATCAAAATTAACGTCAATAAATATACTAATTCGTGCTAATCGTTCTTTATTTTTTTTTCCATCGGTATTAAAAGCGTTCTTATAGATGTCTGACAGTATATGCATATTATACATCATCTGTTTGTATATATATATATATGTATTTTATCTTAACGTTACCTCGTCGCTACCTCTACCGTCGAAAAGTCGAACTAACGTATGTCAAAGCTTCAGAGTACAGACTCGTTGAGTACTCGTACGGGCAAACATTAGGGAGAGAGAGAGAGAGACGCACACATTGCGGTTTGACAAGCGATAGAGAATGTTGTGTTTCGCGAGATCACGAGAAAATAATGCTGGTATTGGTTCAGCAGCGCCTCTGATACGATCGATCTACATTCCGACAAGATCCTCGGCAAAGTAGAACAATGATTAGCGGCATACACGTCGCCTTAAAAAATGCTATAGACGTGGTGAGTGATAATTGATAATTGTCATAATCGTTTCCTTCTTATTTCTTTTCTTTTCTCTTCTTTTATTTCTCTCGCTATGTGACCATGTCCTTTGCGTTATCTCCAAATATTTTAACAATACGACGAAATGTCTTTACGTTCGTTTGCAAAAGAAAAATATTGAAAATGTTTCCACCTTCACAATATTATTCATCGATCGTCCCTTCATAGTTTATCGCGCATACGCTCTTCAAGGTCTCTTTCTCTCTGCCGGCCTCTGATTGTATTCCCTATAGCCGCACGTGTCATATTTATTTCTCTTATACGTCTATTTTTTCTTTCTTTTTTTCTTTTTTTTCCTAAGAAATAAAATCATAAACTTTTCATTTTAATTTATCGTTTAATAAATTTCAAATAAGAATTTAATAATTTTTATTAATGATATTGATCTATAAATATCTTATTTGTATCGATTGATTGTAACGTAATACCGTAATGCGACATTGAAATTGTAGATTCCTATTTTCTCGTTATGTAATTTAGTACTCATGTATATCTTCTTGAACGATGTGATATATATATATATATATACATAGTATGCGTATAACATCTAGTTTCGTATGTGTACATATATATATGTATTTCGTATGTGTATATATATATATATATATATATATATGGCTAATGTTTCACACTATTAAACTTTCAATCACGTCTGATTTTAAGATAGCACCACCGGCCACGCCGCTACAAGACTTCACATACCACTGGAAACAACTTATGAACTTTTATATAAATCATTTGAACGATTGTAAAGTTCCGATACAAACGACCAGTATACCCAGGCATCTCGATAGATTACTTGAGATTTTATTGGAAGAGGAAAAAGATGGAAATGATCCTGGGCCATGTTTGGAGTACTTATTACAGCACAAACTTTTGGATCTGTTAGCTTCATTGGCAACAGCTGAGACACCACCTGGTATGAGAGTGGTTTGTCTTTCATTTCTAAGAAAATTACTTGGTCGATCAAAATATCCTTTGTTACATCACACCTCAATCTATGCACCTATACAACGTCTAATCGTAATCTGCAATGGAAACACGCCGTCTCCAATTGAAACCGAAGAGATTCAATTTCTCTTAACGCTCTGTTTCTTAGTCTGCAAGTATCCGCACGTGACGAATATAATAAATGACGTACCAATGTTACAAAAGCCAAATGGCTCGAATCGTTCAAATTCAGAAAGATTGGAAGTCGAGAAGGTTACTTACGTTCCAAATAGAAAAAAGAATAATTCTAATCCTTTATTCGAACCATTGAATACACAGGCAATTGCATTGGTAAATCCGAATTTATTGAATCCTGAAAACAATAGACGAAAGTCTTTATGTTCTAATATAAGTTGTATCAAGATTGACCTACCACCTAACACTTCCACACGCTCGAACGCATCTACTTCTTCCAAAGATACGGAGAATATATCCCAATCCTCGAGTCCGCTCACACAAAATGCCTGTTGTAATTCGACTTTGACTATGAACCTGCCAGATGATAAACAAAACAATTCAAATATTACGGATAAGCTTTGCGATGAACTTGACAATCCCGTAACCGAGATAGAAACGTGTTTACAAAGTATGAAAGATTTGAGACTTACCGAGGATTGCAATACCTGTGACAAGACAAATAATCCAATAGAGAATAATTGCGGACGAAGTCTTTTGATACCATCGCGAATACCAGCGAAATCAAAATGCCTTTTATTGGAAGCTCTTATGAGCTACGTAAACAGTGCTGTAAATAATCGTGTTTATTTCACTTTACTTTGTTTTATTTACAATGAGATTTCTTTTAACGATCTTTTTTTTTTCTTTTTTTTTTTTTTTTTTTTTTTTTTTCTTTTTTTTTCTCTTTCCTTTCATTCTAGGACAACACGGTTAGAGTGAGAGCCTGCGAAGGTATAATGGTCTTAGCTTCGCTCGAAGATATCACCTTTGCTCAAATGGTAGCACAAAGCGATTTATCGATGATTATAACTAACCGTTTAGAGAATCTTTTTAATGCTGTACCAGCTCACGTAGATCCAAATGAGATCGATGTTGTCGACGTGACGTGGGGTTTGGATTCACCTTTATGGACGAAAGAAAAAAAGTTCCCTGGTTGTCGACAGGTCGCAGCTTTTTACATGTGGTTTGATTATTGTAATCAGCTTATAAGAGAAGCATCTACGGATGTAGCTGATGTATTGGCGAAGCACATTAGAATAAATTTCTTCGAAAAAATAGTTACACCTGCTTTAGCCGATCATCAAGTTATTCTCGTAACTGCGTTGATTACTAAATGCTTGAAAGAGCTTGCATCCTCTACATTGTTTACAGGTATATATGCGTCTTTGTAACATAAAATGATTATTTATTTCTAAAAAGAAAAAATACAAAAGGACATTTTGGAAATTCTTAGAGGTGAGCTATTGGCTTGTCGGACACAATAGGCATCCAGAAATTCCAAACGTTTGTACCTCACCAGTTTTGTATAGATTAATAAATAATTGTTACACGGATAGCGACGAACTGACGGTAGAAACGTTGAAATTGTTCGAAGAAGTTATAGATAAAAGAAATGAACATACCCTCCATTGTCTTGCATTGATGTATTTGACTAGTCGAGGATATTACGATAATACGGCCGCGGACAGTGCCATTACATCCTGGAGCGATGAAGAAGATGAAAGAGAAAGAGAAAAGAAAAGTACATTAGATCTTTCTTATGAACAAAGTCACAGTAGAACTTTGGCTCCGAGTAATATTCATAGGATTGTCAATTGGTGAGGGCTAATAATTTTGTTCTAGAATGTTTCAATATGCACTTTGATACCTTATTAGAAAATAATTTTGCTTTAGCTTCTTATCGTTGGTACCACGCTATCTTCAAACCGATCCTGATATCAATAGTTACGAAAGATGCATGGTTGTTCTGGAAAAACAGTATTCTACTGTATTAAGGGATTGTTTTTTAATGGCATGGCCTTTGGAAGCAGTAACGCATGACGACTCTGCTAGTTCTGATTCCAGACCAGAAGCTGATCATGGTGCTACACGGTTTTACATGGGACCTTTTTTAACTATGCTCTTCGATAAAGTTTGCAATATGTCTAAGCAAAGATATGAAATTAACTTGCAACTTACAGTTGTAATATCTAGATTAACACTCTTACCGCATCCATACTTGCATGAATTTTTATTAAATCCTCTTCTACCGCTAGTGCCTGGCACAAAAAGTCTATTTACTTGTCTCCAGAAAGTAATCAAGCAGCTAGTTAATGAAATACCAAAGACCGCAGAATCTAAACAAAAATTAAAAGAAACAAGAGAGAGATTATTAGATGACTGTATCCACGATGTGTAAGTATTAAGTTAAATTTACTTTTTTAAATAATAAAAAGCAATGGCAACAATATTTTGATGATATTACAGGGAGAAGGAAAATACATTGCTCGAAAGTGTTGTAGTTACAGAAGAATTTTGTAAGGGACTTGCCGCAATAGCATATGTCAAATATCATCATTCTATGTGATACCTAATATAAAATGAACAAATTTTAGTCGTTAATGTTTTACTAATGGATGTATTATTGTTGTTGTATTATTTTAATTATGCTCAGATAAAATATCATTTCTGAGATCAATTTGTATTATATTATATACACATATATATATATATTAATCCGGCATTTATGTATATAACACTATGTATATATATATATACACATATATATGTATGTGTGTGCGCGCGCGTGTATATATGTGCATAAACATGTGTGTGTGTGTGTATATATATATATATATATATATATATATATATATATATATATAAACTAGTAATAAACACCTTAGTAGTAATATTTGACATAAAGATCTTTTATGATCAACTTAATATCTCTAATAAAAAAGCTATTCAAACTAAACATTTGTAAACTTTATGTCTTTGATTTTTAACAAGCAAGCAAAAAAAGGAAAACATAACCTTAATTGTGGAAAAAATAACTCGGACATTTAACAAGAATTACTTCCCCATGGAAAATATATCAAATAATTCTATTTCAACACTTATTGATCATATATTTTTTCATTTAACGGGATTTGAGTATAAAGATCAATCAATTATCAGAGTTAATAATGAAAAGTTGTTTATAAACGGAGACTTGTATTTTTTACCTAGCCTCAAATTATGGAAGACCATTTTAGTTGATAAGTTAGATTGTAATGAAAACTGTACCAATATTTTGCAACATTGTGCACACACTGGAAACACTGAATTAGAACAAGTGGAAAAGATTAATACTAATGAAAAGGTAAAAAATGGAGTGAAAATAAAATATATATTAAAGTACGACATAACCTATTTCAATAAATTTTTTTTTCATGTTTAAATAATAGTATAGTAATTATTGTGTTTAGGTCTTTCAATCACTCATTTTAGCTAGTAATACTTGGAATTTAAAGATAACAAAATGTACTTTACAAAACGAACGGATTTGTCTATTTCTGGAAAGACCATCTGTTATGAAAACTATTATAAATTCTGTCATTCAAAAAGGACCATCGTTTGGAAGAAACGCATCTATAAATGAAAATATTTGCCTAACATTTCTTCCAGATGAACAATCAGAATTAACTAGCATGAGATTACAATTAATAAAAGATATTAGTGAAAGAATTTTGGATTTGCAAGGATACAGTATATGTAAGAAAGTTTGCCCTCATTCTGTTGTATTAACCAGTAAGTCTCATAAAGAAACGATTGAGGATAGTAAAAATTATGTGTGTGGTGTGGTTAAAAATTCTGAAACAAATACCAAAGAAATAACATTAACTTGGAGCAAATATATATATAATAAAAT
>NC_140811.1:16772500-16775000 GCF_050613455.1 Vespa mandarinia
CACCAACAGTAGCAGTGGCAACACCAACAGCAACAGCGACAGCGACAGCGACAGCGACAGCGACAGCGACAGCAATAGCGACAGCAACAGCGGCAGCACCAGTAGTGGCAGCAGCTGCGAGCGGCGAACATCGAGAGAATTAATAGTAGACTAGTAATAGTAGTAGTAATAATAGTACTAATAATAATAATAATAGTAGAATAGTAATAGTAATAGTAGTAGTAGCTGCCAATTACGTTTGCTGACATTAGCTTGTTGCTGTTGTTGCTTATTGCTGAATCTGACGTGGACGATAATGGAATCTTACTTACGATTAAAAATTGTCTTTCTAATTAGTCGTCCTTTAATCTCATTGATGTAATTACGAAATGAAACATATATTTTTAATTTGTTTCGAAGAGGAGGAAAGAAATAGAAATGAAAAAGTAAAAAAGAAAAATAAAGGATAGTATATCATTGTATACTTCGTATTAAATTTTTCTTGAAAGATTATTTTCTGTGAAATACGATCACGCGCGCACCGGCGCACATCCACACATACACACATATACACACGTACTACTTAAGTATACCCACGTATTTGTTGAAAATTGATTCGAAAGTGTTTCTCTGCGAAGGGGAAACACCAATGAAATCATCTTTTCTTTCCATGGTATGTACTTATCGTCATATACTTCGGATAAACGCTCGATTCTAAGCATCAAGCGGAGACGTCGAAAGGGAATTGTGGGTGGCTGTTGCTAGAGGAGGGTGCTTGGGAAAAAAAAAAAAAAAAAAAAAAAATAAATAAAAGGGTGGAAACGAAAAAGCTCTCGCTTTCTCTCTCTCTCTCTCTCTCTCTCTCTATCTTTCTATCTCTCTATCTCTCAATCTCTCTGGTAAGTTTCGAGTAAAAACCAGGAAGCGAGCGTTCGCGAGTGTTCCGAAGCGAAAATTAAGGCACGAGTAGGCAAGCAAGCGTAGGCAGGCAGGGCCGTAGGGAGCAGAATAGGATTCCTGGGCCATTTGAAATGCATTGAATTTTTAAGCATCTTTTCCTTTTTGTGCCCTCTATTGCAAGATAGTCAAACTCTTCCGATTCCGCGATACTACTGAGGCCACGTTACGTCTTCATTTCTCCAAAAAGGAAAATCTTTCTAAAACGATCGACTACTATTACCGATCGTTCGCCAACGATAAAATCGATGATTTGCAATTTAATAGTTTTTGACTTTGAATTCGATTCTGAATTTCTCTCCCCTTCCCCCCCACTCTCTCAATTACTTTTATTTTCTTTTTCTTTTTGTTCTTATAGAAGGTTGACCATTGGGAGGGAAAGAGACTCAAACGTTTATCGGTTTTGACCTTTGCCCTGACAATAAAATGAATATGACCGATACGATTGAGAGTCTTCAAATGATTTTATATACAAGCATCACTTCTCTCCCTCCCTCTCTCTCTCTCTCTCTCTCTCTCTCTCTCTCTCTCTCTCTCTCTCTCTCTCTATCTCTTTCTTTCTCTTTCTGTCTATATCATTTTTCTTACGTTCATCACAGTTCTCGATTATTATTTATCTTCGTTCTTCTCAGTGAAGTTAGAGTTATTTGCAGCACGACTCGAAGATAGATTCGTGATAGCATCGATAAACAAGGTCAGAAGAATTGCAAGAGATGCGGAAAAAGGAGTCACACACACACACACACACACACATATATTTACGTATACATACGTAGAGACACAGTGAGTGTACATGTGTGTTATTATACAGAAACACGTATTTCAAGTTATTCTTGCATCGTGGAAAATAGAAAATAGATATTTTTATAGTCGATGACATTTATAACGTGGCTGAGATAGGAAAATAAGATGCTACTTTGGTAGCTTACATATGGCGAAGTCGTCATCGGTTAGGGTCTTCGACGTCTTCAAATCACTATTTATCTTCAGTGCAATATCTCCTTTAGCACCGCGTTAGATAGAACCGCATGATCGTAACGAACTTGATAGAGTCATGGAAATATATGTATATATCATATATCGATCGATGAGAACATGTTCGAGAATAAACGATAGATATTCCATTATAATTTGTATCCACTGAGATGGATTTACAATCGTTAAATTAATTTATCACTTTACGTATGATATAATTTCTATAATTAGTCGAAATTTGGAATAATTACGAGTGACGAATGTTAATGATTTATTTTTATTAAACAATAAGTAAGGTCCAATTTTAATTCCGATCTATCGATCTTTTTTTTTTCTTTTTTTTTTTTTTGTTTTTCTTTAGATATCTTCGTAAACGATATTTCTTTTTCCTTCTTGTCTTTTTTCTCTTTTATCTCTTTCTCTCTCTCTCTCTCTCTCTCTCTCTCTCTCTTTCTCACGCGTTTAATAAAAAAGTTATATGACATATGTGTATGCGAAACTTATAGCGTAACTTTTATCATACCTTTTGAATATTTCTTAAAGTTCGTAATATGATTCCGATAATGCTAAAGGGAATATAAGAATTATT
>NC_140811.1:16780000-16785000 GCF_050613455.1 Vespa mandarinia
CTTTTGAAATCGATGAACAAAAGGCCAACGATAAAAGGATATATATTTCCGCAGGAGTAACTATAATTCGTTGAAATATATGGAACGAACGTATGAGAAAAGAAAAATTGTGATGTTACTATACGGCTTGTTGGGAATAGAGGAACGATCTAATAATTCTAATTCGTTTCTACTCGTCGCTCTTGGTATAACCGCGATAAAGAACGTTTCCATGATCGCTGGAAACGTTCCAGAAACTATATCGGCTCACAGCGTACGTACGAACGAAATCTGCAACCTGTTAGATGCAAATGTTCATGCAACCGGTGCTGTTCTTCGTCTACGAAGTAGAGAAATTTTTCGAACGATTCGAACTGCCGTTAACTCTTTGGCATTTCTCTTATCCTCCTCATTCTCCTCCCTTTTTTCCTTTCATCCCACCATCTCCATTTTCTTCACCTTCTTTTTTCTTCTTCTTACTCCTCGTTTCAAGAACTTCCTCGAGAAGATCTCGTCGGCTCGTTTCTCGAGCTCTCGAACGTTATCTCGATAGTCACGATAAGAGAGAAACCCATCGCGATATTATACTTGATACCTTAACTCTCTCATATGTACATAGAGCGACACACGTACGACATACTCTACACACGTGTGTACATATCTATATATATGTGTGTATATGTGTGTGTGTATATATATATATATATATATATGTACACATGTACACATATACATACATACAAGTATAGTACAAGTCGATTCGAAAGACTCGCGAGTGCAGTATCGTATAACCCCGGTCCAGAAATAAATTCAATCGGTGGCTATGCTCGAATAGAAGAAGAAGAAGAGGAAGAAGAAGAAGAAGAAGAAGAAGAAGAAGAAGAAGAAGAAGAAGAAGAAGAAGAAGAAGAAGAAGAAGAAGAGGAAGAAAAAGAAGGTGGAGAATAAAACGAAAAAGAGGATGGCATAGACACAGAGGAATAGATTTTCTCGTCCGAGGAGCATCCACCTCCTTTTATTCCTCCCTCTCACTCCACATTCCCCACCATAGGGTAGATAAGAAATATGAATCGTTCGTACGATTCCGTAGTAGCCGATATCTCTCTCTCTCTCTCTCTCTCTCTCTCTCTCTCTCTCTCTCTCTCTCTCTTTCTTTTCTCTTCAGCCACATCCAACTGACAATGAGATTTATTCGTTTTTGGCAGGCTCATTCCGCCGCCTCTTTTGTGTTTCACTCTCAGCAGGCAAATTCCTGTTGGATTTTCCTTGGAAAATCTCAACCTTCTCCTTCCAGCCCTTCCTCCTTCTCCTCCTCCTCCTCATCCTTCTCCTTCTTCTCTTCACTCACACCCACGATATGCGTTTTCCGCATGTGCTTTCGCTGACGTTGCGACTTTGTGCGTCATTTGTCATTTGCTACGCGCGCGCGTAGTTTCTCTCTCTCTCTCTCTCTCTCTCTCTCTCTCTCTCTCTCTCTCTCTCTTTCTTTTTCTTTCTTTCTTTCTTTCTTTCTCTCTCTCTCTCTCTTTATCTCTGTGCAGTATCTCTCTATTCTATCCATGTAAGTAACGTATGTACGTACATACGTATATACGTTTATACGTGTATTGAGTTTTCAGATTTCTTTTACTATATTTCTTTTCTCGTCGCTATCGTTGCGGATAAAAGATGTTTGCAAAACATCACGGCGACGAGGACGACAACGAAACACGGTACCATTCGATAACGAGCGCTGCAGTTTGTCAATCTTTTTATTTCATTTTATTTTATTTTACTTATTTATTCTTTTCTTCTCTTTTTTTCTTTTTTTTTTTTATTCTTTTTCCTTTAATTCTTACTTCTTTCTTTCACCCCATCTGTTTCTCTCTCTCTCTCTCTCTCTCTCTCTCTTTCTTTCTCTCTGTCTGTCTTTTTGTTCATCCGTCTCATTTCTTTTTCTCTTTTTCTCTTTCTTTCTTCTTTCAGAGATAATCGATGATAATTGCCAAACCAGTGTCGGTAATACATTTTGGAAAATGTCGACGTAAATAAATATTATTATTATTATTATTATTATGGTTATTGTTGTTGATGCAATTCTTATTATGCAATGTAGAATGAATTCGAAAGAAAATACACGTTCCCATACGTCCTCGTACGCGTGTATGCTCGTTTATTATATATTATTCGTAAGCATACGTATGTATGTAAATACGTGTCTCTCATACGTTCATAAAAGAGAAGTCAGTAAAAGCTTTTGAAACTTTTGTTAAAAATATCAAGTTTGTATAGAAAAACTTTAGAATTTCTTTTTGTTTCTTGTCAAGATTTTGATGATACTCTTTCTTTTCTCGCTTCATTTTTTTTTATTCTTCACGCGAGCAGACAGACACAGAGAGAAACAGAGAGAGAGAGAGAGAGAGAGAGAGATAGAGAGAGAGAGAGAGAGAGAGAGATGCGCGTGGCTATCGAAAAACGTTCGATGGCGCCGGCTGAATTACCGGCGATTCGTGACCCTTGACCCGTGAGAGACGGGACGCGAGCGTTTCGCGAGCCGCTCGTTTTAAACTTTAAATTACGACCTCGAGGTAACGTACTTACAAATATACGTATGTGTGCAAGAGAGTGAGTGTGAGAGAGAGAGAGAGAGAGAGGGAGAGAGAGAGAGAAAGAAAGAGAGGAGTAAGAAGAAACTGCAATAACAAAAAAACAAAAAAAAAAAAAATAAATAAATAAAGAGAAAAAATAAAAGGAATAAAAGAAGTAGAAAAAAATAAAAAAGAAGGAAAAAAGGAAAAAGCGTTCGTAGAGGAGATCGCGAAAATTGTTATTTAACATATGCCCCGATTTTTTTTCTTTTTTACTTCTTTTTCCTTCTTTACACTTTTCTTATTTTTCTTATGTTTCTTGTTTTTCTCCCCCCTTTTTCTCTGTTTTTTTTTTTTTTATTTTTTTATTTTTTTCCTTTTTATTCCACTCGCAAGATTGCCCTCGCTCTCGCATCTCGCCATTTCTCGCCACTTTGAAGCTCGTTCACCTTGAGCTCTTATGGAGCTGCACACCGGTGTCCAACAGTGGTTCTCAATAGTTACGTGGCCATTGAAAAGATCCTTCGAGATTCTTCCATAAAACGGTCGAGCTTTATTACTCCTTTATGGCTTAAGATTTATTCCCGAGCGTTTATAATTCACGATAATAAGATAGGAGCGTTGTTCGCGATCAATCTTATTTTATCATTTATCAGTGTGCCCCTGTGACATATTTTGAGAAAATAAATTTGTTTTGTTTAAATAAACACTTCAGTCCTGGCGTATCATTATCGTACTTTCTCTCTCTCTCTCTCTCTCTCTCTCTCTCTCTCTCTCTCTCTCTCTCTCTCAATCTTTCTATATGCAAATATACATATATATATATATATATATATATATGTATGTGTATATGTATGTATGTATTTATTTTCTTAGATTAAGTTTATCAAGAGGAGTTTTCTATTTGAAAAGAAATATTTTTACATGATTCATCATTTGTATTACAACGTGTATTACATATATATTATATATATATATATATATTAGGGGGACGGGAAAGTAATGTCACTTTCTTAAATTAAATTCAAACGAATAAATTTTTAATAAGTTTTTATTTTTAATCACAATCAAATATCGACATGCACAGAAACGACATTACTTTCCGGTCCCCCTAATATATATATATATATATATATATATATATATATATATATATATATATGTACGCGTATATGTAAATGTTTTTACATGTTAAAATTATAATAAAAGATGGCGTCGGACGATTCTCGGTTTTCTTGAGACGGAAAGCGATATTCTTAATTCCCACGGTGGAAAAAAAAGGGGACCGGTAAAGAAATCGGAGAGGAAGAAAAATGGTAATTAAAACGAGAGCGCGCGTCAAGCCAGGCCTTGCTTTAGGTATCGGCTTTCAGCCGGTCTGTAAACGATATCAACATTCCCTCCCATCCCTCACACTTTTTTATTCTCTCTCCTCTTTCTCTCTCTCTCTCTCTCCCTCTCTCGCACTCCCTCTCTCTCTGTCCCTCTCTCCTGTTTGTGTATATATGTGTGAGTCGGTGTTTTCTTTGTTATCTTCACGTTTATCTCGTCGTCATTGCTTCTGCACGCACGGCATGTGCTTTGGACCTTTAAATTCGTATTAAAAGTCCAGGGAACTGTAAAAAAACAACGAACTTTCTCCTAGGAAAGCATGTAATTCGTAATTTCAATTACCTACGTCCTGATTTATAATTTGATCGTGTAAAGTGAACGGAGAATAAAATGGCAAATATCTATACGAAAGAGGACAGAGGCAGAGACATTGACAGAGATAGAGAGAGATAGAGAGAGATGAGAGAGAGAAAGAGAAAGTACGCGAGAAGTTGAAGAAGGGTGGGTAAAGAATTAATAATAAAAAAAGAGTCTGGAACACGTCCCTTTGGTCGCTTTCGGCCATGATAGTCTGTAGATATTTTCTCTCTCTCTCTCTCTCTCTCTCTCCCTCTCTCTCTCTCTCTCTCTCTTGTCTTGGTACTTGGTATCAAGAAGACGAGACTGAAAACATCGGCGAGCAGTGGAGTGATTACGATGATTGCAGGCAGACGGAAGAGGGACGATGACGATAATGACGACGATAATGATATCCTTTTCTCAAAAACTTTTTTCCCTCTCACATTTTCTCTCTCTCTCTCTCTCTCTCTCTCTCTCTTTTTTTCCTCTATCATCTCTAGTTTTTATGTTCTACTATGACATATGTAGTAGTTATTACTGATTTTGGTCTAAAAGATAAAACGAAGCGTTCGTTTGTTCGTTCATTTGTTCGTTTGTTTATTCGTTTGTTCATTCGTTTGTTCATTCGTTCGTTCGTTCGTTCGACGTACATACAGATATGTACATGTATAATCTTAGTTAGTTTGGAAACGTTAGTTTGGACAAGGGTATATATATTGGGGACTCTATTCGATAACAGAAAGCCAGTATGCGACATTTTGTTACTAGCTGTAGGTAAGCAGT
>NC_140811.1:16795000-16800000 GCF_050613455.1 Vespa mandarinia
TTTTATAATCTTTATTGAATTTATCGTTTTATTGACAATGGTTAAAGTGTGATAAAGAAAAGATTTTCATATCGTGTGCATTGAATTTGAACGAATTGTAAAGGAAAATAATTTCGTAGTTTTGATCTACGATGAAGAAAATGAGGAAGGAAACGATATAAAAAAAAAAATTTAGTTCGATTTATTTTATCGAATTTTATGATGTCTTTTTTCTTTTTTCTTTTTTTTTTCTCTTTTTTTTTTTTTTTTTTTGCGAACGTACTATAATACGCGCGGAATAAATAAATTTTTATAACGTCTTTTTCCTTCGTAGTATTTTTCGTATTTTCCTTTCCTTTTTTTCTTTCCCTAATGGCAGACTTCATTGGAAAAAAAGAAAAAAAATATATATGCACTTACAATTGGCGTAAATAAAAGATAAAAAAAAAGAAAAAAGAAATAAAAGAAAAATAAATAAAATAAAAAAAAAAACAATAGAAATTGAAGGAAAGAAAGAAAGGAAAGGAAGAAAATTGTCTACGATTTTGTAATAAACGACATCGAATAAATATTTATCCTTCTTAATATAATTTCAACAAATGCGATATATAAATGACGTTAACTGTTCCTCATGGAAAAACAACAGTCAACGTTGATCGGATTTTCAATTGGTATTCCATATAAATACAAGTTTAACAAGTAGATCGGAAAGTTTTGAAATGCAAAAAAGAACGGACATCGATGAGATTCAGTCGGTGTAAACCGCGTCGTCTCGCATGGGATCGTAAAATTTCAAGTCCTGAAAAGAGAGGCTCCCAGAGCCTGCGCAAGTTGGTGTATAGTATCTCGAAGCCTTGCGTACATATACATGTACGTACGCATCTACATACATACATTACATATATTACATATATACGTAACATACATATATACGCACGTAGATAAATACATATGAGTATGTACATACTTACGTATGTATGTACATATGTATGTATATGTATATGTATGTACGTACGTATGTATGTATGTATGTATGTATGTATGTATGTATGTATGTATGTATGTATATACCGTACTTCCGCGATAAAACTTTCATCGTGCTTTAAAGTCTCGTTTACGGATGCGCATGGTCGATTGAAGGGCCGACGAGGTAGAAAAATCCACTGTTATCTTTTTCAACGAGTCTCCTTCCTTGCTCTACTTTCGTAGAAGCATTAGACTATCGTAGATTACGGAATATTTACCTAACATAATTTCACGATAAACTTACCCTTTCCTCTTACCTTATATATCTCTTTCTCTTTTTCTCTTTTTCTTTTTGTCTCACACGCACACATACATACGTATATACATACATACAGAAACATTACACGAATATGCACATACAAATAGATTCTTCGCCAAGATTTTCGCGTTATTTTGCTGACTCGTACAAACTTTACTCGTCGAAGAATATCTCATTCTCACTGTGCTGAATTTTCCCCTCCTCCTCCCTCTTCCCTCCCCCTCTCTGATCCCTTTTCTTTTTTCTTCTTTCCTTCCTTCCTTCCTTCCTTCCTTTCTTCATTCTTTTATTTTATCCCTTTTCCTATTTCCTAACGTCCGCAAACGTAAATTCTCAGATAAGTTCAAAGGTATATTTTATCGTTGAAAAAAATATCTTGAAGACTTAGTCAAAAATCATTTCCACCCTCCCCCTCCCAACCCGCCCCACCCTCTCCTCCATTCATTTACATGTATCAATAGTAATCTCGTTCGTTTAACACGTTCCATGCCTACCCATTTTTCCTGTTGACTTTTGTCATTCTGGCCATTTGATATTTTGATTAAAGGAAAAAAATGACTGAGTGTACCACCGGTGGTACCACATGACACGGTACGTGTTAACTGTGCTTACTTTCTCTTACTTTTTTCTTTATGTTTTATTTTTATTTTTGTTTTGTTTTGTTTCTCTTTTGGTTCCGCATCTAACCTGTTGATTACAATACAAAGTTCGTATAACACTTATATACCAGATTGTCCCATTGAAAGGTTCTTGCTTTTTTACTTCAGAGTCATATTATTATAATGTAATCTAATTTGTAATTGATCGAATTGAAATGTAAAATTTATATTTGACTAAAATTCGAACGGTTGATGTAAAGATTAAATTTTCGGATGTAAGTAATTAATTTATATGAAATGATCGTTTTTCTTTTTTGTCTTTCTTTTTTTCTTTTTTTTTTTTTTCTCTCTCTCTTTGCGAAATTATTTGTATATATTCAATGTAATTAATTATTTTTCTTAAATACTTTTAATCATTTCTCTTCAATAATATTTATCAATTAATAATAGCTATTATGTAAAATGAAATATACGTCGGTTAGTGTGATTTTCTTTTTGTCACTTTTTTTTTTCTTTTTTGATATATATAAATTATCAAATACGTAATGCAAAGTGATCGGTATAAATAATAAAGTGTCCGGAATGTGTCTGAATTTATTATGAATATCGATGATCTGTTTGAAATATTATTAAATTATTATATTTACAAATATTTGAATTAAATTATTAACAATTTTTATATCGATCGATCTAATATCCTGTTCGATTATATTATTTGCAGATATTTTATTATAAATATCGATCATTCGTTCGAAATACTGATTAATAATATTCAAGAATATTGGACTTCCCATTCTATCCCTCTATCCTCCCACAGTAAGCAATCTTTTATAAATATTCAATCGTTAATTACAATTTAGCGTAAGTTTTCTTTCTCTTAATATGTTTTTATCGAAAATACAATTTATCTTGCTTTGACCGTGTCGTCTTATATCGGATGATTTTTTTTTTTTTTTTTTTTAATTTTTAAATTTTTTCTTTCCTATTTCTTTTTCACACGAATTTGTTGGAGAATTTGAATGTTCCACGAGATTCGTAGAGAACACAATTTCTTATTATTTTTTTATAAGTTTAAAAAATGTTTTTCTCCTTTCCGCGAGAAATGCAAAAGAAAAAGTCCTTCACGTTGGTTCTTCTTCTTTCTTTTTTTTTTCTTTTCTTTTTTTCTTTTCTTTTTTTTTTTTGGTTGGTTGAATTCTTTACCTCAAAATTACGTGTTATGAATAGCGTTCAACGCTTAAATGCGATCTCACACTTAAGGCGTTTTATCTTTGAAGTCAACAAAAAGAAAAAAAAAAAAAAAAAAAAAAAGAAAGAGAGAAGAAAAAATAAAAAAAAAAAGAAAGAGAGAAGAAAAAAATAAAAAAAAAAAAAATCGAGGAAAATCGTCGCATTTTTGAACGCGTGTTTCTATCGAATTCTTTTTTCTTTCTCGCCCCCCCCCTCCACCCCTCTGCCCCTCAGCCCCGCCTCGCTTCTTTTATTTCAATCATAAAAATATGGCCGTGAAATTTATCAAGAAAGTTCATGTTTAACAATCATCCGTATATCGGGAATAATTTTGAAGTAAGTTTCACTCGTGAACTATAATTTAGACGGATATTATTGGTAACAACATCTACTTGGGTTGTATATGGTCGGTAAATCTGAATTAACTAAACATAATTTGGTGAAACCATATAAATGTCACTCGATACGCGATAGAAGCCCCACGTTGAAGCATTAAAAGCCTATTCGCACTTGGATGAAGGCTTGTTAGCGTCTAACTCCGTTTGTTATCATATTAAAATAAAAGCCATCGTTGTAGCATTAACAAAGAATTATCGTTCAATGCAATGTTGCCTTATTATTGTTTTATTATTTCGACCGTCTCATCGGATGATACTGTATTAAAACATTTTCTTATCTTATTGAACGGATAAAGTAATTTTTTTTTATGATCCTTGACTTTATTTATTATTTCGTACGCGCACGTTTTTTTTTTTTTTTTCTTTTTTTTTCTTTTTTCTCTCTCCTTCATTTCTAACAATTCGTGATTAACTTTTGTTTATTTAAAAAAGGAAAAGTTAAAGAAGGAAAATCGTGTCGGCGGTGTCTCTAATATATATCTTAATTTATTTATTTCCTTTTTTTTATTTTTTTATTTTTTTTTTTTTTTTTATCTTAAATACAAAATACAAATTTTAAAGAACGCGCTTCCCGATAAAGATTTCTACGCGCTATAGAAAGAAATGATAAAAGTGAGAAAAAAGTATTGTTTTTTAATTTACGTGATATTGATAATCGTCACTGCGTTGTTCTCTAATAATTTTCGTATCTCAATTAAATTTTTTCTTTTTATTCGTTTTATCAATTCATTTATTTTTTATTATTTTTATATCATCCTAAAGGAATAATACAAAGAGTAAATAATACAAAGAGTACCTTGTCAAAGATAGTTTCTATATAATAGATGATATGATAAGAAAAGAAAAGAAAAGAAAAGAAAAGAAAAAAAAAAAGAAAAAAGAAAAAAGAAAAAGGAGAATCTTTCTTTGATGTACAAAGTATGTATATACGTATTGCAAACAGTAAGATAGACATCTACATTGACAAATATCAAATTGAATATAATTATAAATAAATAAATATTTAATAAAATAGTAGCAATAATATAAGTAGAGTGATAGATGAAAATAATTTGTTAAAAATATATCATTGTTCTAAACAAAATTTTTGTGAACGTTAAAGTGAACATTGATAAAATATAATAGAAAAAGACATTGGTCATTGGTTCTATTGTTCTTCTTTATTTTTAAATGTAAAAAAGCAAAAAGAAGAAAACAAACAAAAGAAACAAAACAAAACAAAACAAAACAAAACAAAACAAAACAAAAAAAAAAGAAAAAAAAAGAAAAGAAGGAAAATGAGATTCCATGAATATTAAAATCAATATTAATTCAACTCTATATAAAATTATATCTTTGGTCAACAATGAATATTTGTCAATTGTCTTATGGGCCACCCTATATATCGGTAAGGCTATTCTCGTAACTATGGCACGTCACACGTCTTTCCTCCTTGTGTCACGAAACTTGTTTGTTTTTCGCTATCAGTTCGTTTGCTCGTGCAGTGCGCCAAAATGGCCGGCCGAGCGA
>NC_140811.1:16805000-16810000 GCF_050613455.1 Vespa mandarinia
AATTACACTTTTTCTCTCGCGTTGCACTTTTATCTGATATGTAAAAAAAAAAGAAAAAAAAAAAAAAAAGAAAAATAAAAAACAAAAAAATAAAAATAAAAAAAATAAAAAAAAAGAAAGAAATAAAAAAAAATAAATAAAAAGACAAAAAAAGAAAAAAGAATAAAAAAAAAATTAGAAAAAATACGAACATAATGGCGAAAAAAAAAGAAAAAAAAAAGAAACGAAAAAAACGGTACGAGTTGAGTCATAATATTTTGCCTTTACTTATCAAATTTAATACGTATATTATATAGTACGTTTACAATGTTTAAAACGAGCATTCGTGACTTGTACCATTGTGTATGGTAACGCAACCACGAAATTTAACCGTCGGATGTTCGTGTTTCGCGTGCGTGGTCGAGTTAATAATATAAGTCATCATTTTCGAAAAAAAAAAAAAAAAAAAAAAAAAACAGAAAAAAAAAGAAAAACAGAAAAAAGAACAAAAACAAAAACAAGACAAGAAGACAAAAAAAAAAGAAAATCAAGTATGATATACAGTTTCGAAATAAAGTATGATATACATTTTGTAAATCCAATGGTATCGAGATATGCATGGCATATCCTATCAATATTCAATATTAACATTTCAAAATCTATGACATCCTTGATCTTAAACTGCATTTCAAATATTCTATAAAGCTTTTCTTTCTTTTCAACTAATTATTCTCTAATTTATATTTTCTTTTTCTCTTTCATCAGATTATATATATATAAAGTGCTTGCGCACTCGCTCGCAAACACACGACACATACACATACAGAGAAAGAAAGAGAAAGAGATAGATAGATAGAGATAGGAAGAAAGAGAGAGAGAGAGAGAGAGAGAGAGAGAGAGATGTCTCTATCTGTATAAAGGTTTTAATAAACCTAGGATCATATCTCTATTTTACATCGTATTATATTCCACTTTTTCCTGTCTCCTATCTTTTATACCAACCATCGGATTTTCCATTATTTTATTATTCCATCTAGGAAGGGAAAAACATTCAGCGAATTTCCGGCAGGAAAAGTGGAGGGGAAGGAGCGGGGTGTGGGAGGGGGGTGGCGGGCGGAGAAAAACGCAACGAAGAAAAAGAAGAAAGAGACAAAGAAAAAATACGAAAGACCTAAAGAAGAGTAAAAGAAGAAATAAAGACAGAGAATGAGGGAAGGAGCGAAAGAGCAAGAGAGAAAGAGTGTGTGTGAGAGAGAGAGAGAGAGAGAGAGAGAAGCAGATAGACAGACAGAAGAGAGTAAAAGCACGCCCACGCACGCACGTACGCATGCACGCACGTTTGCATGCACAAATGTGGTGCCATTTTTAATAAGAGCTAAAATCGTATCTCTAGTTTTTATTATATTATATTCCAATTTTTCCTACTCTATTCCCATCTCTCTCTCTACCTACTCTCCACCTCCCCAACCCCAACCTCCACTCCATCTCTCTCAACACTACCCCCTCACCTTTATGCCACCATTCAGTAAATTTTTCCATTATTTTATTATTCCATTCCTGGTAGAAGAAAGGATTCCACGAATTTTCTTTTTCGTTATCCGTGTCCCTTTCTCTGAAAGCTTTTCTTTGTTTCACCCACGTAGAGATTCGATCATTTTTTAATCCTTTTTTTTTCTTTTTTGTTTTTTTTTTCTTTTTTACCTATTTATTAATTTATTCGTTCGTTCGTTCGTTCATTTATTTTATTTTTCTGTTTGTTTTATTTTCGTTTCGTTTTGTAATCCACACATGCATTGAGAAAGGAGGATGATGATTTGAATGGAAGTTTTAAGCATTATTATTATCATGTTAAATCTCTTTATAAACCGTTGTTTTTTTGGATTCTCCGGATAAAAAAAAAAGAAAAAAAAGAAAAGAAAAGAAAAAAAAGAAATAATGGGAGAAAGAAAAAAATGTATAATATATAAATTATAGTTATAGTATATATCATAACTAATTATATTATGAATAACTAATAACTATCTAATTAATTTATAGTATATATTATTATATACTTATAGGTGTGTACATATATATATATATATATTCCATATATAAATATATAAATATATATGTAGTCGTGGAATCTTAAGTATTTTTACAAGTATGTATACATGTATTATAGTAATTCTTATTGTACAATGCTTAAGTCTAATCCTGTATACATGAAATATAAAATAGTATCATAATTATAATATATTATGTATTATATGACATATATTATATGATTTAGACTTGAAAAAAAAAAAAAAAAAAAAAAAAAAAAAAAAAAAAAAAAAAAAAAAAAGGAAGTGACTTTGCAAAGAATTAATTCTTTCGTTGTGGCAAAATTGAAAGTCAATACCCATTGTGTGTAATTAAAAACAGTATTTGAAAATTGTTGATATTCGAATTTATTCGTATAACGTTGGACTCGTTTTAAAAACGTTTTTTTTTTTTTTTTTTTTTTTTTAATCACATGATCAAAAGGAATAGCTGTTATGGGGAAAAAAAAAAATATCTTATCAAACGTTATTCCGTGGATGAAATGAAATGTTGCTTTTACGTTTCCAAGATTTTTTTTTTTTTTTTTTTTGTAATTTTCGGATCATTCGAAAGCATTTCTTTTCCTTTTTCTTTTTTCTTAGACGACTTTTTTTTATTTTATTATTATCATCATTATTATTATTATTATTTATTTATACTTTTCCTTTTTTTCTTTTCGTTTCTTTATTTGTAACTTCTAATACACTTAACAAAAATAAGAAGAACTATCTGAGAACGAAACATTTAAGTATCATTATCTTGTTAATAAATGATTTATTTTCCTCTTTGCTTATCGTTCGAAGAACGAGGAGGAAAGAAAAAAAGAAAAAAAGAAAAAAAGAAAATAAAAACCATCGATAAATCTCGATTAAAATCCCGAAGCAGGTTATTGCGGAAAGGTGAAAATTTCTTGCCACATCGACGATGCGACGACGGGCAAGTAACTCGGCTTTCGTAGAAATTTATATGTGTATGTGTTTACATATACACATACAAACACACACATGTATATATATATATATGTACATATACACATATAAATGTAAATATAATGTTGTGCTACATAGCAACGCAATGTAACGCAATGTAACGCAACGCAACGCAACGCAACGTAATGGCTGATCGTAGATAAATTCTCGACGACGACGAAAGAGAAAGAAAGAAAGAAAGAAAGAAAGAAAAAGAGAGATAGAGAGAGAGAGAGAGAGAGAGAGAGAGAGAGAGAGAGAAAAAGAGTGACTACTGGTATAAAACATACGAGAAAGAGAGATACTGAGAGAGAGGTAGAGAGAGAGAGAGAGAGAAGGAGAGAGAGAAGGAGAGAGAGAGAAAGAAACAAAATGTTTAAGAGTGCGATAGAGACAGACGGATGTTGTAAAAGACAGCAGATGCGCATCGAAGGGAAAGCGTTACATCGGAGAGACGCTCACTAAGAACGTCCGTTGTTTCTCTCCCTGCGTTGATTCTTTTCCGCGATTATTCACCGTGACCGAGGAATTATCCTTTTTTTCTTCTTTTTTTTTTCTTTTTTTTTTTCTTTTTTGTTTTTTTTTTTTTTTTTTTCGTTTCTAAACTACTTCGTGAAAGCTCATGACAGCAGACTTGCAATTAGCCAAGTCCGTACCTATAAAAGAGGTATCCAATGTAATCGAATTTTTTTTTTCTTTTTTCTTTTTTTTTTTCTTTTTTCTTTTCCCTCACCTGTGTCTGCGTTCTCCTTTTCATAATCTTACGATAAAACACTCGTGTTATTATCGATCATTATTGTTTGTTATTATTGTTCTATTTAAGTGTGCACTTATCTTATTACGATCGATTCAATTATCTTTTTTCCTTTCTTTTCTTTTCTTTTTTTTTTTTTATGCATCATCATCATCATTATTATTATTATTATTTTTTTTTTTTTTTTTTTTTTCTTTTTTTTTTTATTATGTAAATATAAAAATTGTAACGTTTCGTAATAATTTTGAAGATTATATATATGAATCTCGTGAGATAAAAAATAAAAATACTGAGTTAAATGATTTTATTGAAAAAATTAAAAATTATATATATATGTATATATTATTGTATATAAATGTTTATATAAATTTAATCATAAATATAATTACATAAGTTAAATATCTAATATATATATATATATATATTTACAATTAAATATTATACTAAGCTAACATTATTCTACGTTTATATATTATAATAGTTAAAATAAATATTTCTAATACAAATATATAGTTTCGAATGATGCAGCATATATATATATATATATATATATATATATATATATATATATATATAAAGGAGAAACAAATAAATAAACAAACAAACAAACAAACAAACGCAATATATCTCAATTCTTTATTTAACATCATTTACTTCTATGGAATGTATGAACTAAAAGGAAAAAAAGAAGAAAAACAGAAAAATTAATAGGTCAATGACCTTTCATCGAGTCGAACATAAACACACTTTAAGTCCATTAGAGTGCAATTTAGTAACGTAAGGATGGCACTCGAGTATCAATCTTCATATTTTTCCTTAGAGAAAGAGAGCTAAAGATAGACGCGGACAAAGGGGAAAAAGAGAGAGAGAAAAAAAGAGGAAAAGGTAAAAAAAGAGAGAGAGAGAAAAACAGAGAGAGAGAGAGAGAGAAATAGAGAGAGAGAGAGAGAGAGAGAGAGAGAGAGAGAGAGAGAGAGAGACAGGATCATGGAAAAACAAGTTCGTAGGAGACGTTTCCGGCGTTTGGACAACTCGTACGGGCCGCTAGCACGCGTTATATGTGTATTAGCACGGTACTTCGCGGGCGCTAATTTATCTTCCGGCCATTGTTCGTCTCTCCACGGGCAATCTCTTTTCTCTTGCCGTCGCCGGCCACGTTCGGAAAGAAAAATACAAAGCAGATTCCTTCCTTGTTTTTCTCCGCAAGTGATACGACGTTCCTAGTAATATTAGTA
>NC_140811.1:16815000-16822500 GCF_050613455.1 Vespa mandarinia
ATCATTCGTAGCTCGGACCTCGTAATCATCCTCGTAAGATCGATCCTTAGTTCTCTGGTAATTTTCTAGGGATTTAAAAATATCTGACTATTTTTCCATTTAAACGAATCGATGGACCACGAAACGAGACCACTTTTTTCCTTTTTTTTTCTTTTTTTTTTGTGGTGGGGGGAAGGGTTTAGTTGCTTCTCTCTTATTTTTTTTCTCTTCTTTTTTTTTTTTTTTTTTTTTTTTTTTTTCTTAATTGTTTCGACGTTTCTTTTATCTCTTACTAAAACCCTCCCTTCTCCTTCTGCTTCACTCTTTTCTTTTATCCTCTTCTCATCCCCTCCCCCCTTTCCAATCTCTCTCTCTCTCTCTCTCTCTCTCTCTCTCTCACTCTCTTTCTCTCTTTCTCTCTTTTGCTTCTTTTTTTCTCTCTTTCTGTTTTTTTTTCCCCCTTTCCTATAGAGAATTATTATTACGGTACGAAGGATTCGAAAGTCATTCTTAACTAAGATAAAACACGATTTTCTTATGCCGGAGTCTTGAAGATAGCCGCCGAAAGGGAGGGAATAGGAAGGGAAAAAGAATAAGCTCTCTCACGATGGTCACGAGTCACGATTACGAAGTTGCTGCACGCCGAGGTGGTTAGGACGTCACGAATTTTACTCGAGGTTAGAGACACAATGGCGACTTAACTATCCCCGATGGCTACCCTCGATTCCCCTCAATTCCCTCCTTCTTTACCTTCTTCTCCTTCATCTTTCTCTTTTTCTTATTCTTTCTCATTGTCTTGCTCCTTACATTCTGTTTTTTTTTTTTTTTTCTTCTATCGATCATCTTTTCTCCATCTCTTTTCTTTTTTCCTTCCTTCTTTCTTCCTTTACTTATTTATTTATTTATTTATTTATTTATTTATTTATTTTTTATACTGCTTCTCGTATGATAATTCCTTTTCATTTTACTCTCTCTCTCTCTCTCTCTCTCTCTCTCTCTCTCTCTCTATTTTACTTTCTTTGAGTATATTTACGATATATATATACATCTAGTCTCGTAATATGTAAAAGAAAGAAAAAAAAAAGAATGAAGAAAAAAAGATAAAAGAAAAGAAAAAAAGAAAAAGAAATATATATATATATATATATATATATATATATATATATATATATATATTTCGTTTTTTCTCATTTTCTTTCTCTTTCTCCCTTTATATTTCTTTTTCGACGGCCCGAACTTTTTTACATTTTAAATTTACATTTTACGATATATTCACCGGCATACGGGGAGCATCAAATTCGAGGATCTCTAGGTAAACATCGCCGTTGGTACTAGATAGATGCACAAGGAGAGGAAAAGAGTGAGAGAGAAAGAGAGAGAGAGAAAGAGAGAGAGAGAGAGAGAGAGAGAGAGAGAAGGAAGAGATGGATGTAGGAAAAATTTTCTCACCATTCGAAAAAATTTCGCTCATTTCTCTCTTCTCTCTCTCTCTCTCTCTCTCCCTCCCTCCCTTTCCCCCATATTTATACGTTCAACGTACTCGTACATTTTTTGCATCACACCAGACATTATCCACGGCAAGTTAATTTTACGAGCACGAACGTTCACCAGCATCGCGTGTCCAAAGGACGAGTTTGCCATTACATTGGCCATTTGGCATTTAATAATATAATCCATTAGGGTATTTTTACGCCGATAATTGCACGTTACTATTCGTTATCCTTGAACGAGTACGAGAACCTCGGGTTTTAAGGAAGAGAACGCGTTGTTGCGTCTCTCATACGTAATACCTCGGACTCGATTATCGTTCGCGATATATTTCGATATACAACGATATGTATGTATGTATATTTATATTGTTATACATGGTGATAAGAAAATATTAGACTACGTTTAATATCCAAAATCCATTTGCTTTTGTATTATGTATTTCTTCTTCTTCTTTTTTTTTTTTTATTTTTTATTTTTTTTATTTATTTGTTCATTTATTTATTTCTATCCTTTATTCTTGATTTTTATTTCTCTTCAATCGATGGATTTGTTTGGCGCGCGACGTGGCTCGAATTTTTCTCTTCTCTTTAATTTATTTATTTCGTTAAAATATGTTTATCAGAAGTCATATCAAATGTAAGGTCTGCGATATCTCGCGATAATATAACGTATATTATGATATGCGAGAAATTCGTACGTATAAGATACGAAAATTTTGGATTGTATTCAAGTATTTCGTTTACGTTTCATTATTATTACTATTATTATTATTATTGTTATTATTATTATTATTATTATTATTATTATTATTATTATTATTATTATTATTATTATTATTATTATTATAACTTCCTTTTCTTTTATTGTTCGTTTTTCTTTGATGAATTATTATTCGTAACGCGAGCCAAAATTTTTATTTTGTTTTTCTTTCATTGAAATTTATTTATCTAAAGTCCAAATGATATTAATAACAATGGCACATGATAGTGTACGTATATATAATAATTATATAAGTGATATATTATAAATAATATATTATAAGTAATATATAAAACGTAAATAATAATCCATCTATTTGATATATATGTATATATATATATATATATATATGGTGATAGAAAAATTCTGAAAACTACGTTTTAGTATTTCTGTTTCGTGTTTTTCTTTTTCTCTTTTTCTGGGTTTTTTGTTTTATTTCTTTTTTTCTTTTTTTTTTTATTTTTCGTTCGGCAGATCTTTTTTTATTTTATTTTTTTTTTTTCTTTTTTCAATCGTACTCCAATAGGAATTTTATTTTTATTTCTCGTTGAAATTTTTTTTTTATTTGCGCGAGATATCTTATAAAGAGAGAATGATCATTTGCGATATTTTTGAAAAAGTGTGTGCATAGAATTCTGGATCATATTGAAAGATCTCGTCTCCGTTTGTTTGTTTGTTTCGTTTCGTTTTACCATTCGGTGAATTTTCTCTCTTTTCCCTTTTTTTTTCTTTTTTTTTTTTTTTTTTTTTTTCCTTTCTTTTTTTCGCTTGGCATTGCTCGAGGGCAGGAATTTTTATTTTGTTTCTATTTTATTGAAATATATTTACAACCTGCTATTATTCGCGATATCTCATGATACCATGTACCATACACGTGTACACGTTGATACGAAAGTATTGAACCACGTTGAGAGATTTCATCTTCGTTTATTTGTTTTTATTTTTATTTGTTTTCTTTTTCCTTTCTTCTTCTTCTTTTTTTTTCCTTTTTCTTTTTTCTTTTTTCAATCGACAGATTCTTTTTTTTCTCATTTCTTTTTTTCTCTTTCTCTCTCTCTCTCTCTTTTTTTTATTTTTTTTTTTTTTTTTTTCTATTCGAACTCGTAAGATGGATAACTTTTATTGTTATTCGATTGAATTTATTTCACGGGATTATTCAAAGCTGTTATTCTGGATTATGTTTGAGGACTTCATCTCAATGTTTTTAATCTTGTTATTCTATTTTATTTATTTTTTTATTTGTCTATTTTTATTTCTTTTTTTCTTTTTTTCTTTTTTTTTTCTTTCCTTTTTTTCGACATAGCTCGAACAATTTTTCTTTTTATTTCCATTATGTCGAAATAACAATAGCGATTGCCTTACGATACTGTAATTATACAGGGTGATACGAAAGTTTCGTGGCAATATTGTTAAGACGTTATATCAATAATATTTCTACCTTTTCCTATCTTTGTTCCTTCACTCGGTAGATCTTTTTTTTCCTCTCTCTCTCTCTCTCTTTCTCTGAATAAAAGTCGATAACAAACGACATCCTTTTTTGTTGAAATTAACCCAAGGAAAAGTTTCGACGAACCGGAGGAGGATCGGATCACTCTCGTGTTTGAAACGTGTTAGTGAACGTTTTCATTCGAGTCTTAAATACAACGAAAACTTTCTCTCTTCTCTTGGTTGCAGCTCATTTAAGAGATATTTTCTCTCTTTTCGTTCGTTCCAAGCGTTCATAATCGATGAAAAGATCCCCTCCCATTCAGTCCCCTTCCCCTACCGAAACAGAATCGGTTACTAGCGTAGGTTGGTAGATAGGGTAGGGGTTGGAGTTAGGGGTTGGGGTTAGGGGTTAAGGTAGGGGTTGGGAGTGTCGGGATGGTGCACGAAGGAGGAGTATATGAGGAAAGGGATAAGGTGGATGAGGAGGAAAAGGAGGTGAAGGAAAAGGAGAAGATGGAGGAGGAGAAGGTGGATGAAAAGGAGGAGCAGGAGAAGGAGAAGGAGGAGGAGGGGGAGGGGGCGGGGCGGGAGGGGTTTCCTGCGAATCCGTGGCATTTCTCCTGCTCATAGGATGCGTAGATACGAGTCGACGTTACGAAGTTCGGTCGTTAAGGTCCCGGATAGCGTGCCGAGGGAAAAACTAATTAAGGTTATTGCATCGTTTGCCAAGTGGAGCGTACAGGTGTCGCTCGTTTAAGTATAGAAACCAACACGAACGTGTGCGAACGGAAGAGTATTTTGCGAGTCCCATCCACCAACGAATGTGACTCTAATTACGAGCACCCGAAATATCCACGCGTGTGTCCCTTTTTCTCTATCTCCTTCTCTCTCTATCTCCTTCTCTCTCTCTCTCTCTCTCTCTCTCTCTCTCTCTCTCTCTCTCTCTCTCTCTCTCTCTCTCTCTCTCTCTTTCTCTCTGTCTTTTTGTTTTTTTTTTCTTGATATTTTTTGGTATTTTTTTTTTTTTTTTTTTTTTTTTTTTTTTTGGAATTTTGTTTTTGTTTTCGTTTTTGTTTTTCCTTTGCCTTCTTTTGGTTTTCTTCTTTATACTTTTCTACGTCTCTTTTTTAATTTTTCTTCATCCCTTCGTTGTCTTGAAGGAAATAAATCACATAATCATGGTTCTTTGGTGTTACTTTTAATGACTTTAATAGGCATCGTAGATGCTCGCAAAATATATATATATATATATATATATATATATATATATGTGCTACGATTTAATTGCATCGAATTTGACGATAACGATTGTATCTAATAATTTAATCTCTGTTCTCTGTTTTTATTTTAATACTTTTTTTATTTTTTATTTATTTATTATCTCTCTCTCTCTCTCTCTCTCTCTCTCTCTCTCTCTCTCTCTCTCTCTCTCCTTTTTCTTTTTTCGTCTTCTTCGTCTTCTTCTTTTTTTTTTTTTTCTTTTTTTTAACCGAATAGCTACATAAATACAGAATTTCTAATATTATTAATCATGCGTTTGTTATAACGAGTGAAATAAAGAAGAGTAATAAAATTAATTAAATTATTAAGTAATAAAGTCGATTAGTTTTTTAATTATTTTATTCGTCTCGAGTCTTTTTCTTTTTTTATTTTCATATGAAGGATGATACATATTTTATAATTAATTAATTTATTTTTTAAGTTGTTGAAAATTATTGATTAATCTGTTGGTTTTCTTTTTCTTTTCTTTGAGGGAGCTGTAAAGTTCAAATAATTTTTATTTCAATTTACAAAAATTTCTGATCTTCGAAATAAAAGAAATAAGAAAATTAAAAAGAACATCATCTATATCAATAGCTCTGTTTCCATATTTATTTTTTACTTCGTAATTTCCAAGCAGTTTATATATATATATATATATTTTTTTTTTAAATTACATTTTACATCTTAATCGTTGGCTATTAGAAACGATCGTAGATCGTCGTGGTTACAGAAATTTTCACGGGAAAGGATTTAACGAAATAAATTTGAAAACAAAACAAAAGAAGAAAGAGAAAAAATAGAACAAGGAAAAAAAGAAAAAAAAAAGAAAAAGAAAGAAAAAGAAAAATTAGAAACAATAGGCAAATAAATCTTAACGATGGTAGATCGGAATTAATGTAAAACCGCGAAAGCGATAAGCCCACCCGCCGGCGAACAATTTCCACGGGACGGTTCATTATTCATAGTACCGTATTACGTCGCACTTTATGCTGTCCTTTCGAGGAAGTCCTCGTCTAAGGAGAAAAGGACGAGAGAGGAAATCCACTTATATAGCCCGCGACCCTTTCCATTCCTTCAATTAGAAACCACCCATCTTTTTTCATCAAACGAGACTTTAGTCTTTCTTTCTCTCTCTTTCTCTCCCTGTCTGTCTGTCTGTCTGTCTGTCTGTCTACCTCTGTTTCTCTTTTTTTTTTTTTTAAACTACCACCATCATCAACAACCGTTCCTCTTGTAATTTTCACATTGAAATTCATATCGTCGGTGGTTCGTCCTTATCCCTTTTCTTCACTGAAAAGAATAAGAGTGGGGGTGAAGGGGTAGGAGGTATGGATGAAGGTTAAGCGAGCTGGTGATTGGTGGATTAAGAAAGGACGAAAGTCTAAAGCACGATAAGAGTCATGAAAGATCACTGGAGTGGGGAGAATCGGCACGTGGCTCTCTTCGAGAAAGAGAGATAAAGAGATAGATAGATAGAGATAGATAGAGATAGAAAGAGAGATAGAGAGGGAAAGAGAAAGAGAGAGAGAGAGAGAGAGAGAGATGACGACTTCGTCCACTTTACGAATTAAAATAAACAAGCGGCCGACGTTAGATGGTCGTCGTAGGGTGGCAAATTGGCAAACGGCCAGGCACGTCTTCGCTCGGCGTCATCTTATAAAGAGAAAATCTCTTCGTGACCTCTACTTTGACTTTTCTTTACCCGTGAAAACGACTTGCACGACCTGCAGTAAGGCATTCCAATCTTCTTCCTCTTCCTCATTAATGATTTTATTGTTTTATTTTTTTCTTTATTTTCTATATTTATACAGATGCATATATATATATATATATATATATATATATATATATATATGTATATATATATGTATACTTTCTTTTTTCCTTTTTTTCTTTTCTTTTCTTTTCTTTTAATTTTTTAGATTCTTATTTATTTATTTATTTATCTCTTTTTTTTTCTTATCTTTCACTCTATCTTCGGTATCAATTTTAATTAACATTTATAAACATCAATTAGTATGAATATTATGAAAAATAATGTTACATTATTTGTCATTGGTGGATCAAATGATTTAGATGAAACATAACAATTATTCTTTCGTTCTTCTTCTTCTTCTTCTTCTTCTTCTTCTTCTTTTTTCTTTCTTTTTTTTTTTTCTTAATTTTTGTACATAGAAACACACACACACACACACATATATTTTTTTTTTTTAATTCTCATTTCTTTTCTCTTTTCTTTCTTCGATCCCGTTTGATTCTCCTCGTTAAATCAATGATCGAATTTCGAAATAAAGTATTACGTTTATAATTGAAAGTTCAAGCAATTGTGGATGATCATAGATGAATCCTTTATATTTGAACGAACCTGTAGAAACGTTGTTCGCCCAGTTAACGGTCAGATGTGCTCACTGCCGAGTAACTGTATCGCCTTCAAAGAGGCTGCAAAGGAAAAGAAAGATGGAGTAAGATAGAGAAAGATCTCTATACGTTCTTGTTAAGAGGTTAGGCGTACCATACATACATACTTTCTAGAAACTCTTATATGAACTCTAACGTGAAAAGAGTTTTCCTCTCTCTCCC
>NC_140811.1:16827500-16835000 GCF_050613455.1 Vespa mandarinia
AAAAAAAAAAGAAAATAAATAAATAAATAGAATAAAAGAAAATAAACTCGTGATCATCAAATGATACACTTAACGTATGCAAAATAAATAATCCAAGAGATATAACATAATAATAATGTATTTGTATTTAACGATATATTACTCTCACATGTAAGACTTTCTTTGTGAAATATTTTTTCATATAAAAGTCCTAAACAAAAAAAAGAAAACAAAAAAAAAAAAAAAAAAAACAAAAAAAAAAAACAAAAAAAAGATTGGTAAAAGTATATGTACATCTGTATAGAAAATGAAAAGGAAGAAAGAGAGAAAGAAAAGAAAATTGAGAAAGCGCAGAACAGAACGGAACAGAACGGAACAGAAAAAGTAGTAGGATGTTATGGTACAATTAAAATTCCGCAGACGAGCGTGGACTTTCGTTCCGATACAGTTTCGATATTTTATTTATTTTTTTTTTTCTTTTTCTTTTTTTTTTTTTTTTTTTTTTTTTTTGTTCCGGATGCGGGACAGGGAAAGAGAAATATAAGAAGGAAACGTTTGTATATTCGTGGCACGAGTCCGACGAGTTGCATTTGCGGCGTCTATGTGTCGGGTACATCGAACCCTCGCAGGTGAAAGTGAACCAAAGCGGTTTTCGCACGTTTGCTTGCTCGCGCTACTGGCTCGTTTGTGAAATCGTCGGTCGAGAGATTAAAGCCGAAACGCGACGAGTTTACCGGTGCCGTTCTCTTTATATCCAGAAATGTTGCCACGTTCGATGTATTTGCTATTGAGGTTAACAAAAACGGAACAGAAAAATAAAAGGGAAAAAAAAAAAAAGAAAAAAAAGAGAAAAAGAGAAAAAAAAAGAAAAGAAAAAAAAAGAAACAAAGAAAAAGAAAAAGAAAGAAGAAAAACGGAGAAGAAAGAGGAAAAAAGGAGAGGGAGAGAGAGGGAGAGAGAGAGAGAGAGAGAGAGAGAGAGGGAGAAGGAAAAAAGAGAGAATCAGATCTAAAAGGAGAAACGATTTCTATGACTATGACAAATTACATTTACAACACATATTTCCTAATCAATTTCTAAATTTTTTTTTCTTTTTTTCTTTTTTTTTTTTTTTTTTTTTTTTTTTTTTTTTTTTTTTTTTTTTTTTGCTATTGTACAATACGGTAAGGGAGAAGAAGAAGAAGAAGAAGAAAAAAATATGATTCGACGTTTTTAATGGTATTTAATATTTAATTTCTCATAAATGTTTTAATTACAATTACGATCTGGAGTCACGTGGCAACAACGATTTTCTAATCGGTTTTATCCTTTTTTCTTTTTTATATTGTATTTTATTTTATTTTATTATTTGTCGTTAGCTGCTACGCACGTTAATAAAAAACAATTTAATATTACCAGTTATATGCTTTTTATTTTATTTTTCTTTTTTTTTTCCTTGTGCATAAATACTATAATTATAAATATGACGAATCGTATGTGAACACGGATTTTCTAATTGATTTCTAATTTTACTATTATCATTATCATTATTATTATTATTATTATTATTATTATTATTATTATATATGCATAAGAAAAAAATAGTGATTGCGTCTGTTATTATAAAAAAAAATATCTCGATCGATTATGATCGATTTAATAATAAATTTAATCGTAATCACCTAAGTCTCTCTTAGAGAGAGAGAGAGAGAGAGAGAGAGAGAGAGAGAGAGAGAGAGAGAGAGAGAGAGAGAGAGAGAAAGAGAGAGAGAGAGAACACACGCAATCTCGATGATTTACATATTTCGATCGATTTCTTTTAAATATGTACATACATATATACATTCACACATATATATATGCATGATTCATTAATCGATTAAAAACGAGTTTTCGACTAATCGAGATATCAAATATTTGAATAACGACGTCGTTCTGCCATTAAATGTCGAGCCATTTGAATTTGTTCCTTTCTTTTTTTTTTTTTAATTCTTTTTCTTATACATAATATAAACGAACGAACGAAAGAAGGATAGATAGATAGATAAAGATAAAAATTACAAAGTTAAAGACAGAGAGAGAGAGAGAGAGAGAGAGAGAGAGAGAGAGAGAGAGAGAGAGAGGAAGAAAGAGTAAAAGAAAGAAAGAAAAAAAATGGGGGTAAAAAAGAAAAAGAGAAAAAAGAAAGGGATGAGACAAGGGGTGGGGGTAAGAAAGGAAAGGGGAAAAGAAAAAAGAGAGTAAGAGAGGAAAGTAAAGAGAGTAAAGAAAGAGAAAGAGAGAGAAAGAGAAAGAAAGAAAGAAAGAAAGAAAGAAAGAAAGAAAGAAAGAAAGAAAGAAAATGGTCGATGACGTTGACACTTTATACCATAAAAGAATTATCTTCGATATTAATCAGTGTTTGACGATAGAGTCACACAATTAAAGGAGACGTGGTAATGACGGTGGCAGCAACTTTCATGAAACGAAAAAGCAAACATCGTTCATAGAGAACGAAAGCCACGCGCGTCTGCGCGCACTTGTTCAAACACTCGCGTGCCTCCCTACTCCCTTCTCTCTCTCTCCCCCTCTCTCCCTCTCTCTCTCTCTCTCTCTTTTTCTCCCCCTCTCCTTCCTCTTTCTATCTCTATCTCTCTATCTCTATCTCTATCTCCATCACTCTTTCTCTTTCTCTTCTCTAAGCGGACAATCTCGGTGGGTTCGTCTGGTATATCCGTACAATGAACCCCCATGAAACTAGCAGAATAATCAAGCCATTGAACGTGCCACGAGCACGACGACGACGACGACGACTACGACGACGACGACGACGACGACGACGACGACGACGACGAGTGCTTGGAAACCAATGAACGAAATACGATATTTCTACGTTGTATTGTATTCCTTTTCAATTTTTCTCTACCAACCCTTTTTTTTTTTTATTTTTTTTCACCCCCTTTTTTCCTTCCTTTTTTTCTTTTTCTTTTTCTTCTTCTTTGGTCTCTTCCCCTTTTTCTGTCCTCTCTCTCTCTCTCTCTCTCTCTCTCTCTCTCTCTCTTTCTTTCTCTTCCTTCGCAAATCGTAATTATTATCACGTTGATTCGATTCAAACTTAGAATCTTAGATAAATCACATGTCACGAGATATCCTGTACGATGTTTATTGTACGATAATAATTTAATCGTATAATAAATTTTCATAATTTTTATAATTTATTTATTGTTTTTCTTTTTTCCTTTTTTTTTTTCTTTTTCTTCTTTTTTTTTTCCGAAGCATACTACTGTATATCTTCATGAGATAAAAAGTTATTTATCGTATAGAAACAATACAAAAAAATATCTTCGTATAGAAGAAATTAGAATTAAACGAATAGAGAGATTAGTATAGAGATGACGTGTAATAAGAGAGAACGATCTCTTTTTTGTTCTTTTTTTTTCTATTTTTTTTTTCTTTTTCTTTTTTTTTCTTTTTTTTTTTGCCATCCTCTTAATCTTAATTCCTTTACAAAATAATTTCATAACAAAAAATGTGTGTGTATGTATGTATGTATGTATGTATGTATGCGTATGTATGTGGTGTAAAAAACTTACGGAAATGTAAATTACATGCGATTAGACAAACGATAGAAGATATATCCATAAAGTGATTAGATTAGAGGAACAATAAAGAAAAAAATTTAATTTGCTTTATATGGCAGTTCATTTCACGAGTTATTACGTATTACGAAAATTTGTAACCTTTGATATTTAAATATAATTAACCTTTTATAATGCTATATAACTTTGAAGTTACACACAGACACACACACACACACACACACACTCTCTTTCTCTCTTTTTCTCCCTCTCTCCCTTCCTCCCTCCTTCCCTCCCTCCCTCTCTTTCTCTATATTATATATTTCAATCATTTTTTATTTCATTTTATCGCTACGAAATTAATTATTACTTCACATTCAAAGTTTTTAATATTCTTAAGTATAATTTATATTTAAGTTATAGCATGTAATTATACTACGTATAGATAAAACTATATCTTTTTCAAGACGTATAAGATTTTTCTCTCTCTTTCTTTTCTTTTGAAAGGCTGAAAAAAGAAATTATATATATCGTTGATATATGAACGTCGCGTACAAAGGATAATTTTTTTTTTTTTTTCGAAGAAGAAAAAATTTTAAATATAAACGAATTTATCTCAAACAGGAATAAATTTTCTCGAGTGATTATCGTGAACAAAAATCGTGATTTTATTATAAGATATGAAAAAAAAGATTCTTTTTTTTTTATTTTTTTTATTTTTTTTTTTTTCTTTTTTTTCGAATATAAAAATAAATCGTAGATTTGTCGTTTCACATTTAAAAACATGATCACGTATCTTATAAAAAAAAAAAAATTCTTTTAACGACAATAAAAAGATCACAAATACAATTAATTATATTAACAATTACGTTCGATTTATATCGACGATAATCGTTAACACATCGTTGATCGAATATTATATGCTAAAAGTAACGCGTTCGATTGATCCATAATTTAATTAAAATCGTTATTAAAATATTATAAAGTACTTAAAGAAAATTATTAAAATCAAGATTAAGCAGATGAACTTTATGAAAACAAAACAAAAAAATAAAAAAAAAAAAAAAAAAGAAAAAAAAGTATACTATAAAAACAACTTACACAATTTTATATCGTAAGAATTACACAATTTGTCACGTATGTAAATGCATTGTGCAAACAGGAGTATGTATATTCTCATAAACAATTAACAATTTCTTAATGCAACGATACTTTTATAAATACATGCCATATAAAAAAAAGAAAAGAAAAAAAAAAAAAAAAAAAAAAAAAAGAAAGAAACATAAACTGAAATATCCTCGTAATTACCTCACACCACGTGTGATAGTAATTCTTTTTTCTTTCTTTCTTCCTTTCTCTTTTTTTTTTTTTTTCCTTCTCGAAAAGTACAAAGTTTCTTCAAAGATGAAAATTTATTTGTCTTAAATTTCGTTTAGTTTTACATCTTAGTGCTGTTGATTATTACGAATTTATTTTTTTTTTTTTTGTACGAAGTAATAAAAAAGAGAGAAAAGATAATGCAAATGTAGAAGTTTAGTGAGAAAGAGAGAGAGAGAGAAAGAGAGAGTAAGAGAGAGAGAGAGAGAGAGAGAGAGAGAGAGAGAGAGAGAGAGAAAGAGTCCGCGAAAAATTTCGCGCTATAAATCATGAAAGAGAGGTGGTCGGTTCGTTTTAAAAAGTGTTGCTCCTCCTCGGCTCGAGTGTTCGCGCCAACTCGCTGGGCTCTCTTATCAGTCATCCCGATAACGGGGCAGCAAGGCCTGTGCACCAGAGGCGTTATCGTTCTGTGGCTTTCGCCGGCGCGACATGCACTCGTCTATTTTCGCTAGTACGCAAAACTTTTTATCGGCGTGGCGACGCGTCAACCGACGTTGCGCTGTGTATATAAACGCTGCCAATTTTTTATTCGACCCTCAAGTCAACGAACCCTCTAAAGCCCTCCTCTCCTCCTTTTTCCTCCTCATTTTCCTTCATCCTTTTCTTAACCTTCTTCTCTTCTTATTCTATTTTCTTCTTATTTTCTATATTTCTAGGAGAAGGAGATGATGGTAGAGGAGGAGGACAAAAGGGGGAAAGTAGAGGGGAAAGAGGAGAAACTTAGATCTCAACTCTTCTTCGAACTTATTTGTTATCCCGATTGCTCATCGTAAGAGAGAGAGAGAGAGAGAGAGAGAGAGAGTGAGAGAGACAGGGAGGAAGGGAGGGAGGGAGGGACGGAAGGGAGAGGGAAAAGATCTTCCGGTAAATAAAGCCAGACACGTTCGAGAAACGTGCGCGCTTCGCGTAAGCGTTTCGTAAGCAAGCGTTTCGAGCTCTTGCTGCAATTTCGATTTCAGTCGAATCTCGATGGGACGCGCGCCATTACGAAAATTGCGTAAGATCACCGCTCGAAATTCTAATACATCAATCCGTGATACGATAAACTCCTCCCATCACCTATCCTTTCTTTCGTTAAATTATTTCGAAAAATTATTATTATTATTATTATTATTATTATTATTATTATTATTATTATTATTATTTTTCACGAGATATATATCGAATATTGTCGTTCGAGAAAGTAATATTTAAAGACGCGTATTAAATAGAATTTGTTTGTTAAATGAATGTATCTTTGTATGATTTTAAATTAGATTATAAAAAAAAATAAAAAGAAAATAAAAAAGAAAAAAAAAAAGGGGTAAGAGAAGGAAGTAGCAGAGAATTTTTTTTTTTTTTTTTTTTTTTGTATATGAGAATATCAAAAAAAATTTTTGATCGTTGTTATAAATGCTTACGTTAGCTCTCAATTACATCGATCTAATGAAAGTAATAAGATTTATTGTTGGAAGAGGAAGAAAAAGTTGAAGGGGGAGAGAATGAGGAGGTATAAAGTATAGTTCGCATAGATTTCCGAAAAACACGTAACGCGATAATACAAGTACCTTAAGCCACGTATGGACATTATCTATGCACTTTTCTTAACTCTACCAAACTGGCGCAGCCACGAAACTATTTTTAAACCTTATCATCGTCGATAAATAGCTTTCATAGGCGAAATGCGTGCGCATGAGTTTTGTCCGAAGGAAAGTTCTTATCGTAATGTGAAAAAGAAAGAAAGAAAGAAGAAGAAAAAGAAGAAGAAGAAGAAGAAGAAGAAACAAAAAAAAAAAAGAAAAAAAAATAAGACCAAAGAAAATACAAAAAGAAAAATAAAATAAAAAAAAAAAAGAAAAGGAAAAATAAAAAGAAAGAACACAAATGTGGAGAAGGGAGGAGTAGGGAAATAATAAATAGGGATTAATGATAATGGAATGAGTGACGTTGTACAGGAAATAAGTTCGCAAACATAAAGGATTTATTTTTTGCATTAATTCTTCTACAATCTCTAATGGAATAGTAGTCATTTAGAAAATCAGAAATGTGCTAAATCCATGAAACATTATTTCACTTTTATTTATTTATTTATTTCTTTCTTTTTTTTCTTTTTTCTTGTTTTTATTTCTTTCCTTCATTCCTTAGAAAATTATGAATTTCATAGGATCCTTATTCCATTCATCGACCACGATAGATCAAGCCTGGGGTTGAGAACAAGAAAACATAGGAGGTCCAGTTTTGCAGAGTTTACCATCCGTGAATGAAGTTAGTCCTTGGCCCGTTATTTCGGATTACGTAGGATACCAAGTCCAGGTCTTCTCCTAATGAAGGCACGTGCTGTTACCGCTGCTGGCTGTGGCAGCACCACCTATACCACTAGTGAACCACGTTACAGATAGAATATAGGATACCATTACTAATACTACGACCACCATTACTACTACTACTAATACTGCTACTACTACTACTACTAGAGCAACTAGAGCATTACTATATTGGTACTGGTATTATAATTATTATTATTATTAGTAATAGTAGTAATGGTAGTTATAACTTGTGTATTAGTAGTAGTGATCGTGCTAGTCTTCCTTTGTCACTGGACTTGCCTGTTAGAAGGGCTGAAGCAGGA
>NC_140811.1:16840000-16850000 GCF_050613455.1 Vespa mandarinia
CGCAAATTAAATCAATTGAATTCTCATTAAACACGTGAAAAAAGGAAAAAAGAAATTGAAACAAGAATCGACAAAACTCACGGCAATTGTACTCGCGTTGGATGTGCGAAGAAGGGGATTGGGTAGAAAGAAAAAGTAATTGTAATCGTACGAACAAAAATTATGCCGATCGAAGTGGGATTAAATATTTAAAAAGAAATAAAAAAAAAAAAAAAAAAAAAAAAAAAGAAAAAGAAGGAAAAAGAATTAGAATAAAACGTATAAAAATTGTAGCAATTGAATTCGCATTAGACGTGGTAATAACGAAAAAAAAAAAAAGAAAATAAAATAAATAAAAAAAAATGAAAGAAAAAGAAAAAATAAAGAAAAATGAGAACGATTTCTATAAAAGAAAAAAAAGTCAACGGCAATTGGAGTCACATTAAACGCATTAAACACGTAAAAAAAAAAAAAAAAAAGAGAAAAAAAAAAGAAAAAGAGAAAAAGAAATTAGAACGAGATGGATGATGATCATAGCAATTGAAGCTACTTGATCTGACTAATTCGAACGGTAACATTTTTATTAACATTTTGCACTCTGGAATTAATGCAGATGTAACGTTATAATTAATTAATAAAACAACGAAAAGGAAAATATGTCTATTTAAAAACAAAAAGACAAAGATGAAAACAAAAAAACAATTGCTATTAAAGGTGTATGTATATATACACGTATATATTGTGACAATGCTCTCTATCAATTTATATATCTAATAATAGAAGCAACTGGAATGTTCCAAATCAAATATGTTTAAATACGATTAGGTTCTTTGAAATTTGTTGGGAATGCGTCATATTTGTTCTGTACGCAGCTTTAGCTCTCTTAGTTACTTCTGGGTTTACTCATGGCAAACAATAATGATTGCTTAGTCTGTTCAAATCTAAAGATAAGTGGAGGAAACTGATCAACACAATCTTTTTTTTCCCCCCCTTTTTTTCCTTTTTTTTTCTTTCTTTCTTTTTCTTTTTTTTTTTTTTTCTTCTTTTCTTTAAATAACTAACAGGAAGCCATATTTCTATCTGGGTACGTTTGCTTCGAAAAAATTATTATATAAATAATTAAAGGTAAAAGGAAAGAAGAAGGAAAGAAAGAAGGAAAGAAAAAAAAAGAAAATGGAAGAACATTACAATAGATACATCATCAGATATATTTTACAAACGAATTCTTTTTCGATTTCGTAATATATCATATATAATAAATAATTGCATTTGAACTCTTTCGCAGTTATAAGATATTAAAGAGAAGAAAGAACAATTAACAAAGACAAAGAATTTGTAACAAATGAAGAAAGTATAATTATGGTGTTTGCATTAAATAATAGTATAGGGTGGGTGGGGGTTTGGGAGGAGAATGTGGATTAATATATTTTTCCATCTTAATTATTGGTTGTAATAAAAAAAAGAAAAAAAGAAGGAAAAAGAAAAAAAGAGAAAAGAAGGAACAACATCACTTTATCTTTTTCGTATTTACGTAAGCTACGATTTTCTATTGCTTAGGAACAATGGAAATTTAGACCTATAGAAATGATCTTTATTTTGACCTTAGATAAATAGAAATAAATAAAAAGTTATAGATTTTTTGGATCAGCCTGTATTATGTATGTGCACGGATGTCGTCGCGAGTGCGTGGCTGCAGCCAAGCCTGGCGGGTGCATTGGCCGGCCATGAGTTAGATCGCTTCAACAGCCGCCTGTAAACAGCCTCGTAACTTCACTGCACTATTCCCCTCCCCCCACTCCACCTCCACCTTCGTCTCCGTCTCCATCTCCACCACCTCCACATCCTCCTCTTTCACCTTCTCTTACTCTTTCTCTTATTTTCTTTACCTATATGCCATTCTTCTCGTTCCCGATCTTAATCTCTCTCTCTCTCTTTCTCTCTCTCTCTCTCTCTCTCTCTCTCTCTCTGGATTTTTTAAGGAAAAGAAAAAAAAAATAATAATAAAAATAAAAAAGAACAAAAAAGATAGAGAAGGAGAGAGAAAATTCCTTTCCTTTTCCCTTTTAATTCCGTAAGTGCGTTTGAGTGATATTTAATAATACAAAAATAAAGAAAGAAAGAAGGAAAGAAAGAAAGAAATGAAAGCAAAAAATTAAATAAATAAATGAATAAATAAATAAATAAATAAATAAATAAATAAATAAATAAAAAAAAGAACGTGCTTGTAGATTATTTGTTCGATCGTATATAAATATATTTAATCGATTATTTTCTTTTCTTTTGGTATATCTTTCTTCTTCTTCTTTTTTTTTTCTCTTTTTTTTTTCCTTTTTTTCTTTTTTCTTCCCTTTCCTTTTCTTATCCTCTTTCCTCTCTTAATCGATATTCCTCGATCATTTTCCCTACCTCTATACGAGAAAATGATAACAAGATAGACAAATAGATAGATAGATAGATAGATAGATAGATAGATAGATACATACATACATACATACATAGATAGATAGATAGATGGATAGATAGATAGATAGATAAAAGAGGGGAGAGATCGCCGAAGCGTTCTTCTCTAGCGTGCTTTCAACGCCTGGAATTCCAACGTACGCAGAAATTGCTCTTCGCTTTGATCTTGGATGCTGCGCGGAAATCAAAGAGAAACGCCGTATAAAAGAGCACGTATACGTGTCACGAACTTTCTTTCTCTCTCTCTCTCTCTCTCTCTCTCTCTCTCTCTCTCTCTCTCTCTCTCTCTCTCTCTCTCTCTCTCTCTCTCTCTCTCTCTTTCCCTCTCTCTCCTTCTATCTTCCTTATTTCTTTTTCTATACGTGAAGGAAAGGTGTATGAAAGATAGAAAGAAAGAGAGAGAGAGAGAGAGAGAGAGAGAGAGAGAGAGAGAGAGAGAGAGAGAGATAGAGAGTGAAATAACACTTTTGTGTTATCTTTAGCATTTTTCGAGCATTTCTTTCTCTGTCTCTCTCTCTCTCTCTCTTTATCTATTTATCTGTCTATCTGTCTATCTATCTATCTATCTATCTATCTATCTATCTATCTATCTGGTATCTCTATTTTTGTATCTCTTTATCTCTCTATCTATTTTCTCTCTCTCTTTCTCTCTTTCTCTCTCTCTCTCTCTCTCTCTCTCTCTCTCTCTCTTTCATTTTGCATAATTCTAAGGTATATTATTCTCTTCGTCTCTTTCTCCTCATTACACGTGAGTGCCTTGAACGCTTCGTCTATAAGCCATTAAACGCAATAAGCTCGTTACGACGAGCACGGTTTATGTTTTAGACTCTTTTCCATTATCCAATAAGGAGCGTGAATTTTTCTTCTGTGTGCCGTTCTCTCCTTGAACCAACCGGTCGTTCTCCGGTTCGTTCAACCTCAGGACAGATAGATAGATAGATAGATGGATAGATAGATAGTTAGATAGTTAGATAGATAAATAGGTAGTTAGAATGAAAGAATGATGGACTGACGGAGGAACGGAGTGTGACATTACGAATCCTCATGCACATTGCCTTCAACGTATTAATTATCAGTTTTTCTGGATTTTCTTTTTCCTTTCCTTTTTTTTTTGGTTCCTCTTTTTTCTTTCTTCACTTTGTTGTTTTTTTTTTTTTTTTTTTTTTTTTTTTTTTTTCTTTTTTTTCTTTGTTTTTTTTTTTCTTTTTTTTTCCCCATTCGCCATTTGTATACTGTATATTATTACATGCACAGATGAGTTGCGTGTATACGTTTATATGCGCTTGCACTTACGTACATACTTTTGTACCAATGACAAAGTAATTTGCTGGCATTCCAGAACACATAGTATTTCCGTGGGAAACGACTTTGTTCATTAACTTTGACATTTTCCACGTGACTAGAAGTCTTTCTTCTGGCGAACGAAGCCACCCTGGTTGTTCTACGATTCGATGATATACATATATTAAAAAACCGGTTGTTGTGTGTGCACATACATCCACACATGCAATGTGTACGTTGCGTGTCTACTCGTGTATTTGTTTAAACTTCGTTCACTTTTATTTATTTATTTATTTACTTTCTTTCTTCAAACATTTTTTTCATTTCATGGAAATAATGATAACGGCAAAACAACCATTAATTAGTATTGTTGTTTTATATTTTTCTCTCTCTCTCTCTCTCTTTCTCTATCTCTCTATCTCTCTATCTATCTATCTATCTATCTATCTATATATCTTTGTGTGTCTTTAACACGAAAGAGCATCGTAGACTCGGGAATTTCACATGAAGTATTTATTCATCAGGTTCTCTGGTACGTTGAAGAGCCGGGACAGGAATTTCATAATGTCGGTGTCACACGGTAATATTGATTGAAGGGCCCAACTACCCTTCTCTCTACCTTCTCTCTGTATCCACTAACTCGTCCTCTCTCTCTCTCTCTCTCTCTCTCTCTCTCTCTCTCTCTCGCTCTCTCTCTCTCGCTCGTTCACTTCGGTCTCTTCGAGCTTCTATCTACGACAAAAATGTTGCGGAAGCCGTCGATCGTAAGGGTTGCATCGGCTGGAAAAGATTGAATAGTGGAAGAATGAGACAGAGAGAGAGAGAGAGAGAGAGAGAGAGAGAGAGAGAGAGAGAGAACGTTTCACAAATTTTCCAATTTCTTGCACAGTACAATTCACTTTAAGAATGTTGATTTTATGACAAATTATTCGATCCTAACAATAATACTTACGTTGTACGTATAACTACGATAAAATTCTTACTGTTTCTCATTTTGAATGAAATTATAAATGAATAATAATGAGAAGGAAAAAAAAAAAAAAAAAAAAAAAGAAAGGAAGAAAAAGAAAAAAAAATATAAGTCATCGGCGTAGAATTTATTTTGGTATACTTACTATACATACGTGTACCCGTAAGTAGATCTTTGATAAAATATTCATACGTTCTAACGTATATATAAAACTAATCGATTTGATTATATAACCTTCGAAGCCACGATCGAATTACTCTTCTATTGAATAGATTTCTAAGAAGATTGTAAATAAATGCAATTAAATATCTATTTGCTTTAATACGATAGAATACAAAATGATTCGAGAATGAGATGATGATCGATAATATTTCTTATAACCATTGAATATTTTTGTTGAACATATATGTATATATATATATATATATATATAATATTATTACTGTTATTAATACTATTTACTATCATTAGTATTATTATAGTATTATTATTATTATGCAGTGTTATCGTTCTTTCTCTGGTGAAAGGTCATAGACGCATGCAAAAAGTTTACCGCACGGTTTTAATCGCAATGGATCAATCGTAAGCTCGATCTCACGTAACATTTAACGTTTTTCCTGAAGATTCGTTCGTAGGATTTTAACGACATTTCTTTTTTTCGAACCTGACGACTAAGACGACGACGACGACTACGACGACGACGACGACGACGACGACGACGACGACGACGACGACGACGACGACCAGGACGATGATAACGATGAGGACGTACGCCTAGGGACATTCCGCCTATGACATTTACCCAAGACAAAAATACTTATAAATTTCTTTGCTTTTTTCTTAAATAACGAAAAAAAAAAAAAAAAAGAAGAAGAAGAAGAAAAAAAGAAGACTCATAGAGAAAAACATTTTCAGATATATCAATTTAATTCGAATTTACGTAAAATTTTAATCGCTTTCGTCTTAATAAAATATAAAATCTATATAAAAATTTTTTTCTACTATTTATTTATATACATAACATCACGCGTCATTTCTCTTGAAATTATATCAATCAATTTTTACGTAATTCATTAAAAAGAAAAAAGAATGAAAGAAAAGAAATGAAAAGAAATTTTTATGAAATTGAATCGTCGCCAATACATACCTCTTTTCCTCTTTTTTTATTTCTCTTTTTTTTTTTATTTAAATATATATATATATATGTGTGTGTGTGTGTGTGTGCGTGTATTTGAAATTTCAAAAGGTTACAAATAAAAAAAAATAAATAGAAACAAATTGAAATAGAATCAATCGTCGAAAAGGAACAAATATAATAAACGTGGTTTTGTTATTCTATACAAAATTATTCATTTAGATTCGACGAATATCTTATGTATTCACGATTTCACTTTTATTCCATCGAGATATCGCGTAAACTTTTTTTCGATATCAGATTAATTATTATACAAGGGGATATATATCTTGCAATCGGGGTGACGAAGAAGAGAAATAAAGAAGAGAAAAAGAGAGAGAAATAAAGAAAGAGAAAGAGAAAAAGAGAGAGAGAGAGAGAGAGAGAGAGAAAGAAAGAAAGGGATAACGGAAGGTTGGTAGTGTTCGTTCGTTCGGCTCGATGCTCGCCATTTAATTCCATAATAATTCGCGGACTCCCTCCGAATTACGAGGAACTTTCTCGCCATCTGCTTTTCGCATCACGTACTCGCGATGAATGGACCAGAAGGTTACCACTATCACGAACTTGCCTTCAGTAGTGTTGGTATTCTACGAACCAGTCAAAGAAAAGGGAATGGGGTTGAGATAGGAATAAGAGATAGAGAACTTCCCAAACCTCTTTTATGTGTATTCATGTATATACGTATATATATACATATGTATATACATATATATACATATATATATGTATGTATGTATGTATGTATGTATGTATGTATTTTTTCTTTTCTATGCGAATTCACGTGACTCTTCGTGAATCTTATGGTTAGAGAACGTGGCTAGAGAAAGAAAGAGATCGAGAGAGAAAGATTTCAACATTGCTATTAACTTTACGATTTCTCTCTCTCTCTCTCTCTCTCTCTCTCTCTCTTTCTCTTTCTCTTTTTTTGCTTTTTTTTTTTTTTTTTTTTTTTTTTTTTTATATAGTAGAGAAAAAAAGGGAGAGCTGAAGGCGGTAAAAAAGTTGCGGAAAAAGCGATAAGATCCGGATTATCGCGGCGATCACGGGCCATTAGTCGAACGAATCGTCCCTTTATCCAAACCCATGACTATTTATCTCTCTCTCTCTCTCTCTCTTTCTCTCTCTCTCTCTCTCTTTCTATTTCTATCTCTATCTCTATCTCTATCTCTATCTCTCTTTTTCGCTATCTTCACGGTCTCGCGATAAATATGCGACCGGAATATGCCGAACGTATGGGAATTATTTGTTTTTTACTTTTATATACTATATGTACTTAGATGTATGTATGTATGTATGTGTGTGTGTGTGTGTGTGTATGTGTAAACACATTTAAGTTCATGGCAACGATCCTCGGATACACGTAGATCTTAAATCGTTCGAAATAGTGAAATTCTAACTTTTAGAAGTAACAGAATGCTTTGGATTACCACGTTCTTTTTCTTTTTTTCTTCTTTTTTTTTTCCTTCTTCTTCTTCTTCTTCTTCTTTCTTCCTTCCCCTTTTTCTTTTTCTTTCTCTCTATTTTTTTTTTTTTTTTATTTTTTCTTCCTCTTCTTTCCTTCGAGTTTGTAATCAAAAAGAAAAGGGACGACACATTTATAGATGAGAAAAATATCCAAAGTATTTTATCCTCGGAGTGAATTTTCTTTTTCTTCTTCTTTTCTTTTTCTTATCCTTTTTCTTTTCTTTTTTTTCTTTTTTTTTTTTTTTTTTTTTGAGACAGTTTTTTATTTCGCATTCAATTTCACATTCTTATTATTAAAATTCGATCTAATGTAAGGGGGGAAAAAAAGAGAAAAAAGAGAAGAAAGAAAGAAAGAAAAAAAGAAAGAAAGAAAGAAAGAAGTTCAAACTCCTTTTTTTCGTCTTCTTCTTTTTTTTTTTTTTTCCTTTCCTCGGCTTTCTCTTCTTCTTCTTTTTTCATTTTTTCTTTTTTTCTTTTTTTTTTCTTTCAGTTTCTCTCGTAAAAGATCTCTCGTGTATCTATTATCGTGCGAAGAGCTCGGACCATTAGTCGAATGAATCCTTTTGAATACAATAAATATACTCGGAATAGAAGAGAAGAACTCACGCAAACGGCGTTCCGGAATTATTCCGCACCTTCCTCACTTTCTCTCTCTCTCTCTCTCTCTCTCTCTCTCTCTCTCTCTCTCTCTCTCTCTCTCTCTCTCTATCTATCTATCTCTCTCTCTATTTCTATCTCTCTCTATAGTTGAATCCTGGCTTCGATATCGGTTATAAATGGACGACGTTTTATATCTACGTTTTGGTCTCCAATAAATTTCCGTCGCGTCGACAAAATGCCGACGGGAGTGCTGCTGGCACAAGAACGAAGGAAAATGCTTCGCTTCGATATACACGAAAAATTGTGCGAGCGTACATACATTATGTATGTATACTATATGTCTCTAATGAAAACAAAACGAAACGAAACAAAAATAAATCTTTTTTTCTTTGGGGTGGGGCAGGGAGGAGGGGTAGGGGAGGGGAGGGGGAGGGAGGTAGGAAACAAATTTGTTTTCTTTTTTTTCTTGTTCTTCTTCTTCTTCCTCTTTTTTTTTTTTTTACCTTTTCTTTCCTTTTTCTTTTTCTTTTTCTTTTTTTTTTTCTTCTTTTTTTTTCTCTTTATCAAAGGAAAAAGAAAAAAGATGAGAAAAAAATTCAGATCGAGAACAATTTTATATTAATTTTCATTTATTCTAGCATATTAAATTTTATACAGTTTCATTTAAAATACGAAATGGAATTTATTCGTCTATATTTTTTGTAATCTGTTTTTTTTTTTTTCTTTTTCTTTTTTTTTTTCTTTTTCTCTCTCTCTCTCTCTCTCTCTCTCTCTCTTTCTCTCTAGATAAGAATTAAAAGAAAATAAGAATTAAATAATATTTTGTATTAAATTTTATTTTTAAGTAAGTAAAACGATAAGCTTCTTTTCGATCTTCGAAACGTCGGAAAGAGAAAATCTGAAATATTTTTCAAATAAATTAAACGTTTCAAATAAATTAAATAAATTAAACGTAAACTCAATATAATATATTACAATATAATATATAATATAATATAAATTTGATGATTAACATGATGGTTTTGAGTGAAGGAGAAACGGGTGGAACGTTTTGATGATGATAATTAAATCGGATTTTATTCTTCTTTTTTTTACAGGAGAGCTCACCTCAGAAATTGTCTCGAAAAGTTGAAGATGCTGGTACCCTTAGGTCCTGAAACTTCGAGGCACACTACGTTGGGCCTCTTGACCAAGGCCAAACGTTTTATCAAAGTGAGTAGCTTCGATGAATAAGTAACGTTAAATAAAATTAAAAACAAAAAGAAAAAAAAACAAAAACAAAAAAAAAAGTCAATCTTTGAATACTATCATTAGATGAAATGAGATATCTGTCCGCGTCATGTGTTAAACTGAAGGGTCAAATTTTTTTCCGCGATCTTCTCTTGCTCGTATGAAGTAAGATCAAAATAAAAAAAAAAAAGAAAAGAAAAGAAAGACAAAGGACAACAGAAAAACGAGAAAGAAGACAATGGAAAAAAAGAAGAAGTAGAAGAAGAAGAAGAAGAAGAAGAAAAGGAAGAAAAAAAAAATTAAGAAAGCTAAGTTTCCCCGGTTTCTTTTTCTGGTTTTATGACGATCAGAACAGCTACGGGTGGTCACGCTTGAAATCCATAGATACAGAAGTCGTGCCTCGGTAAAACTTCACCAGGATGAGAAAGATTGTTGGTTGAGAAGAGAGGGGGAGGGATGGCGAGGAGAATGGCAGGCGGGGAGAGAGAGAGGAATGGTCGTTTGAATATTTCATGGAGACTTCTGCGAAGTCGCGGTTTGTAAGAAGCAATGGTGAGAGAAAGAAAGAGAGAGAGAGAGAGAAATAGAGAGTACGAAAGGATAAAGAAAAAAGCGTCGTGGTTGTGTCAGTAGAAAAGAGGGTGGCGGGGGATGAGGTGAGGATGGATAAGAAGAACAGCCCGACAGAAAGGCAAGTCGGTATAATTAGCAAGAAAGATGGCGGAAAAGATGTCCGCCGAGTGTGAAAAGAATCGCGGTCGAGTACGGTCGTCCGTTGGAAATATTTCTCTCTTTTTGGCATCGTGGTATTGAAAGGAAAAGTAAAAAAAAAAAACAAA
>NC_140811.1:16855000-16857500 GCF_050613455.1 Vespa mandarinia
AAATGAATCTGAAAGAAAGGTTTACATTTTTCATTCAACTTTTATTCCAAATATCTAATGGTTCGTGCAATATTATTATTATTATTAATATTATTATTATTATTATTATTATTATTATTATTATTATTATTATTATTATTATTATTATTATTATTGTTACTATGATTATAAAGATATGCTTACAAAAGATTCTTTTGTTCTCAATATGTATATATATACGATCAAAAAACATGTATGAAATCTATAAAACATATACATACATATACCCACGCGCACACACACACATACACACACACACACACACACACACACACACACACATATATATATACACATATAAACGATGAAAATATGCTTTTAAAATCTAACGAACATACATAATTATAAACGGATCGAAAAGCTTATGGATCGGACAAATCACCTCCATTGATGGATTGTCAAAAGGATCATTATAATGTAGAAGATGGGTGTACATTTTGATCAGGATCAGAGAATGGTAGGGGGAATGATAGTAGAGGGGGTGGGAATAGTGGGATCAGATGATGGGGATGAAGTAGTTAAGTTCGGTTGGTGAGGAATCGAGGTGGAAGAACATCTCTGCGTTATGGTTCTTGGTCGTTCGTCCGTGTCTACCACGATCGGGTTTTCCTGGCACGAAGTAGATGGCGGAAACAAGTCGAGTCCTACTTTTAAGGTCGAGCCGAGGGAGTTTACGAGAGGAAAACTCAGATCGGCTCGCTCGCTTTAACCTACCCTTATCTACGCTCTAAACCCCATATCGAGCAGAATGAAAAGTACGAAGGTAGGAACTCTTCTAGGACAATCTAACACAAACACATATATGTATGTATATATATATATATATATACATATGCACATATATATATATATATATATATACATATACATACTTCCACTTGTCTTCTTATCTGTGATTTGGTGATTCCGTTTTTCATTATTTCTCCTTTTTATTCTCTCTGTCTCTCTCTCTCTCTTTTTTTCTGGTTCTGTCTCTCTCTCTCTCTCTCTCTCTCTCTCTCTCTCTTTCTCTCTTTCTTTCTTTCTTTCTTTTTCTCTCTTATCCATAAAATTTATTTTTCATTAGAGATTATACACATACGTTAAAAAAGTTTCATTACCTCTCGTTAGTTTTCTATTTTTCAAATATTTTATCTATTTATACGTAGATAATTTTTCGTATCTTAAAATGAAATTTCAATGAAATTATTCGCCCTAAAATAATAATTGTTGGCGTAACGTCGAACGAAATAAATAGAAAAAAAAAAAAAAAAAAAAAAAAAAAAAGAAAATGAATAATTGAAAGAGAAGGAAGGAAAAGTATTGAACAGTGTGTTTATGATACGTCATTATCGATATTCAAATTAATTCTTTATATTAATTTAATTTATTTAAATTATTAAATATACATTTAGATTATTTATTTATATCGAATGCCTGTAAATATCATTGAGTTTCGAAGGTTTTTCAAAATCGTAGTAATATTTTTTGTTCCTTTTTTGAAAGTTCCTTGAGTATAAAGTCGAATGAGATAATTGAAAAGAAAGAAAAGAAAAAAAAAAAAACATAATAAATAAATTAATTAATTAAAAACAAAACAAAACAAAAAAAAAAAAAAAGAAAAAAAAGAAAGAAAATGAGACTATTACGGATATCAAATAAAATGTATGATTAATATCGTCACGATGGTTATAATTTTAATTATTTATCGAATTTACGTTAATATTTACGTTTCAATTTATTTTGTTCATTGATATGATGATCAATGTCGTTACGTATATTTCCTGGAAATTTAGATACGTAAGTCGATGTTATTATTATCCTTCGTTATCTATATATACCAATGTCAGAATCGTCTTTGTTTACAAAAGTTAGAACTATCGAGGAATATTCCTTACCGTCTCATCAACGTGTCTTACACGACAGTTTGACTTTGAAGCTCATACGTGACGCATCTAAATACATATATTCTCTAATAATCCTACGCACATTCAAGATCTCTCCATATGCATAAATACATACATAAATGCATACATAATAACATACATAAATATATACATAAATACATACATACATACGTATATACATATATTTCGTGTTTGAAAGGTTCATATTAAAACTTTGAAAAATATTGTTGATCTAAGAACATGGATATATAATCGATATAATTATGTCGTTTCTCGATTTAATGTTGAAAAAAGGAGAAAGAAGGAGCAAAAAAGAAGAAAAAGAAAGAAGAAGAAGAAGAAGAAAAAAAAAAAGATAAGAGAGAAAAAGAGAAAAGAAAGAAGACGAGGATTAAAATAATATAATCATAGAATTAATCGAAATTGATTAAGTTGCAAATTACGAATAAGAAAAAAAAAGGAAAATTTTAAGGACATTAAGGATGGTAATTATCAATCGAAATCAATTTATAACTTGTAAAAAAAAAAGTGTAAATTTAATTATCTATGTGTATTGTGTTATATTCTATTGCCGA
>NC_140811.1:16862500-16865000 GCF_050613455.1 Vespa mandarinia
TAAAAATTATTACCATTTGAATTATTTATCTAGTTTTGCGTTTAAATGTTATCAATTAATCTTATTGTTTCTAATTGATCGCCGATGAAATTTGACAATTTTTTTTGTTTTTGTTTTAAATTAAATTAAATTAAATTAAATTAAATTAAAAAAAAAATAAAAGAGAAAAAGAAAAAATAATAGTAATAATAATAAAAGGAGAAGAAAAAAAAAGATATGAATTAAAAGTGTGAATTATCGATATCGACGATCATTCATTCTTCTTGATCGTTTATTTTTATATACATTTATATATACATTGAAAACAGAGAGAGAGAGAGAGAGAGAGAGAGAGAGAGAGAAAAAAGCATAGTTAAATTTTTCTTTCGATATTAATACTACTTTTGAATGTGAAAATAATGGATCTTTTTTTTTTTTTTTTTTTTTTTTTCTTCTTTTTTCCTTTTAAATAAGAATAGAACAAATACGGATGTTTCTACAAAGAAAAGAGACAAAGAGAAAGAGAAAAAGATAGAGAGAGAAAGAGAAAGAGAGAGAGAGAGAGCGGCTTGTATTGCGATTACGCGCTCTAATTCCTATTCAACTTCCCTCTCAATTCATCCCACGGGACAAGGAAGAAAAATACGAGCGAACAAGAAAGAGTGAGAGAGAGAGAGAGAGAGAGAGAGTGAGAGAGAGACGATATAACGTTAGTCTCGTCATTAGTTTCCTCGTTAAACTCTCGACGATGCGTTCGACTTCTCTCGGTTGAAGTACTAACGATCACCGGGTCGACGGTTATTAAGTTTCGTGAATAAAATGAGTTATACCCTCTCGAAAAAGATCGGACAAAATTTTCTCGGATTACTGTCATTTCTTCTCTTTTTCTTTTTTTATTTTCCCCCTTTTCTTTATTTTTTTTTTTTTTTTTTTTTTTTTCTTCTGGTTCGATCGATCGAATGAAACGAGAAAGAGAGAGAGAGAGAGAGAGAGAGAGAGAGAGAGAGAGAGAGAGAGAGAGAGTGAGAGAGAGATAATACATAGAATTGTTGTTACTAATGCATTTTTATTTTCAATTTTTAATATTCAATTTTTATTATTTATCATAAAGAGAAATAGAAGGAAAGAAAAGAATGATAGATTTAGTTTACTTTATTTCTTTTTCTGTAAAATTTGTTAAAAATTTTTTGTACATATATATATATATGTGTGTGTGTGTGTGTGTATTGTAAAAAATAGGACATGCATTATAAATCATCGATAAAGGGAAACGATAGCTGTCGTTTTAAATTTATTTCGTAGGGAGTTCAACGAATTTCAACGATAACACCAATGTGTGTACGTTCTATAAACTCATCGTTTATTGTGCAATTCTACGGGAAACAGAATATTATTTCTTTTCCATTTCTTTTTATTCTCCTCTTTCTTCCTTTTTCTTTCTTCTTTTTTTTTTTTTTTTTTTTTTTTTTGGTACAATATTAATTGATATTTCTTCTCATGGCCGATTTATCTTCCTTTTATTTCATCTCTTTATGTTATATATATATTTCATTTTAGTCAAGATATTTAATCTTCTTTCTCCTTCTCTATCTCTCTTTTTCTCTGTCACCGTCTCTTTCTCTCTCGTAGCTCGTGCAATTTCCGTCAGCTGTTTTACTTCAATACCCTGCTTGCTGCTGCACCGTATCGCGAATGTACTTGACGAGCAATTTTCGCGCGTTTATACGCTCTCTCGCAATAGGATCGTCCGGTACGCTTCGTTCTTCTAATTTCGCGTCCCAACGGAATCGAGAATTTACATCGACTTTTGTCGATCGGTCCATCGATCGATCGATCGATCATTCAAAACTAAGAAGATTTTATAGCTTGCGACGGGAACATCTTAGTCATCTTTGTCCATTCTGTTTGATCGAATTTAAAACGTTAACCTTCTCGTCGGCTCATATTTTTTATCGATAATAAAATTTGAAGAAAGAAAAGAAGAAAGAAAAAAGAAAAAGAAAAAGATCTTCTCCGGGCGATATCGTATTTATTTCTATTCCATTAGATCAAACGAATAGTGAAGATCACTGAATTGAATTAAATGAAATACAAAGAGAACACGAAGGATTTTTACTTGATCCTTTATAATTCAACTTTTTTTCTTTTCTTTTCTTTTTTTTTTTTTTTTCATTTTCTTTTTTCTGTTTTTTCTCTTTCTTTTCTCTTTTTTTTCTTTTTTCTTTTCTCTTTTTCCCCTTTTTTTTTAAGTATATGTATTGAAAAATGAAATTATACAATTTGTAATTTGTATTCGATTGATCTAATTATTTCATTTATAGATTAGTGTAATTTATGTAGTTAGCAAATAATTTTAATATACAGACATTTTTAATAATGATCGATAGTCATTATTATTACGATAATCATTTATTAATGGAGGGGGGAAAAAAATAAAAATAAAAATAAAAATAAAAATAAAAATAAAAATAAAAGTAAAAATGATATATACAAACGTCCGACTTAAAAGTTACATAACTTT
>NC_140811.1:16875000-16892500 GCF_050613455.1 Vespa mandarinia
ATTATATCGATAATAGTCGTTGCACGTTAAATGTAATTATTATGTCCTGCTGCTGCTGCTGCTGCTGCTACAACGACGACGACGACGACGACGACGACGACGACGACGACGACGTAGTAATCCGTTCCCCGTATTAACAAATTTCATGCGCGTATCCGAGATTACATATCATTTCAAATAGAAAATCGTTTCGTACTATATTACATATCGTTAATTGCTTCCTCCTGTTTGTTTTCTTTTTCTATCCTTTTCTTTTCCCCTCGCCCCTCCTCCCCTCCTCCCCTTTCCCCTTACCCTCCTCTTCCCTCCCATCTCCCTCTCTTTCTCTCTCTCTCTCTCTCTCTATATATATATATATATATATATATATATATATATATATATATCGAACATTGTAATGTGTAATGTTATTATTTGAAATCTTAAATGGATACGATTGTGGAATCACGATATTATTGAATAAGTTTATAATGTTAACTTATATGGAGCGATTTGATTTTTCATTACGATTCTGTGAAAAAAAAAAAAGAAAAAAAAAAACAAAGGTCTTCTTATCTTTTCTTCTTTTTTTTTTTTGTTTTTTTCTTTTGTTGTTGTTGCTTTTCTTTCCTTTTTCTTTTTTTTTCTTTTTCTTTTCGATTTAATATTTATTCAATGAAATTAAGTACATTTTGTTACAATGGTTGTATCTTCAAGATACTAATATCTTTGTTGTATATTAATGGCTTAAGACTAAACGATCGAGAGAGAGAGAGAGAGAGAGAGAGAGAGAGAGAGAGAGAGAAAGAGAGACGTGTTCGTGCATTAACGAATTCAAGGAAATTTATGCGAATACTTTATTAAATGATCGTCTCAATCATTTTTCTTTTGTTACATTATCATGTTAAGAAATAATTGAAATAAATCATTTTATGAATCATTTTATGTTACGTACGTGTGTTTACGTGGATAACAATAAAATGTTTGATTTAACGATCACGAAATTATCGTCGCGAATTATCCAAGGTCGGAGTATTCTGGTATCTGTACAAAAAAAAAAAAAAAAAGAAAAAAAAAAGAAAAAAAAAAGAAGAGAAAAAAAGGAAAAAGAAAGAATGAAAGAAGAAAAAATAAAAAAAGAAAAAAATGTCGCCGACTTGAACTCGCCATTTGGCCAACACCGTGATTTTCTTTCAAACAAGTCTCTGTCTCTCTCTCTCTCTCCCTCCCTCTCTCTCTCTCTCTCTCTCTCCTCGAGGGGAAGCCTTTACTATCCTCACATTAACATGTCTCAGTTTTTGCCGTTATTGAGATTCCAAGAATAAAGACAGTCTCCCTCCAACAGTTGGTGAAACAGGATAATTAGTTCAGACCATAAATGTCAATCTCTCAGTTTATACGAACTCCCCTACTTTCGTTCTCGTGTACCCGATCGAACAACGTACACGACTCAACTCGATTCATTTCGATCGATCATCGGAAAGGTAATTTTTAAGAAAACAAACAATCATTTATTGTCGATTATTATCGATCGTATATGTATACATATATATATATATATATATATATATAAGAGATGTTTGATATCGATCTATTATTTTATTGATATTAAATGACTGAGAGTATACGAGATAAGATTAAAAAAAGTTGTGCTTATCGTTATTATTAATTTCATTTCCCGGTCTCTTCCGTGTTAAATTTAATGAACGTACAAAAGAAAGTGTGTGCTCTCGAATGTCTCGAGTTCTACGTGACAGACAAATCGAGTGGCATTATTAAAAGGAATACAGAGCAACGGGCTGCCGTTTTACCGTCAGCGACGGACGACGATTATATTAACGGGAGCGAAGGTCAGGCTAAGAGTATCAGAGGTCGAACCAATTTGGAACGACGTAGCGCGCATTACATGAACATGTATATATATATATATATATATATATATATATATATATATATATATACAATGTGTTTGTATGTTTTTGTTGTGTGTGTTTTGTGTGTTTTTGTGTGTGTATTTTTTGTGTTTGTATACGTGCGTGTCTCTCTCTCTCTCTCTCTCTCTCTCTCTCTCTCTCTCTCTCTCTCTCTCTCTCTCTCTCTCTCTCTCTCTTTAACGTACACTCTCTATCTATCAGTCTATCTCCTCCAATATTTCCTCACCTCATCCTCGAAGTCGATCGTTCGCCAATATTCTCGCTCTCCCCTCGATAGAAAAAGAAAGAGAAAGAGAGAGAGAGAGAGAGAGAGAGAAGAATCGATATATCGAACGATTTTTATTCGACACGGTCTTGCCGTCCCCCAAGAATAATATTTTATTTAATATCCGCTTTATGGGGCCGAACGTTTCGTAGGTATTCTATCGTTATCAGGAGCGCTTAATAACGGCTATAAAGCATTACGAAAGCGTGGAAATATCCAGACTCGTTGGGAATATCTTCGTAGAGAAAGAGATAGATATATAATACTACGTAGGTATGTATAACCCTCTACGTGTAAGAGTGTACATGCGAGTTAGAGTGAGTGAGTGAGAGTGAGAGAAAGAGAGAGAGAGAGAGAGAGAGAGAGAGAGAGAGAGAGAGAGAGAGAGAGAGATAGATCGAAAAGCGTCGGTTCAACCCCGTCAAACATTCGAGAGGCCAACCTGCTTTTTCTCTCGTTCCACGCCATTGGCTGCGTGCGAAGTGATTAAAAACATGGGAATGGCTGGCTCTCGCAGTCCGACCAACCCTCTTTTCATTCTCTCTTTCTCTCTCTCTCTCTCTCTCTCTCTCTCTCTTTATTTTTCTCTTTTTCGCTAGCAACTCTCTTTCTTTATTTCTCATCTCTGTCTTTCTCTTTTCGTCCACCTAGCAGTAGATGTACGTGGCTCGCGTTTCCTACAGGACTCTCGAAGCTCTGTTTTCGGCTGGGTCTGGTTGGCCACCGCAAATGCCCCAGGGATTTGCTCTGCTCCCAGAGTATTTTATCCCTCTGAGGGATGATGGGGGAGGGAAAGAGGGAATGTGAGAGAGAGAGAGAGAGAGAGAAATAGATGGATAGAGTGAAACAGGGTGGGGTTACCTGCATATTCGCATTTTCCACGATGCTTCCAGAGGATTTTCTCCACCCTCGAGTCTCTCAAAATAAACCACCCTCTCGCGAGAAAGGGGAGGGAAAACACATTTCTGAGGGGTTCGACCGGTACGACGATTAGCGCTGTTTCTAATGGAGGCAGGGGGAGAAAAAAAGAAAAGAAAAAAAAACAAAAAAAAAAAGAACAAAAGAAGAAAAAATAAGAAGAAGAAAAAAAAAGGGAAAAGAAGTATAAAGGGAATTTCGTGTAAATCCTTTATAAGAATTCGTCTTCTTTTTATTTTTCCTTTCTCTTTTTATTTCCACGTTATAATAATCACAATAATAATAATAATAATAATAATAATAATAATAATAATAATAATAATAATAATAATAATAACAGATAAATGAAAGAAAAGAGAAATAGGGAAGAAAATAGTAAAAGAAAGAGATGTATATTCGTCTCCTGAAACATTGATACATTCATCGTAATCTTTTTGAATTGGGTTAGGGAAAGTTGTTTTCTAAGTCCCACGTGTTAAATTAGAAAATTTTCGAAAAAGGGACTCGCGGCTCGTCTACGAACTTTTAATGCGTTTCCTTTCCCCGAAGGATTCTCAAGCTGTCCAACGAAGAAGAAGAGGAAGAAGAAGAAGAAGAAGAAGAAACAAAAAAAGAAGAAAAAGAAAAATAAAACGAGGGATAAGAAAAGGAAGAAAAGAGGTTCTTCGCTTCCAACCAGAGGAACTTTCCTTCTCGGATATACGCGTAAACTGTAGGGTGTAAACCACGAAAAGAAAACCGTTCGAGAGAGAGAGAGAAAGAAAGAAAGAGAGAAAGAGAGAGAGAGAGAGAGAGAGAGAGAGAGAGAGAGAGAGAGAGAGAGAGATAGTAAGAGAAATAAGAGGAAGATAGGAAGAAGCTCTTCGGCGATCTCGCGTGGAAACGATCATCCCACGGGATTTTCTATCGAACCACTAGCATCCCCTTCGACATCGACGTGAGTAACCATGCCAGACCATTATACTGGGAGATACCTTCGACGAATAAGAAAAACAGTTCGATAGTGGGCCGCCTCTACTTGTTGTGAGAAAAACAAAGACGGAGATGAACTTTTTCTTTTAAATTTCTTGCCACATAAGAGTAAAGAGGAAGAAAAAAAGAAAGAAGGAAAGAGAGAGAAAAAGAGAGAGAGAGAAAGAGAGAAAGAAGAAGAAAGAAAAAGAGATAGATAGATAGATAGATATTTAGAGTAACTCTCTATTGATATATCTCTCTCTCTCTTTCTCCTTTCATATATATATATATATATTGTACGTGTCTATATACTAGTGTGCGCGTTAGTTTAGATGTTTTAGTGTCTAGAGTTAAGCACGCATCAGCTGCCTGTCGAATTTCTTTTACGAGATGTTTTATATCGTTATCGGGATACGATAGAAGAATGAAGAGAGAGAAAGAGAGAGAGAGAGAGAGAGAGAGAGAGAGAGAGAGAGAGAGTAGCGAAAGGTGATCGCCTAGGGATTTTCGATAGTTTAATTCTTTTCTTTCCGTAATGTTCGACCGTATCAAAGTTCCTACCGGGTTAGTCAAGTTCTATCGTGTCTCATCGGGAAATAAGAGAAAAGAAAAATCTCTTCGAATTTCATCGATATAATATTATTCCTCTCTTTTGCTAGCGTAGAACGATAGGATCGAACAGTTTTTTTTTCTTTTTTTTTTTTTTCCTTTTTTTTTTCCTTCTTCCTCCCATCAAGAGTTATCGATCCACGTTCAACGTGATTATTTTGAATAATCGATGCGTGCGTTTAATTGAGAGCTGCACGTTCGATTGATAGAAGGAGAGACAAATAGTCGGATGAAAAGTAATATCTTCATACGTTATCAATATTTTTAATTGTTTTTATCAATATGTCAATCTTAGAAAACGCATAGAATTATTCGAAGCACGTTATATATATATATATATATATATATATATATATATATGTGAAAGTCAAAATGTTTCCTTTATATCGAAAATCGAATTTCATTGGGAAGTTATTATCGCGTAGAAAAAAAAACAAAAAAAAAAAAAAAAAAAAGAAAAGAAAGAAGAAAGAAAGAAGAGGATATCAAATAATATAAAATATACGTGCATTGAATTAATTAAAACCCTATCTTGTTTTCTTCTTGATTCAAATCGAAGGATAATAATAGAACAAAATTTAATTAATTAATTTTTATTAATTAATCTATTTTATTAATTAATTAATCAATTATTATTTATATATATATATACAATCGTCGTATTATAAAATGATCGTATTATTATAGAAATAATTCGACGTAAGGAAAAGATGGTTGATGCAAAGTGATGACGAACAACCCTTTTTTATGGGCCGTGAAAAATTCACGTGTTAGATACGCATACATGTCAAGACCTTGAGCGAGGGTCGCGACGATTGTCGGGGACCCCTGATGTAAGAATATCGCATTTGTCAACATCGTTTGTTTTCTGTAAGATGATGATGATTATGATGATGATAAATGATGATCTATTTTGACGTAAACCGACAAATTAACTATTTACGATGTGTGAATGAAATATAGCGGAGTCAACCGCATTCGAATAGCCTAATATCCGAACGGAATGTTTTTTAGCAACAGATGTTTTCTTCTCTCGTAAATACATATTCGTATGTGTGTGTGTGTGCGTGTGTGTATGTATATATATATATATATATATATGTATACATGGGTACATAGGTGATTATATATACTTTGCTCTCCTCTTGATCATAACGTAATATTTGATTATAACAACGTTAGTAGTAGAACGGTTATATACATTGTGACAATGACAATTAAATGGGAACATAGGAAATTTAATATTAAAAAATTTATTGTTATATTATTCGAATAATTTTTATCTTTATACAACTTTATAGTTTATGGGAGATTCTATTGTATTTGAAAAATTGATACGTCCCAAAGGATTTTATCTTTATTAGAAATAGAAGATTATTAAATTCGATGAGAGAGAGAGATAGAGAGAGAGAGAGAGAGAGAGAGAGAGAGAGAGAGAGAGAGATTAAGATGAAAAAGTTTATAAGTTGAGAAACAACAAGAAAGAGGATAGAAGATGGATAGAAGATAAGAGTAGAGAATAAAGGTTGATATAAAAGGTCCGGCATTTTGAAATCTCCAGACGAGTCTTCCTCGCTGTTGTTCCATCGCGTTGATGTAAGAAATTACGAGAGGGAATGGACTTATCTAGCTAGACACGTGGTTTTGACAGGACTCGGGAGAAGATACGTATACGTCTTACACGTACGTGCTTCTCCTTCTTCCTCCCTCCCTCCCACCCTTCCTCCCTTCCTTCCTTCCTTCCTACTTTCCTTCCTACCTTCCTTCCGTCCTTCTCCTTCTATCCCTTTCTCATTCCACTCATCTTTATCCTCTCTTATATGAAACGCATCGATGCTCCATTGGGTCCATTTTGTCAGTTCAGATCGCTTTTTCGGATCTTACGTTAAATCTCATGCTTAGTCTTTTTCATATCTGTCAGTTTGTCCGTTCACATTTTGTATCGTTTGTTTTCATCCACAAAAAAAAAAAAAAAAAAAAAAAAAGAAAGAAAAAAAAAGGAGACTGATAAAAAATTTAAGAAGAAAAATAAAGATAATTTTTTTAATATAAATAAATCTTATTTATTAATACCGTTAAATCGTATCTAAGAAGAAGAAGAGGAAGAAGAAAAAGAAGAGAAAAAAAAACAGGAAAAAGAAAAGAAAGAGATAAAAGGAAAATACGAAAATCAATTCTTTTCAATTTTTATTTACGCTCGAAAATATTTTACAAGTACGTTTATTTTTTTTTTTTTTTTTTTTTTTTTTTTTTTTGATTTTTTGAAAATTGAAGATCGAACAAAGAAGATTGAAATGAGAAGAAAAAGAAAAGAAAAGTATAAAAAAAAAAGAAATATATTATTAACACTGGGCTCACGCAATGGTAACAAATCGCACGATAACGTTGTTCGTAAGAAAAAGAGATGAATAAAGTCATATTCCTCCCTCGGAAGCCTTCGTGACAGGGTTGTAGACATGTTGTTGACACGCAAGAAAATATCTTCTCTCTCTCTCTCTCTCTCTCTCTCTCTCTCTCTCTCTGTCTCTCTTTATTTTTTATATTTTATTTTCGTCTTCTTTTTTTTCCTCCCCCTTTCCTTCCTACCATTTTTTTTCTTTTTTTTGTTTTTTTTTATTACTCTTTCCTACTAACATTCGGATAAAGATCCGACGTTTTAGAATCCGGGCGTTATTAATGGCGATAATGCCGCAATGGTATATCTCTCGGTAACGTAAAACGGACAAGCGACCGATGTACAACGGAAGCTCGTTGCAAATGCGCCATTACGCGCGACGTGTTACACGATTTGCGGTCGTGCCTTATACTGCTTGTTGCAATATAACGTTTCCCTTCTATCTATTCTCTCTCTCTCTCTCTCTCTCTCTCTCTCTCTCTCTCTCTCTCTCGTTCTCTCTCTCTCTCTTTCTTTCTAACGTGAGCATAATTTTCCATAGCGTTTCGTGTCTCAAAAAGACGTCGTTGTTCCTCGCACGAATGACGCACCAAATGATATATTCTTCTTTATTCTTTCTTTTTTCCTTTCTTTCTTCTTTTTTTTTATATTTTTTTTTTTTTCTTTTTTTTTTTTTTTTTGATAACTCTCACATGTTATGTATGTATGTTCGATCGCAATATTACATCATAACAATTAATATAAATATAATATAATGTAATCAATTCAGTACAGTTATTTTTATACACGTGAATTTTATTACGTATTATTTATTTTCTTGTTTTTGATTGTTGATATAATGTATGCGTGTATATATATATATATATATATATATATATATATATATATATATATGTATATATACATATAAAAAATTATTTTTTCTCTTTTCTACGAATTTCTAGATAATGAAAAAAAAACAAAAAAACAAAAAAAAAAAACAAAAAAAAAAAAAAACAAAAAAAAAAAAAAGAAAATTATATATCAAAGTAATAACGAGATCGGCCTTCGTACGGCCGATAAAAATTCCTTTACATGTTTATTATTCGACTTACGTAATTATGGTAAAAAGTTATTTAAAAATCTGCCCCTCCATCGACTCCTTTTACCATCGTAAAAGTAAGTTGAGTTGAGTGTTTGCGGATTGAAATAAAATTTATGATAGAATAATTAAAATCGTTATATCGATTGACACGAGGGAAATCGATAAAGAGCAAAACGGTGTCGTTGCACTGGGTTATAGGGCCCGATGCAATTATGTAAACGAGTTTAGATACCAATAATTATACTGTCGCGCGCTGGCCGCGTCGCGCGTCTCTCTTAATGCTCGAGGTTAGAGATCGCTGTCGTAAGAATTTTATTATCGTATTATTCTCGACGATGATTAATTATCATAGTTCGTCGTACCAGGCACGTAGAAAATGCGTATACATAAAATAAAGAGAGAAAGATAGAGATAGAGAGAGGGAGATACAGCCTGAAATATTTTTCTTCTTAAAAGATTTTCGTGTTTTTATATTTTTTTTTCTTTTCATTTAAATGAAAAACATTTACAATATCATATTAAATTACATTAATACTTAATGATCGTAGAAAAGAAAAGAGAACTATAAGTTTTTTGATTGGTTGATTGGTTGGTTCGTTCGAAGAAATTAATCGATCGATAGATCGATCGATCGATCGAATAAATTAAAGGAGAAAATTTGAATCACTTTTGTCTTTCCTCAACAACGAGATAAGTGTCTTTGTGAGGAGAGCATTTGTCGTTCTTCTATTTCGTTGCCGTAGGAAATCGAGGAGGGAAATTTCTCGAGATATTATTTAAAATATCGAATCCCTCTCGCGTCGATGGACCCGCATGAAAAGAGGCCGCGCAATACGAATCCTTTTGTAGGCAGAGCACCGGAGTTCCGGCAATATCGAAGATTACTCGACTCTCCCATCCTCCTCCTCCTCCTCCTCCTCCTCCTCCTCCTATTCCTCCTCCTCCTCCTCCTACTCTTCCACTTCCACCTCGCTTGCTCGTTCTTTGCACCCTCTTCTTATTCACTTTTTAACCTTTTCATCGGAGCCACCACCCCTCCCACCCCCAAGAGTGCATTTCACTACAACCTTATATAGTACTGCAATCCAAATAAATGATCGGTGAACCTTTTGGCCTCGCTGTATATATATATATATATATATCTTACATCTCCGTTTTCTCTATTATTTCGTTTTATTTTATTTTTCCTTCCTTCCTCGATTTCATTACACGCGGTAGGAGACGCGTAAAAAGTCGTGAAACTCACGAATATATACACCACCCTCTTCTTCTTCTTCTTCTTCTTCCCCTTCTTCTTTTTTATGTTTTTGTTCTTTTTTCTCTTATTCTCTCTCTCTCTCTCTCTCTCTCTCTCTCTCTCTCTCTCTCTCTCTCTCTCTCTCTCTCTTTGTCTCTCAGTCTTTCTGCATCTCGTCGATTTCATTTCAACGAATGCATCACCCTCGTCGAGATTATTCTGACTAATTTTTTAGTAAAAAAAAAAAAAAAAAAGAGGAAAGAGTAGTAGTAGAAGAAGAAGAAGAAATAAATAAATAAATAAATAAATAAATAATGACTAGTTATTCAATCATTTTTTTTTGTTTTTTTGTTTTTTTTTTTTTTTCATTTTTATTTTCTTCCCCCAAATTGGATATTTCGTTAATTTTCATTATTTAATAACAAAGCTTTCTACCTTACCGACCAAAGTGTACTCGAGTATTTCTATTACATACATTTATCGACGTCGTTGATTACGTCTGGTTTATGGTTGCGAACTTGAAACATCATTAGACAATTGTTTGGATAATTCTAAATACCCTTAGATAGTAATAGGACAGATAGATAGATAAAGAGAGAGAGAGAGAAGGAAAGAGAGAGAGAGAGAGAGAGAGAGAGAGAGAGAGAGAGAGAGAAGGAGAGATAAAGTGAGATAAAAACAAGAGGAACGTTAAAATGAATACGAACTTTGCCTTCCCCTCGATCGTCCATTAATCCATTACTTTAGTAATGAATTGCTTCATCTTTGTCGCGAGAACTCCGTTGAAACTATTCCCCAAACGGGAATATCGTATTCCCTCTCGCAAAGTGCACCTGGCTTGTTCACGAATGCCCTGCCTTCCACCTGGTCGATGTGAACACAAAATAGGAAGAGAGCGAAATATATACATACACATTCATACATACAAACATATATACACACACACACACATAAATATATATATACATATATATATATATACATATATATATATATATAGATAGAGTGAGAGAGAAAGAGAAAGAGGGAGAGAGAAGGAGAAAGAGAGAGAGAGAAAGAGAGAGAGAGAGAGAGAGAGAGAGAGAGTTGCCTTTGATCGATCGATCGTTTTAACTTGGACGTCGCTCGATTAACAAAACGGTAATGGTTTCGATGTTGACGTAGGTAACGACGTTTAATGGATCGTGTCGAGCTTTGCAATGAAAACAACCGAGAGAACGAAGTCAGTCGGAAGCAAAGTGGAATGAGCTGAGTATTACAGATAGAGTTTAGTAAAGACTACTTTAACGTTCTCGTCGAGAACTCCGACGACGACAACGACAACGACGACGACGACGACGACGACGATTTTTCCTACGGAAAAAAAAAGTCCATTGTTGTTTCTTTTTTAAAAAGCCTTTTCTACCTTTCAATTAAATTTCTAGGGACGATTTTTACATCATGGTTATGCGGTAAAATGTGATATTTAATGGAGATACAAAAGAATCTGTCTCTCTCTCTCTCTCTCTCTCTCTTTCTCTCTCTTTCTTTCTTTCTTTCTTTCTTTCTTTCTTTCATTCATTTTCTCTTTCTTTTCCTCATTTTCTTTTTCTTTTCTCTCGTCGATGAAGTCAAGGAGAAAGACTACATTTCGTATTCGTTGGCACGCACCTGCTTACGTGATCCCGCATGTCGGAAGGTTTTAGTGGCCGAAAAAAAAAAAAAGAAAAAGAAAGAAAAAAAAAGAAAAAAGGATGGAATATATAATATAAAAAGGGAGACGAAATATTTTTATTTCGTCTACGATACAAATGATATTAATCGATCCGAGTATTTTCTTTTCCTTCTTTTTTTCTTCCCCCCTTTTTTTTCTTTTTCTCATTTTCCCCTACCTAACCGCTCCCCCCCATCCTCACCACGCTTTTTTTTCGTTTCATGTCATCACTAATTACGCGACCGCGACGGCGTATCGATATTAATCAAAACGCAGTAACGTCGAACAATGTGATCGCTCAATTGTGACATGCTTTTCATTGGATGGAGAAGGAAGAACGAAGAGAGAGATAGACGAATCCATATACAATAGGACAGAGAGAGTGAGAGAGAGAGAGAGAGAGAGAGAGAAGGGAAGAGACAGAGAGAATTATGCGAACATTTCGAGGCATACAAACGAGCGAACATAAGCAGCATTGAAACTCTGAGTCTACTCGATATTATCGACACGTTAAATAATTAATAGAGTCAACTGGTAAGGGGAAGCGGAAGCACGGAGCACTATTTCGAAACAAACTGGTCGATCTGACGTATGCACGTATTATAAATGAGCGAGAGGATGGAGATTTTATTCTTTATATAAATACAAACATGTATATGACCCTCTGTGTATGTGTGTGTAAGAGAGAGAGAAAGAGAGAGAGAGAGAGAGAGAGAGAAAACCATTTCGCGTAAATGAGTCTCTGTATCTCGCCTCGACCAGACCTCGAAACTACCACACGTTTCTTCTTCTATTTTATCCGATATATTTCGTTTCTATTTCATCAAGAGAGTTGAAAGTTCGATGTGACTGTGATTTCTCTTTTCTCTTTTTCTCTTCTTCTTCTTCTTCGAATTTTTCTTTTTCTTTCTTACTCATCGAAAAATATAATTTATCACATAACTATTTGTTCTCTAATTCTTTTTCCTCTCTTTTCTTTTCATTTCTTTTCTTTGTCGTCTCTTTAAAACAAATTACATAATGCGAAAGTTATACAGTATTAATTAAACTTGCACATATTATATAAATTTGTAAACTCTAAAGTACATTGAAATTTCTAAGATATGAGATTATACAATTAATCTTACAACGTGAAGATGAAATAATATTTGAAAGAAATAAAAGGATAGATTGGCCGAGCATTCGAAATTACATGACGTGTTTTGAAAGTGAATAATGATGATAGATGAGAAGAAGATCGTTTTTATAGTCAATAATTATTATATTACATAACGTTGTAATTTGTAACGATTCAAACGAATTATAATTTTATCGTTGATATTCGGTGAATCGATTGATATTTTTTTTTATCTTTTTGTAAAGTATTTCTTTTCTCTCTCTTTTCGTAAAGTATCGTACCTCGAGAAAAAGAGGAATTAATTTAATTTTCAATAATCACATGAAAATCAGTTAATCGAATGAATTTTCTTCGTGTTTAATATATAATATATATACATATATATATATATATATATATATATATATATATATGTATTAGGGAGACCGGAAAGTAATGTCGCTTTCTTAAATTAAATTCAAACGAATAAATTTTTAACAAGTTTTTATTTTTAATCACAATCAAATATCCGACATGGGCAGAAACGACATCACTTATTCCGGCTCCCCTAATATATAATATCTATATAATACATAAATTATATACATATCTCTTCTACGTACTTATCGTCAAAATCTTTTTCTCTTTCCTTATTTGATTTCTTTCCTTCTTTTTTTCCTTTCTTTTTTTCTTTCTTTCTTTCTTCGGGACTTAGAGATACAAGGAGAAGACGGAATGGTAACGACGTTCCGCCATTTTCTCTTCCCCGTGGAACCCCGTTAGTCGAATTTACAATTCCTTCGGGGGCTTTAACAAAACGTTCGAGAGAGGACAAGGGCCGGTAGAATTCCGATTTAAGTGCCTGAATTCGAAGTCGAGCGTAAAATTCCACCGTCGGAAGAGGTCCTCTCTTTTTCCCCTCTCTCTCTCTCTCTCTCTCTCTCTTTCTTTCTTTCTCGGAAGAAGAGGGAGGCGGACTGGGGTGTTGTAAAATGGGTGGAAGAAAAAGGGGTGGTAGAGATAGCCGAGCTGTCTCGAGATCCTCTTTCCAAGCCGTAGTTACGAGCGGCGATATCCTTCTCGGTCAACGCTTCCTTTCTTTTCCTTTGGACACGCGTCGTCGACACGAAGATCCACCTTCTCTCTCTCTCTCTCTCTCTCTCTATCTATTTCTTTTTTTTTTTTTTTACTTTTTTTTTTTTTTCGTTCATCTCTTCGAGACGACAACGTAACCGGGAGGGCAGGGGATGAAAGGGAGAAAGTACGAAACAAGAACGGCGATATATCTCTTGTTTCACGATCGTCTTTCCTACCTTCGAGCTAAGCGAGATTCGCAAGAGAGGAGAAAGAGAGAGAGAGAGAGAGAGAAAGAGAAGAGGAAGTTTCTTTACGTCGATTTATGGTTTAATAAAAGATGACACATAGAGGCGTCGCAACATCGCTTTTGTATTTTCCATAGTCGCCAATGTTCGTCGATTCTCTCTCTCTCTCTCTCTCTCTCTCTCTCTCTCTCTTTTATTTTATCTTTAATAATTTTTATTATTAATGGTGAATCTAATTTATTGATAATATATGAATTTAAATGGATAATTATTAAATACATCCTTTAAAAATTCTTTTATTTTACTTGATAATATCGATCAATTCGGTGAGACCCAAGATATAAATGAATTGTTTGCTTCGAAAACCATTTGTCTAGATCCTCTCACACATACGCGCGCGCACACATACATATATACATACATACATACGTACGTACGTACGTATGTACATATATACAGGTATCAAAACAAAAGAGTATGTCAGTCTATCTGTCACTTTTCTTTCACTCTTCCAACGACGAAAATAGTTTCATTTAGTATAAAAACTACAAGACTTTGGAGAGGGTCCGACACGTTTCGTCTTAACGCTTGATGTTCTTTAAGAGGGTAGGAGGAAGTGTTTCTTGCGGTGACAAAAAAACAGAAAGAAGAAGAAAGAAGTAGTAATCGTAATAGCAGTAGTAGTATTAGTAGTAGTAGTAGTAGTACTAATAGTGATACTACTACTATTACTATTACTATTAGAAGTAGTAGTGATAAGGGGGTTGCGAGGATAATGGGAAGGAATAGGAGGATAGGAGAAAAGAGAGGGTAGAAATTATTATGGTCGGTATTGGACAGTGCGAGACAGAAAGGAGGGCCCTTCCCCGTGAGAGAAGACGCTACGCGAAGGGAGAAAGGGTGGGCTCTTTGACAAGTCAAACATGCGCTAACACCCTCGTAAGATAGACTCCCTCTCCCTCTCTCCCTCTTCCTCTCTCTCTCTCTTTCTCTATCTTTTTCTCTCTCTTCCAAAATGGCCGACGGCTAGACCGACGATGACGAAAAAAACGACCCTTCGCCAAGTCGAACGCGTGAAAGACTTCCTCCTCCTTCACCTCTACCTTCTCCTCCTCATCCTCCTTCTCATCCTACTCATCCTCTTTCTCCTTCTCATCCCCCTCTTTATTTTTCTCTTCTTTTTAATTCAACTCCCACCCCTTCTTCTACCATCGTCGTCGTCATCCCTTCGTCTCGTCTACCCGGTTAATTAATTCCTACGGAATCCGCACGATTTTGAGTGCGCTCTCGACTTACGCGCGCTACCGACATACCAGATACCACGTCGATCTCTCTCGCGAAGCCGTTTTCACGCCTCGCCTCTTTCTTTGTGCTTTTCTTTTCCTTTTTCTTTCTTTTCTTTTCTTTTTTTTTCCTTTTCTTTTCTTTTCATTTTTCTCTTCTCTCTCTCTCTCTCTCTCTCTCTCTCTCTCTCTCTCTCTCTCTCTCTCTCTCTCCCAACTCACGTCTTCTTTCCATTTTTTCTCTCTCTCTCTCTCTCTCTCTTTTCTTTTTTTCTTTTTCTTTTTCTCCATTTTTCTTTTTTTTTTTTTTTTTTTTTTTTTTTTTTTGAAAATACCTTGAAAATACATTGGTGGCACCCTTTTTGTTCGCCGCGATCGAAGGAATTTAAATGTCACGAGAATCACGAACTCTCGTTTGTTCCCTCGGCCTCATAAATTTTCTATCCTTCTTGTTTTTCTTCTCTCTTTGTTGAATACAGAGAGAGAGAGAGAGAGAGAGAGAGAGAGACAAAGAGATTAGAAATAGAGAGAGAGATAAATAGTCTTAAAAATTATTCGTAGCTTTTAGACGGATCTAGTTAGACGCAAGGAAAGAGTAAACGAGAAGGAAATAGAACAGAACAAAATGGTTCGTCGATGAAAAAACTCGCGTCTTCTTCTTCTTCTTCTTCTTCTTTTTCTTTTTATTCTTTCGAGGATAGTCAAAAAAAAAAAAAGAAGAAGAAGAAGAAGAGAAAAGAAAAGAAAGAAAAAGCAGCTACTTTAGAGAGAAGGTTACAGAGATACCTCTGAAGGAACGGTGGATGGGATGAATCCGACCTCCACTTGAAAAGAGGAGTCTTCTTCCGAGCTAAAGAATGAAGTGAAAGAGAGAGACAGAGAGAGAGAGAGAGAGAGAGAGAGGCAGAAAGTTGAATGGGGGAGGAAGAGGAGGATAGAGAAAGGGGGTACTTTTTGGTGGACGGTGATCGTTTAGAAAAATTGCAGTTTACCAAACGAAAATCCTCCTTCGAGTGGAAGACCAGCAAAAAGTTGCTTAATTACGGGAGTTCTCGGTGAGTCTTCTCTCTCTCTCTCTCTCTCTCTCTCTCTCTCTCTCTCTCTCTCTTTCTGCCTCTCTCCCTTACCAACCTTCTCCATTTCCTTCTTTCGCTGCTCTTCCGCTTGGAAGGTGGTTGACGAGGGACGAGGAAGGTAACGTGGACGGGGGAGAACGCGGGGAGTGGGAGGTGTACCCCTTTCGTAACTCGACTAACGACTCGAAATCTCTTTAAGCTCGAGAGACCCTCGTGGCTTTTGTGACGGGCCTGTACGTTAACTCGAGCTTTAAGCCGGATTACCTCAGCTCGAAGCCTACGCGTGGCTCGCGCACGCAAATTCCGAGTGGTTCGTCGGCTTTTCGACCGGACATGCTTCCTCTTTCTCTTTCTCTCTCTCTCTCTCTCTCTCTCTCTCTCTCTTCCTCTTTCACTCACTCACTCGCTAACTCACTCTCTTTCTCGATCGCTCTTGCACGCTACTCGAGAATCATCCGACGCGTGAAACGTAGTTTACGATATGGCCACGGGAAAACGGATTTCCGTCTCCGCCGCAAGCAAGTGAACGCGAGCGAGCCATCCATGCGTTTCTTTTTTACCGTTAGTAGCTACCTGACATCATCGATTGCCAATGTCAAAACCTTACTTAAAATGTAATCCTTTATTTTTTTTTCCTTTCTTTTCTTTTCTTTTCTTTTCTTTTCTTTCTTCTTTTTTCTTCTGTTTTGTTTTTTTTTCTCTTTTTTTTTTCTTTTTTTTTTTCTGTTTCTTTTTTTCTTCCGTTAATTCATCTCCTTTATCCAACGTTACCATTTTTAACAGGATAAGCTCGATCATTTATTAATTATTATTAATCCAATCGTCGTCAAGATTTATTGATCATTTTTTAACGTGGCCAAATTTTAACGATCCTTTTATATCGTCGATCGATGATAGATCGTAATTCGTTGTCATTCGATTATTAATTCCTTAGATTTTCTTTTCCTTCCTGTTTTCTTTTTTTTTTTTTTTTTCTTTTTTTTTCTTTTCTTCTGTCTTTCCTTCTTTTATTCGTACTACGAAGAGATAGGTAGATAGATAGATAGATAGATAGGTAGATAAATAAATAATAAAATAATAATAAGTTCAAAGGAAAAAAAAAAGTGAGGAAATCCTTATAATTTAGTTCCTCTTTATTTCGATCTTTTTCTCTTTCATATTTCATGCTTATTCATAAGTACAATGTGTACATGTACATACATACATACATACATACATACATACATGCATACATGCATACATACATAGATACGTGGACAGCAGTGATTGGCCAAGGACATTAGAAATCTCCCCCCTCCCCCGTCCTATCCCAGCCCACTATTCTATCTCACTTTGTCTTTTTTCCGCTTTCACGAATCCGCAAAAAAAAAAAAAAGAAAAGAAAATAGACGAAACTTTAGCCTTTGGGTTATTTAAGAGAATAGATTTAATCGTATGGGATGTGAAACTTCAATCGAGCGAGAAATTATTGACCGGTCATGGAGTTATCGTAAATAGCGTGGTAATGCTCAGCTCGTTTTTCGAATCTCTCTTACCATAACCACTCCCTTCTAGCACTCTTTTTTACTCTCTCACTCTTACACGTGCTCCTTTCCACCCACATGAACTCGCTCTATTCTCTCCTTCTCTCTCTCTCTCTCTCTCTCTTTTATTTT
>NC_140811.1:16900000-16902500 GCF_050613455.1 Vespa mandarinia
AAAAAAAAAATATATATATATATATATATAGAAAAGAGAGAAAAGTCATGGAGATAAAAGACAGATAGATAGATAGATAGATACTGTATGTATTTATTTAAAATGTAATTACATGCAAATAATGATACACGAGAAGAAATATTAGGACAGAGGAAGAAGGAGCCACGTTCTTTATCTCGTTCAGAACTGTCCTTTTCTCTTTGTCGTCAATTAATCTCTCGCATGATAAACGCTAAGCCGTCTGGCAAGTTCGAAGACGTTCAGAGTGAGCGTAGCATGGCCCAGCTGTGTGGTACGATCGAATCGGCGAACCGGAGAACCCCGAGACACGTCGGCAGATGTTGCTGCATAAATTTCCGGTTAATCCTTCGCGAGAGAGCTCCCTCTCCTTGTTTCACTTGCTTCCTATATATATATACATATATATATATATATATATATATATATATATATATATATATAACTAGGTTCGAGATCGGGTATCGAATATTTTTCGATGTAATTGAGATCTTTCTTTTTTCTATTTTTTATTTTTTTATTTTTTTTTTTTATTTTATTTTTTTGTTTATTTATTTTTGAATAGTCGATACGATTTCAGTGAATTTTTTCCGATAGAAAAAAAATCACGAATTTCGTTGAAGTTATCTTTCAAAGATTTTCACTTTTTATATCGTTTCCCTCTTTCACCCTCTATCTCTCTCTCTCTCTCTCTCTCTCTCTCTCTCTCCCTCTCTTTCTCTCTCGTTTTCTTTAATATCAGCTACGTAAGAAATGATAACAGCACGCTTTATTCCGCGATTAGGATTATCCGGATAACATTGTTAAATCTTAGCCCCCGTTACAAACTGCCACTATCCTCCTTCTCATTTTCTCCCTTTTTTCCTCCTCCTCCTCCTCCTCCTCCTCCTTTTTCTTCGGGATCCTTTCCGTCAGCATTATCACGAGTTACAACCACAAGGAAGGAAAAGCTATAGTAGCTACTACTATCCTCCTTTTCTTACTCGATTGCGATACATTTTCGTTATCCTACCGTCAGCAATACACACTTTCTCACTCCCTCCCTCTCTCTCACTCTATTCCTTTTCTCTGTCTCTTTTTCTCCTTTACAATAGATATCGTAAAAATAAATTGAATCACGCGGAAAGTACACTTAGAAGGCCGCGAGCACATGGAAGTTGCACTTTTCCAATGGACTTGTGTAAGAAAGTAAGAAAGAAAGGATGGAAAGAAGGAAGGAAGAAAGGAAGGAAGGAAGGAAGGAAGGAAGGAAGGAAGGAAGGAAGGAAGGAAAGAAAGAAATAGAATGAGCGAGCGAGTAACTGAGTGAGAGTTGCGCGAATAAGCTAAAGGGAGGAAGTAAAGAGAGAGGGTTGCTAAGATGAGAGTAAGGTGGAAGGAGACATGGCTTTCTAACTTGGACATCCCAGACATTATCTATCTCGGAAGTTCGTCCTCCAGCCTGCGGCTGTTGTAGCATCATCGTCGTACTAGAGAAGAGACGATGAAGACGAGAAGAAGAAGTAGTGGTGGTAAAGGAAGAGAATGAGGAAGAGGTGGATGGTCCAGTGAGCGATAGTGTAATAGTGCTGTTGGTGTTTCTATTGGTGTTAGTGGTGGATAGTAGTGGTGATGGCGATGGTGATGGTGGTTGTAGTAGTGGATGGTCACGCTAATCGCACCCGCCTCGAGATTGGCTTTTAGCACAGAGTAGTTGGCTTTAACGCAAACTTGCTCTACCGACCGCTAGGAAAGCTTTGCTAGGCTAGTACATACATACATACATACATACATACATACGTATATATATACATACGTACATACATACATAGAGGCTACCATATATCAACGATGTAGAGATATTTTATAGAGCGAGAGAACCCCGTTTCTTTATCCTGCGTCTTTAGTTTTGATATCGTTTCTATAATAACAAACTCTTCGTCCCGTAAAACCGGTACATTTGTTTTCAATCAATTTTATACGTTAAATATGTTATCGGTATTATGACGATTTTATAATCGATTTTCTATTCTTTTCTTCTTCCACTTTATTTCATTTTATTTTATTTCATTTCATTGTATTTTATTTTATTTTATTTTATTTTATTTTATTTTATTTTACCTTCCACGAAGATCACTTTTATCTATTAATTATAACGATTTCACGTAAAGTTTCGTATACGTCGTTATTACAATCTTTCTAAATAATATCATAAAATGATATTGGAATGGAACAATAGAATCGATTGTTTTCGTGTAAAAATAAATTTCAATTTATTATCACGATAAGAGATTATATTCCCCCCCCCCTCCCCCGAAATAGGGAACAATGAATTAAATTAAACGAACGTTTTGGGATAACTTTTACTCGACATATTTTAATACATTCGTAGATCGTAGAAATACATTCGATATAGTCATATCGAAGATATGCAGAAAGTTCGTCGCGCTATCCATCGTCGAACGAATTTTGAAGGGAACGTTCGGTTGGCGAGCGCGCATCA
>NC_140811.1:16917500-16925000 GCF_050613455.1 Vespa mandarinia
GAGCGTTCATTTATCATTTTCGAAATTGATCTCGATCGTTATCGAAGCATTAAATTTCCTTCCGAGTTCTCGTGATTATAATCGAATATATATATATATATATATATATATATATATATATATATATATATATAAGACGAGAGAGAATAATATTATGAAATAAACGAGAGAAACGGACGATTAATGTTTAAAACGAAAGGAATTTCGTGAAGTAAGATTAGACGAAACCAGATAGACTGATTACCAAAATTTCGAAGTTGATTAGTATTTGAAGAAGAGGAGGGAATAGGGGATTGGATAGAGAAAGGGAGAGAAAAAGAAAAGAAAATGTTTTTTACCATTCTCCCTTCTTCCTTTTATTTTTCTTTCTTTCTTTTTTTGTTTCTTTTTTTCTTCCTTTCTTTCTTTCTTTTTTTTTTCTTTTTTTTTTTTTTTGTTCTAACCAAAAAATTATTCGACTTTCATTAAAATCGAATATATTGTATATTGAATGCATTGAGACTGACCGAGTTATATAGAACTCTGCTTCTGAAAATGATAAAGAAGTTTCTTCTTCCGTAACATCCGCAAGAGAGTTCAACCATTCCGACACTGATCTCGATTCTTGCGCATTGTCGTCGGACCCAAGGAAGTCTTGCGTTTGGATGAAAAGAAAGAAAAGAGGAGGGGGAGAGAGAGAGATAGAGAGAGAGAGAGAGAGAGAGAGAGAGAGATAGATAGATAGAGAGAGCGCTTTAGAAATGTTCGCGTGTCTGACAAGGACGTTTTGCTTCCACGACAGTAGAAACGGCACGCTTAAAAGCCGTAAAGTAAACGACAGCCAACGAGAGGAAAAGGTAGAGAAGTTAGTCGTGGACTTTTATATTGAGGAGGAGGAGGCTGATACGAGAGGAGAAGGAGGATGAAGGAGGGATACGGCTAGGGGCCAAGCAGAAAATCCTTGTGATTTTTTGAAGAGACGGAAAGTGAAAGATTGCGTGAGAGAGAGAGAGAGAGAGAGAGAGAGAGAGAGAGAGAGAGAGAGAGAGAGACAGACGAAAATATTCAAATTCCATCGTCGACCGAGCGCGACCAAGCCGAATGAAATATTTTCAGCAAGGCACGCCGCGAATTTTAATATTAAACTTATCGATAACTACTCTCCTCCCGTCGTCGTTGTTGTATCAACAATCGACACGTTAATTATAGATTAATGCAATCATATTGGTTGTTTCTCAAGTTTTATCGCGGCGAAATAACCCTCGACGTCTAAACGAATACGGTGGAATTTGATGTTTATCGTCTCTTCCCCCAACTCCCACCCTCCCTCTTCCGCCTCGGCCCGACTCCCCACAACCCCCCCCCCCAAATCCACATGTATTTATTCCTCTTTTTTCTGTTGGTTTATTTCTTTTTTCTCCTTATTTTTTTTTCCTCCTTACTCTTTCCTCGAGAGGATGGATTGAACAGAAAAAAATAGGAAGAAGTCGAGGCGCAAGCAATCATTTTCGATTTCGAACATCATGTTGTCGCATTGGCTCCTTACCTGCTTATATCCCCATCCCACTAAACCATCCACCCAACCATCTTGTTCCCTTCCTTCACCCATCCACCCATCCCGTCCCGTCCCGTCCCAACCGCGTCACCCCACTATTCACCCAAATCCTTGACGAGACCGAGAGTGAGAGGAAGAAGAGGAACGAAAGAAGAGAAAAGGAAAAAGAAATAAAAGGGGGGGAAAAAAAAGAAGGAAACACGAGAGACAAAAATGGATGCACGTTCGATCGTTAGAGAATTTTCTACCTCTTTTTCGTGAACGACCAATTTGTCGTTTCAATAAGGAACGCGGTTTTTTGCGTGACCACGCGCTTAAGAGTCAAGAAAGAGATTTCATTTTTCGAGCCTTTGCTTTTTCACTTACTCACTCTTTCACTCTGTCTCTCTCTCTCTCTCTCTCTCTCTCTCTCTCTCTCTTTCTTTCTCTTCGTCTCTCTCTCTCTCTCTCTCTCTCTCTCTTTCTCTCTTTTTTCGCATTTGAACGATGCATGATATTCTTTTTCTTTTTCTTTTTCTTTTGTTTTCCATCTTTTTTCTTTCTTTCTCTTTTTTCCTTCTCAATCTCACGCGTAACTTTTAGACGACGCCGCGAAGAACGAAGAATATCGTCCTAAGAGACCTGAAAATTTCGAGGAAAAATTTTCTTTAAAATGGAGGATAACGAAAAAAGGGGCAGGTGGTGGAGCGAACGAGAGAGAGAGAGAGAGAGAGAGAGAGCGAGACAAAAAAAAATATTAAAAATAAAAATAAAAATCAACGATGATACGGAAGTTATAGTGAATCGCTCTACGTGTGGATAGCAAATATTATTCGCGAATAAATAAAAATTTGTGATAAAAATTCGATCCAAAGGTTTTACGTGAAAGTAAAAAAGAAGAAAAAAAATTAAAGAAGAGAAAAGAAAAAGAAAAAGAAAAAGGAAGGAAGGTAGAAAGAAAGAAAAAAAAAAGGAGAGAAGGAAAAGAGCAAAACAAGGGAAAGACACGAGAGGGAAGAAAAGAAAAAAAAAAAAAAGAAAAGAAAAGAAAGGAAGAAAAATAAAAAGGGGCGAGATAAGAAGTATTATCGCGTTTCGCGTTCTATGTGATAGACTCGCGCGTGAGTTATATTATTTTACGATTTATAGATACGATACGTTTTGTATATCATTCGCGAATTATATATATATATATATCATACGTGTATATGCGTATATATATATACATATATATGTATGTGTGTGGGTGTATCGTATGTCGTTTAATGAGAGAAACATTTTCCAAAGAGAGAAGTAATAAAATAAAGTAAAGTAAAGTAAAATAAAATAAAATAAAATAAAATAAAATAAAATAAAGTAAAATAAAATAAAAAGAGAAAATAAAAGCGACCGAGAGATAAAGAGAGAGAGAGAGAGAGAGAGAGAGAGAGAGAGAGAGAGAGAGAGAGAGAGAGAGAGAGAGAGAAAGAGAGAAGATAAATAGAAATGAGAGAGAAAGAGAGAAAGTCACGCGATACGTCGTTGGCTGTCGTTTGCCGAAGTAACAAGAAGAAGTAAGGAGAAACTTCGAAGGGAATGAAATGTACGAGTCGCGCCAAGAGATTTGAGAAAATCTTTTCTTTTTTCTTGTAATTTTTTTTTTTTTTTATGTGTCTGTGTGTACATGCGTGTGTGTATGTGAGTTTGCGCGTGTATGTGTGTATATATGCGAACGACACGACGAGCGAATTGAGAAAAGGTGCGAGAAAATAACGGGGTGAACGAGACCGGATAAAGAGAGGGTTAAGTAACTAAAGGAAAAGGAGCTATAAATGAGGCAACCATCAAGGAAGCCACTAGAAAGCAAACCAAAAGAGAAAAGAGAAAAAAAAATAAATAAAAAGAGAAAAGAGCGATGAAAAAGAAAAACGCAAAAAAAGAAAATAAATTATAAAAAGAAGAAGAAGAAGAAAAAAAGAAAAAAAGAAAAGGAAGCAAGGATTAAAAAGGATAAAATGTGAAAGTAAGAACGTGAGAGATAATCGGACAAAAGTCTATTACAAAAGTTAAAAAGGAAATGGGAGAAAACTGTGGAAAAAGAAAAAAAGCAAAAAAAGAAAAGAAAAAAAAAAACATATGTGATCTCTCTAGGAGATCGAACGCGCTGTGGATGGATGAATAAATAAACGAGCAAAACATAATTAACGTTATAAAGAGAGATTAAGAGGTTTCATTAAGTGATTAACGATAAATGTTTCTTGACGAGAAAAACAAAAAAAAAGAAAAGAAAAGAAAAAAAAAGAAAATAATAATAATAATAATAATAATAATTAAGAAAAAAACGTTTAGATCGTCGATCGACGAAGCACACTTCATGAGATTTTTTTTTTTCTTCCATCATTAAAATAATAAATAACGCAAAGATATGTATATGTTTATATGCATATATATATATATATAACAAAAAGTAAGTATATATATATATATATACATATATACATATATATATATGTATACATAACAAAAAAAAAACAGATTAAAATTTTTCGTTTAGTCGTCACTGTCCAAGTCATCGTACGTATCCTGTATCATTTTAAGTGAAAAAGGAAAAAATGAAAAAAAAACAAAAGCAAAACTAAAAAAAAAAAAAAATAATGAGAAGAATGAATGGATGGATTGTTTCCCTACTTTATTTTATTTTTCATTTCGTAGTACCTTATCGTAGCGAAATAAATATATATATGTATTCTGTACATATATATGTATATGTATCTACATACGTACATATATATATATATATATCTATATCTGTATATCTATAAACAAACACACACATATTGAATTAAATGGGGGGGGACGCTTGCCCGATGTATCGGTGTTTGTATTTTATTAATCCGAGGTGAAAAAAAAAAGAAATAAAGAAAAAAAGAAAAAAAGAAATGACAAGGTATAATAGTAATATAATACGTAGATGAGAATTCGCGATGTTGAAAATATCATTGAATTTGTTGATTGGTCGCCTGAGGAGAAAAAAAAATTAAAAAAAACATTATATATATATTCATACGTATTGAGATAAACATGCAGAAAAAGAGAGTGTGAGAGAGAGAGAGAGAGAGAGAGAGAGAGAGAGAGGGAGAGAAACTTATACATTTTTTCATCGAATTTCGCGTGTATAATATTTCCTCGACGATCATGTTCTCGATACGTGCGATTTTTATGTGATAAGAAGAAGAATAAAAAAAAAAAAAAAAGAGAAAAAAGAAACGAAATCGAAAACGAAATCAATAAAAATAAATTGTTCGCGTGTACATGTTAAAGCTCTCGCGGTTTTTCTTTTTTTTTTTTTTCTTACTTTTTTTCTTTTTTTCTTTTTTCTTCTTCTTTCTTTCCTTTTTTCTTTTTTCCTTCTTCATCCGTATACGTCGGGCCAGTTCATTCCCAAGAAAATGTGATATTAAAATTAACAGAAAATGAAAAAAATTGAAGTGTGAAAGGGTGGGAGAGACGTCGGGACGAGAGGGTGGGGAGAGGTCAGAGAAACAAGATAGAAATAGGAGATTTAACAGGAAAAAATCGACGAGCAAATCTGACAGGACAAATGAATTTTCTGAGCGAAGGAAGGAAGTATTAGGAGCAAGTCCAATGTGACGAGATTGATAAACCGATATGACCGAGAGCGAGAGAGAGAGATAGAGAGAGAGAGAGAGAGAGAGAGAGAGAGAAATAGATTGATAGTATGAATGATAAGAAGAGAATGAAAGAGAAAAAGATTGACAGGATGAAAGGGTACAAGAGTGCATGCATGTCCAAAAGAAATTGTGACGAGTAATAACAGATATTCGGCACAGATCACGCAACAACAATATATTCATATATATATATATATATATATGAATATATATATGAATATATATTGATAAATATATATATATATATATTTATTTATGAATATATATATATATTTATAAATAAATAAATATATATATATATATATGTATATTGATGCGATATCTAAATTATCATAGATAGAGAGAGAAAGTGAGAGAGAGAGAGAGAGAGAGAGAGAGAGAGAGAGAGAGAGAGAAAGAGAGAGAGAGAGAGAACAAAAAACGACGAAGATAGAAAGGCGTTACTCCAGCCGTTATAAGTAGAAATAAATGATAAGATTTGTAAATCGAAGGAACGCACGAGCCTAGCGTTGATTTTGCGCTCAAGAATCTTCGCAGAAGTATATACATAAATATGTATCTATGTATATACGCGTGAACGCGCGCGCCCCCCACAAATAGACATACACTCCTCAAGCACGCACGTACACAAAATAACGCGCGCGCACACATACGCGATATATGTATAATATAATCAATTTTTTACGCTCCAAGTATATCAAGACCAAGAGAACGAAGTAAAATGAAATGGGGAAAATTTTGATAATTCGGGGGATTCTGAGAATTCGAATATAACCCCCTCCCTGATCCTTACCAACCTTTCTTTTTTCTCTCTATTTACTTTTTTTCCATTTTTTATTTTTTTTTTCTTTTTTTTATGAGCAAATTGACCACCACGATTTTGCCATTGTCATCATCGGTCGAATGACGCTTTTCTTTTAAATTCGTAAGAATCAATGATGTGACGATAAATGAATGGTGATTATGGTTGGATGGGGAAGGGTTAGGGAGGTGGGGGTGGGGGTTAGAAGGTAAGGAGAGGATGTTGAGGATAGATAAAGAAGAAGATAGAGAAAGAGGATATTATATATATCGTATATCCCATTCCGCTTCTTCCACTTCTGACGAGGTCCTTGAGCTCATAGTAGTAACATATAGCCGCGCGACCCTCGATCTAATGTTTAAGGGAATCTTTAAGTAATATACACGATCAATAAGACAGGAGTGAAGGGAGTGAGGGGAAAGAGAGAGAGAGAGAGAGAGAGAGGGGAGGGGTAGAAAGAACACGTTGATAAAGAAGATACAAATGTGAAATAATAATGAAAAAAATGGGTGTTATTTTTAGATGTCTATTAGATTATCAGAACCAGAAACTAAAGGATATAAAAAATAAAAAAATGCTTAAACATAAAAAGAAATAAAAAAAATGAGAACCTACTATTAGTACTACTACTATACTACTACTTACTACTACTACTATTACTACTACTACTACTACTACTACTACTACTACTACTACTACTACTACTACTACTACTACTACTACTGCTGCTATAACTGCTACTACTACTACAACTACTACTACTACTACTATTACTACTACTACTACTACTACTACCATAACTTGTAAGAAGGATTTAAAGGATATAGAAACTTAGTTGACGCAATTTCACAAAATGATTAAAAAAAAAAAAAAAAAAAAAAGAAACAAAAAAAAATGGAAAAAAAGTATAAAATAATAATAAGCGGAATAAGGATATATAAGAAGGAAGATGATGCAACTTTTGAGAGAAGAAACGTCCCTCTTTTTACGAGAGCCCCGCGCAGGAGCTACCAGAGAGCTACACTCCGCTGCCGTCCAGCGTACTCTCTCGTCCGCCGCCATCGCTACCCTCCCACCCCTATTGTGATCCCCCTGTTTCTCTCGCGAGGAGAACCCTTTCTTTCTCCGTGGACGATATCTTCCAGGGGGGTGTTGATGTTTTTTCAAGAGCAAAGCAGAGCAAAGCAGAGCAGAGAAGAGAAGGAAAAAAGAAATGCTATATATGTTATTAAAAGGAACGAACTTTTTAAAGAAAAAAAAAAAAAAAAAAAAAGAACAGAAACAAAAAAAGAAAAACTAAAGAAAAGAAAAGGAAAAGAAAAAAAAAGAAGGTTCGTGTTTCAAATCGCACCTTTGGCAAAATTGCAAGTGGGTTTAACCCGCGTTCGGATATCCTGCGCGGGTTTACATGATAGAGTCCTTTTAAACGAAGAAAAGAAAAGAGGAAGGAAAGAAAAGAGAAGAGAAAAAAGAAAATAAAGAAATGGGAAAAGGAAGAATAAAAACAGCAACAA
>NC_140811.1:16930000-16932500 GCF_050613455.1 Vespa mandarinia
TTTAGCATTGCAGGACAGTGATTGGATTCGACTTTGTACTTGGGAAACAAGACAAAGCGCTTGGACTAGGACTAGAGCATCTCTTCAATATCATCAAAATTTATTAAATCTATTTTTGTTTGATACAAACGATGTTAGAAATAATGTATCGAAAGAGGACTTAGAATGGATACCAGAGAATATTAGAAATAGTGAGGATCAAACGCCAATTCAAATCAAATTATTATGCGGAGCAGATCTTCTTGAAAGTTTTGGAAAATCTGATTTGTGGATGGAGGAAGACGTTAGTTTGATTACATTTTATTAATATATTTCATTCATATAAGAATATTTTTATTGATATAATTTTATTTTTATTATACAGATAGATACAATAGTTGGTCAACATGGACTCGTTGTCGTTACAAGAGAAGGCTCTAATCCTAACAAATTTATATACGATTCGGATATTCTTTCAAGACATATGGTAAGATAAAATAAATATATAATAATTAAAATTGAACATTGACGGTGATTATAATTTTTCATTTGTAGCATAATATTCATATTGTGACGGAATGGATCCCAAACGAAGTCAGTTCAAGTAGAATAAGAAGAGCATTCAAAAGAGGTGAAAGCGTAAGGTATCTCCTTCAGGATTCTGTCATTGATTATGTCCACAAAAATGGAATCTATAACACAAATTCTACTACTACGACAATGTGAGTTTAACGTAATTTAATTATAAATGTTATTTAATGCAAACTCACTTAAATCAGTTTTAATCATATCACAATAGATTCTCTCAATATGATATCTTAGATAGAAATTGTATAGAAATAATCATTTCAGCCATAGATCGTTAGATAGCTTGGCTGAATTTCAAAGATCTTTCAAACTCTATAATGTGCTAAATGGGATCCCCTGGGTCTGTATAGAAAAAAATCATTACATATAGATAAATATATATATATATATATATATATATATATATATATATTTACTTATATATCAAATAGATGAATTATTTGCGAAGAGTTCTATTTTAAACATAAATTTATTTTTACATATTTTGTATAGAAAGTCTGTATTTTTATAGCGAATATTAATCATCGGTATAATCGGTGAGTTAGAAAGATATACGGATATTAACATTAAGGAATTTAAGTAATAACGTACAAATTAGTGCGATTATGTGAAATACGGCCAATGCATTGTTATATAGATTAAACATAATTCCATTAATTTAGTTTCACAATCATTTATCAATATGTAAATAAATTTAAAATCTTTAATCTACCATGATACTCAACGATCGTAAATAAATTTTCTTACGTTATAATTATCATAGTCTTCAAATATTATATATATATTATCAGCACGTAGATAAGACATATCCGTTTGACTGACTGTACTCGAAAGTTTCTCTTAAAAGTTTTCTTCGGGGGAAAAAAGAAAAGAACAAAGATAAAGGAAAATAAATCCGATAAAAGAATTTTCTTATAATTTGTACAATATGATCAGTGAAGCGGATATTAATAGAAAGAAGATTGAAGGATTAATCAGTAACATTGTAACGAAAACAATACGATATCTTGTTTTTCACGCTGCCAATCCTCTTGGACACTGAAGTAAGTTGGACCTGACCTCGCCCAATGCGAACGATTACTTGACCATTGATCCCAAGTACCAAAGCACCTTCCTCACGCCGTCGCCTAGCGACGTTACCATGGAATCCCCGAGCCCGATTGAAATTATAAGCATCGATGTTCCCGATACCGTTCTGCGTAAAAATCTGCAGAACGCAACGAGCGCGGCCTTCGTCGCTTCCAGACAGTCGATTGGTCTCGAGGAGGCTCGTGAGAAATTCATTAACGCGATCACCGCTGAAAATGGTAATGCCAAGCACGTAACTTCTAGCACGAAGGCCGCGTATCCAGGTCAAGCGAAACAGATCATTGCCACCGAAAGCGGTGAATCGCAGATCCTTGATGAGGTAGGTTCCGTTAACGAAGAAAGTAGGGTCACGAGGGTTCTTAACAAAGTAAACGAGACATCCTCGAATCCATCAACTTTCGAAGATGTCTCGATGAAGGTCGATCGAGTAGAATCTGTAGGGCCTAGCGATAATATAGACAGAACAGAAAAAATGGAAAATGATAAAAGAGTCGATGCAAAGTTAGAACTCGATGATGATAAAAATGTTCTTTTATTGTCCGTGGAAGAGAATATAATAAAATCTGATGAGAATATAGTAAAAAATGAATTAGATACAGGATTAGAGTATGGACTTTCTGATTTTACCATTTCCAAAGATGATCACACGTATAGTAAGTTAATAAACGATGATAAAGAAAACGAAGTGATTGACATTGATCAGAATGTAAAGGAAAATATTCAAGATGTACAATCGAAAGTCGTAGAAGATATGTCAAACGATATAGAAAATGATAGAAGAGATAATCAAATGGAAGAGTCCAAAGCTGAGCAATGTATTGATGAAACATTTTTGGACACTGGC
>NC_140811.1:16937500-17040000 GCF_050613455.1 Vespa mandarinia
ACGCAATCGCTGATACAAAATTGAAGAAATGATTGAAAGGAAAATATATTAAAAGAAGAAAAAAAATTTACGAAGTAACAATTGTTCTTCGCAGATCGTCATTTTTCTTTTTTTTTTTTTTTTTAATTGTTAAAATCGATCGATATTATAAATTTAAAATGATTATTCACAATTTATATAATACAGAAATATGATGATTCATATATATATATATATATGTATGTGTATCTTCATAATCGTTTTTTCGATCTTTGAGAGGAAAGAAAAAAGAAAAGAAAAAAAAAATGTAAGAAACTAGAAGTAAAGATAATGATAAAAATAGAAATAAATAATGAGGAACGATCGCGTGATAATAGACGGTATACGGTTCGGTTCTGATGCAGCATGTGATATGTGTTTTCCAGGGTACAGCAAAACCTGCATGCCTACTGTAAGACAGATGATAGTTGACTGTCTTGCTGCTCATCCCTTGCCAATCCGATGTGGCCCCTGCCTTACTGCTAAAAGTACTAATAATGCTACTAACAATCGCAGTAGTAATGGCGCCAATTGCGTTAGTAGCACGGCTAACAGCAACATCAGCAACAGCTACAACATCTTCAACAACATCAACAAGAACAACAACAACAACAACAATAACTACAACAACAACAAGAACGTACACCTATGAGAGCGAGAGTGAGAGAGAAAGAGAGAAAGAGAGAGAGAGAGAGAGGGAGAGAAAGAGTGGGAGAGAGAGAGAGAGAGAGTGCTTAGAATTCGCGAGATTATTATAATATCGTGGTATTACAGAGGATTGCAACGAGATCACAAAAAATAGGTTAGTGCAGGAATTTATATATGTGTTCTTTTCCCCCTTCCTTTTCTATTTTTCTTTCTTTTCCTCATTCCGTTTTCCTTTTAATTATTATTAATTCATAGAGTGTTCGCGATGATATTTGATTTTTGATTAAAAGAAAAGAAAAGAGAAAAAAAATAACAGGAATTAGTATCTTCTCCCTCATTAGACAATATTGCATTTGTATAATATTCTTTTAAAGATATTTCTCTTAAGTGCGGATATATATATATATATATATATATATATATATATATATGCATGTAAATTATATTCGATTAAGAATCGAGATAGATGATAAACAAGAAGACGGAAAGGAACGAGAAAATTGATAATATCTCTCTTGGAAAGAAACGGAATAATTAATAATATTTATTTTAGAAATATCTATGTGTACACAGAAGAATTACATACATATATGTGTGTATATATTTTACAGAAATACATGTATAAGCGAGAATTGTTTAGTATAAAAATATCAAGTACGTGTTTATTATTACTTTCATAATGGCATAGAAATTTTTTATGGGATGTTAGTTTCTTGACAAAAGTCGATTAATTCGTTCGACTTTATCGATTGATTCGTACATACATACGCTACAAATGTATGTATACGAATTTTTGATTGATACATATGTATATGGTTAGAGACTGATTTATAATCGTCCATGTGCTGGAATCGACCACTTTTTTTTTTTTTTTTTTTTTTTTTTTAAGTTATCTGTTGGTTTTTTGATATATACGTATACAGGATATTCCTTTTAAACCCGAACATCTACATATTTTGATTGAATTGAGCGTAATAAATAATAAATCATATAAAAAAACAAAGTTGTACCATTCGAAGAATATAATGTAATGATATAGACATTCTCTATTTCTTTTTTTTTTGTTTTTTTTTTTTTTTTTGTTTTTTTTTTTTTGTTTTAATTTACAAAATCATTTATGCGAGAGATATCGGTGTTTATTCATTTTATTATGATAATATAACAGCTAAATAATAAAAATAATACGTGAGTTGTTGGACCTTGAGATGACTTTGAAAGAAAAAAAAAGAAACAATTATGTTTGATAAAAACAAATGTATAAATTATAAAAGTAAAAAAGTTGAAATTCTATTGACGTAACTTATTTACCTTTTATTATTATTATTATTATTATTATTATTATTATTATTATTATTATTATTATTATTATTATTATTATTTATCCTCTTTAAGATATTATCTTTTAAACGGTCTCTGTTCTGTAAATATATTTTTTTGGCGCTCAATCAAAAAGAAATATTTGGATATTTGGATTGGAGAGGAAGCATTTAAATTTTGAAAAGTAACCACATACGTAGCATAGGATTATGTAGAAGTTATAGATCTTTTTTTTTTTTTTTTTGTCTTTGATAAAATTCTCCATCTATTTTACTATAAAGCAGTGCTATTGTTTTTATAGATTCTCTTTCTTTCCTTTTCTTTTTTTTTTTTTTTTTTTTTTTTTTTTTTTTTTTTTTTTTTTTAAGGCAGCTAATATATAAACAGTCCTGATGAAAGGCGCTTAATGTTTATAATAATTTTTATCGTCGTGCCTATCCTTTCCTCTTTATCTCCCTTTTATTTCAACGAAATAGCCTTACGAATTAATTAATTAATTAATTATTTGATAAATTAATTAATTAATTAATCAATTAATTATAACTATTAGCAGAGGAGAAAATAATAATTATAATAGAAAGTCGAGCACGAAATTATATGTAGGTATAAGTTTATATTTAAAAAAAAATACAGAAGAAAAACAAATACCAACTGTCTTGGTGAAATAGCCTTACAAATTAATTAATTAATTAATCAATTAATTAATTAACTGTACCTCCAACAAGAGGAGGAGAATAATAATATATATAATAGAGAGTTGGCGATCGAATCTACGAGCACGAAACTATAAGTACACAGAAATTAATATTAAAAGAGAAAAAAAGAAAAAGTATAGCAGAAAAATAAAATATCAATTACCATTAACAACAACAATAACTGCAAAAACAACAACAGCAACAACATCAACTGCTACTACTACTACTACTACTACTATTACTACAATAACAACAACAACAACAACAACAACAACAACAACAAGAGCAACAACTTCAACAACGTAATCTATTACTCGCACGTTGTATATGTTTGTAATATCGTATTTAAAATGTTATGCTAAGAATTGTGAATCATATTATTGAAACATGTATGACTAAAGAGGATAAAGGAAATAAATTATGAAAGGAAATAAATTATGAAATAAGGATGTTTCGACTTGAATTGAAAAAAGTGAAAGGAGTATATCAATATATATAGTTCAAGGATAACATGGCCTTGCGAATGAGACAACTCATTATTATATCTTCCAGATATAATTTAATTTTCATATATATTTTTTAATAATGATTTTAATATCATTGGTAATTATTAACAAAATTAATAAACAAAACTCTTTGTTTGTTTTCAATTAAGAAATTATTATTATTATTATTATTATTATTTTTTTTTTTTTTTCTTTTTTTTTCTTTTCTTTAAATAATTTTTCCTTCTCATAAAGACAAAAATTATAATAGATGATCCAATTATCTTTGGATCTTCATGAAATATTTGAATATCTTTTTGAATTTTTCTGTTTCATATCATAACTCGTATACGTTTGTACGTGCAATATATTCATTCGAATATCAAAAATAGAATTACTTGGAACGAAGTAATTTTATTCGCAAATAATCGTTAGTTTGTTTTCATTTTTGATTTTAAAATAATAGCATATAAAAAGTTAAAAAAAACTTTTTTTTTTTAATTCCTGTATACAAAAGGTATTTAATTAAGATTAATTAAATTCGCGTAGGAATATTTATTAAGTTCTAATAATGTGATCGATTGTGCCTAACAAAGAAATAACATTTTATGTTTCGTATAGAAGTATTGATTTTTATTAGTTTTTACAAACATAAGCAAACACACATACACATACACATACACAGACACACACACACACACACACATATATATATATATATATATAATATTTACGATTACATCGTTGTTATAGAATTATAATGTTCCGAAATGTAAATGAAATTTGACGTAAGTCAAATTATCCTTCGTTATCGTTGAAATAATATCTATTTAATAAAATATAGTCGATAAAAATATCTTCATTCAATTAAGTTAAAAAAGATGAATCAAAGAAATTACTTTATCGTTATTACTTTATTATTATTTTCATCTTTTTCTTTCTTTCTTCCTCTAAAAGTTAAAACGAGACGCATTACACTGATACTCTTAAATGGTATTATAAATAAAATTCAAAATAAAAATTTATCGAACTATGTTATACATATATCATTTATCTTCGCACAAATAATTTTATCATAATTTTTCTACATTAGAGATATTAAAAAATAATAATCAGAATATTTTCAATTGCTCTTGTTTTTGAAATATTTTATATTTTTCGTAATTAAAAAGAAATATTTTAATTTATTTATCACAATAATAATAGAAAGCAACGCTTATCTTTTGATCGCACTTTTGACTAGACAAATGATTTGAGAGAAAATCTCTTCTTATAACTTTTTGTAATATTAATTTTTCGAAAGATTAAATATTATTATCGATTGAACTATAGTCGCACACCACAAAAAAAAAAAGAAGAAAAAAAGAAAAAACGCTATTTACATACGATTTAAATCGTCCGACTAAAGATCAAATGCAAAATAGATGCATATCTTCTTCGAATATCAATGTTTTATTTATAGGATATCATTCACTTTTTATTATCATGATATAATACTTTTTATTATCAAAGATATTCTTCAAAATACGTAAAAAAAAGAGGAGATATTGTTCGCGCGTGAATAATTTATTTATGGCACTTTTGGCAAGGAGTCCAGTTTAGCAATAATCTTTTGATAATTAGCTTCTCTATAGTAAAAAGATCTATCGTTATAATATTTATCACGATCCAATATTAAAGTAGATTTATATGAAAATTTTTATATATTTCGCACTTTTTCTTTCATTATTTCATTTCTATATTATTAAGCGTTTTTAACAAAAAAAAAAAAAAAATAAAAAAATAAAAAAATAAAAAAATAAAAGAAAAAAGAAAAAAAAAAGAGAAAAAAAAAAGAAACTGAATTTATTACATTAATTATAATTTACGAACGTATTCTTTTCCTTTGCTCATTAAAAATATAAATGTACGCATTTACACATACACAAACACACACACACACACTTAAGTTTATAATTAAATATACATTATGAAATCAAATTTCTATAACATAAGATACATTGAGAAATATTAGCTAAAAAAAAAAAAACGAAACAAAGAAACAAAAAAGAAAAAAGCTTTTACGAGATACATAACCTTCAAAATATTAATTAAAAACTTAAACAATTAAAACCCTGTTTTAAGACGCATTAATAAAATATTTGAGTCTTATTTTGTTATTTATATATATATATATATATATATATATATTTTTTTTTTTTCTTTTTTTTCCTTTTCTTTCTTTTCTTTCCTATGATTTCCTTTTGAGACCGTAGAGACAAAGGAGGATCATTATGACCGTCCACCCACCTATCACGAAGAAACCTTTGTAAACCTCCGGATTATTGACGGAATGGCCTTTATTTAAGATCGCCCTTAGTGAAATACCTGGTATCGTTGTTGGCAAACAGTAACTTAACCATTTAATTATAGATGGTATTCCTTCGATCGGCCAGAGAAATCCTAAGAAAAAAAGAAAAAAAAAAAAAAAGAGAAAGAAAAAAAACAAAAAACGATAGAAGCACATTAGGAATTAGGATTTTCTTTTTTTTTTTTTTTTTTTTACAGTAATTCGTAATTTTTTTATCAATTTTACATACCACTAAGAAGTATTATAGGATAGAAACTTCCAGTGACGATATAATCCGCAATTAAATGCGAATTGCAGAATACCGAAATCAAAAAACCTGTCGATCGGACATATTTTTATTGTTGTTGTATTGTATTTATTTATTTGTTATTTTTCAGTTAGAAGTACGATAAGTATGTAAAACTTACCGTAAAATAATCCACATACACCCATGAAAAATACCATCGTGACGACGGTCACTAAGGAGCCCTTACAATCTAAATTAAAATAAACAAAGCTTATACAACAGATTAATATGACCTGCATGATGACAATCAACAATTCTACCACGAAATGGGAGAACAGTATTTCTGATGTTGTCACCCCTGAAACAGAGATATTTAATTATATCTTAGATTATTAATTATAGTTAATTATATTTTTTTTTTGTTACTTCTTATCCTTTACCTAAACTCGTCGTAAAGTTAATATTTTTAAATTTCTAATTGAAATTATTCATATATTATGAGGTAAATGTTGCACTTTTAGTTATATGAAAACTTAAATATATATGCAGGTAAAAAAGTTATATAATTAAGAAATTATTGGAATGTTATATAATTAAAAAATGTATTGGAGAAAAATTATTTATACTCATAGGAAACAGTTTCTAAAGAGGGTAAAAAAACGTACTGCATTATTCCATAATGAATTAGTTGCTTTGCAAATATATATATTAATGTAAATAGAGTTTTTGTGGATATAATTATAGAAAATATAATATAATTCGTAGCAATTAATAATAACGATTTTTCATAATTTTTAAGATTATCTAGAAAATTTAAATCGGTAAAAAAATGAAAGAGGAATAATTATCAAGATTTATGCTCTATATTAGTTTTTCATTCATCTAGCGCCTTGAATTACATCACGTTTCTTCTTCGAAAGAAATAAAAAGAAAGAGAAAAAAATAAAGGAAAAAAGATAGAAAAGAGAAGGTGTACGTACATACATAACAAGTCACAATTAAAGATCTTAACCGGAGAAATTGACACGTTAATAGTATCGCGTTTTGCATACAAATTATTATCATTTAAATATTATCATTTATTATCATTTAATAATATCTTAATAGAAGTAAAGGAATTTTTTCAAAAAGACATTAAATAAAATATTGCATTGATTTGCGTAAAATATTTTTTATAAAATTTATTTTCTTTCTTATCTTTTATATTAATTAAAAAAAAAAAGAAAAAAAAAAGAAAAAAAAAAGAAAAAAAAAAGAAATTAATTCACGCAATAAACGGAAAACAAAATAGTTAACTCTATGTAAAAGTGCATTAGTACAATTAAATTAATAAATCTTAAACAATTGGAATTGTATCGAATAGAATAAATCGTAAAAGATCGATACAAATGTATACAATAAATAAGTACAATAAATATAAAATGCGCATTTAATAAAATATTTTATAAAATGTGCATGTAGAAAAAAATCGAATAAGTAAAAAAAAAAATAAATGTGTAACAAATTGAATATTTTTTTGTGCATTAACGAAAGGAAAAAAAGAAAAAAAGAAAAGGTAAATTAATGAATATATTTATAAGCGGATAACAAATTAAATTTTTTTTTTAATGTACGCAAGGTCTTAGCAAGTCATGATTGTGTAATGGTTGCGTAAAGATATGACGAGTATTAAAAACAAATAAAAATATGACATTGAAATAAATGCTTCCTCATTTACATATTCAAATGTTGTACTCTAATTATTTGTTTTTTCAATTGTAATAAAAATATTGATTTAATGTTCACTTTTTACAAGACTACATTAATAATTAGTTTTTAGAGTAGTATACTACAAATGAAATATATTGCTCGATTTAATATTTCTTTTTTTCTTTTCCTTATGTTTTTTTTTTATTTGTAATGGATATTCTTTTCTTTTTTTTTTTTATTTGTAATGGATATATTTATTTAATGCTAAACATTTATCATTCTTAATGCAATAATAATATGTTTTTTGAAGGACATAATATTCGCTCCAATGCGCATATCTTTTTAAATAATTTTCTGTTAAATCGTATGCACTAAAAAAAAATACATTTTTGTTTACCTTGGACGAGACTTCTTTCCCAAATGCCTTCGTGCCTGTCGGAGATTAATATCGTGGTTGTCATTACTGTTGTTACGAAAAAAGTTAATCTGAAAAAAAAAGGGAAGAAAAAGTAGAACAAAAATATATTGAAGTAATTTTAAGCATGATTTAAATATTTTTTAAGCCGATTAATATTGTATATAAAGAAAAGTGATCCAAGAGATCGGATTTTTTTTTTTTTTTTTTTTGTATATATAAAGGCGTAAAAGAAGAAGAAAAAAAAAATAATTTAACTCACGATAAGATAAAAACAGGCGCACTGAAATTGATATAGTCGTCGTTCTTTTTCCCAAAAATAGGTTTCTCAAACTGAAAATATAAATTTCAAATGATACCAATCAAAATAAAATATAATCATATAAAATAAAATAAATAAAAAAATAAAATATAATGTAAGAATAATTCAATTTACATACACTTAACGGTATATTTGCAATTTTCGAAGGCAAATGACATTCCGTCATAATATTTCGCATGCTCTCGAAATATGTTTCGTAAAGTTTATTTTTCAAGAAAAGGCCTATTTGTCTATCTATGAGAAAGACAAAAGAAAAAAAAAACAAAGAAAGATAAGTCGAATCATTTTGTTCCTTTTTTTTTCTTTTTTGATCGAATGAAAAAGAATTATATATTTTAAAAAGTACTTACTGGACATGTCCAACCAAATTTTAATCTCTCCAATTTCGATGTCCCTATCTTCGACATATCTCGAATTCATCAATCTCTTTTGCAAAGCCTGCGTAAAATTTGTATCAAAATATATAATTCCAGAAAGTTTTCCTTTTCTTAAATCATCCTTCATTTCCGGTAGATAATTATAAAATATCTACGATAAAAACAGATCAAATAAAATCATATTTTTTTTTTTTTATATATATATATCTATAAACGAAATTATTTATTATAATATATTAAATATAAATTATATTTATCGAATTAACTGTTGAATATATGTATTGGCTAAAATTTAATTATCATAAAGAAAAGAAACAAAATATTAAAAATATGTATATACATAAATGTGTATATGTGTGTGTATGTGTATACATTAAGAATATATAAATATCAATACAAAAAAAAAAAAATAACAAAAAAGTATCAGACAAATAGCATCAGAATATATTTCCATCCGAAGCTATTCGATTTATATTTAAAATATTTTTTGTTAAGTAAAAAATAATGACGTAAATTAAATGTCAACATTAAATGATATATCTTATTTTTATACGATCGTTCGAGTATGTATATACTATTTTTCTTACTCACCTTTTTTGCAGTGGTATCATTTATATCGTTTAAAAATCGACAACTAAGATCAAAGAAGTCGCATATATCGTTTTGCGTATAAATAATATTTCCTTGATTTTTACCGAAGTCACAGTTATTGGATTCACGATTAATCACACCAATTAACAAATCTTTAGGATCATGACCGAAAGAATAATGAAATACAAGGAGTTGGATTATGGGAAATCCTATAGAAAATAAAATTCCTCTGTAAGTAAAAAATTATATCATCAATTATTCTCGTTAGCATCATTATCATTATCATTATCATTATTATTATTATTATTATTATTACATGTATATCACGCCGATTATTGGATCATTTTTTTCGATTAGAAAGAAATGAATGATAGAAAACAAAAAAATCATCATACCCGGGATTTCGTAGAAATTGTGTAATATTTTTGATTATAAGAGCCTTCAATCTTCGAAACGTCACAGCTGTAAAAAAAAAATCATTCCTTGTTAAAAATCCTTCACCTCGTAAGACATACATTAGGTATTTGCAAAAAGAGGACTAAAAAATATGTATCAATGACATACGTGAAGAGTAAATTTATAATATGAATTTATAATATGATAAATTAATAAACATATATCAATAATTATTATTTGTAATTATATGTTGTTTAGATTTATCCATTCATAATGGAATAAAATTTTAATTATACAAGTCAAATCACTTAAATGTGTACTAGAATTGTAATTATTCAATCAAAATTTCTTATGTATGTTATAAAAATAAAAAAGAAATTTATTAAAAGAATTAACATACATATTTTATATGTATTTATCGCATATAAACATCGCATGTGTTATTGTGTCGCATAGAATGAAAACAATTTAAAAGATACTAAAAATAAAATACTTCGATTAACAAGAAAAAAAGAGAGACGAGGAGAGTAAGACGATTCCAGAACATCAACAAGAAATATTACGAAACTAGCTGACGTGAGCTAAATGTATGTATTTAAAAAAGAACGATGACGAATGCGATAATTTATATATATATATATATATATATATATATATATATATATAAATTAGAATATAAAACTTGTATGATTTATAAGTATGAAATTTATAAATTAGAAAAACCTAGTAATTGATAATTAATTTATTAATGAAATAATTTGTAATTTTAGAAATTACAAGAAACAAAAAAAAAGATATGGAAATTTCTAAACGAAAAAGAAATTCAGAAATTTATTAATAAAAATATATTAGCATATGATTAATTTTGAACAGAGAAATGAAGGATTAAAGGATTAATAATAATCATTCGAAATAAAGAATTATAGAATTTTTTACTCAATTTTTGATTTATTCATGAACACTATCTCATTTACGTTAATACGTTGTAAATCTAATGTGCTTCTATTCGTTTTATTTTCATCATTAATTCAATCGTTTATAATCAATGAAACGTGGAAATAAAGAAAATCTTTTTAGATTGAATATGTAATATAAACAAGAGGCGATTTAATTATTTAAAAAAAGTACTCAAATAAATAAGCGAACGTAAAAAATATAAAAAGAAATAAAAGAAAAAAGACATGTTACATTTTAATCTTTTATCACATTTTAATCGTTTGCTTTCCTGATTTCTCTTGTTGATTACGAATATGAGACACACAAATCACACAATGACATGTCATTTTATAAATAAATAGAAAAAATATTTTGCAGAAATAAAAAGGATATTTGCTGCAATATATATATATATATATACGTACATGAATTTGTAGTTGATTTTGTAGAGGCATTCATTGATTTTGTAGAAAGATTGATTGAACCTTCCACAAATTCCGTTTCATCTAACATCTCAGAATTATCATTTACATTTCTATTAATATTATCCTGTTGACGTCTGCTCAGTTCTAGAAAGGCATCCTCCAAATTATCACATTGAAAACGATCCATCAATTGATTCGGCGTGGTTTCCGCCAATAATTTGCCGGATCTCAAGAGCCCGATCTAAAAAATTTATCGTTACGATTAATATTTATTTATTTATTCATTCATTTATTTATTTATTTATTTAATTTCTTATCTTTGTTTTATGCAATTTTTTATTTTTAATTTAATTGCAAATCCTCAATAAATCATTGTTGTCTGGCTTATTAGAATATCTCTTATTATTATCTCTTATCTTAATGCTTACGTTCAGATTTTTTTATCTCTGATTTTATCTTTTTTTACCTTCATTTTCATTTTTTTTCTTTATTTTTTATAAATAGGATATAAGAATATATTACACACACAGACACACACATACATACGCACACACACACGAACACACATACACACACATAAAGACACGCGCGCCTACATATATATATTTTATCGTACGATATAACTCACGAACCGTAAAGAACCACATTTCTTTTATTCTCGGTCGACTTATTTTTTCTTTTCCTTTTTTTCTCTTTCTCTTTTTTCTTCTTTTTTTTTTTCCTCGACAGACAATTACACGTAAAGACTACATTTCATATTATAGAATTTATTGCTAGAATAATTTAATTTAAAGTTCTTTAATATTTATAAGCGACTACTTTCTATAGCTGTTGTCAGATATGCCATTACCCAAAATGAAAACTATAGAGAATATTATTAATCGGTCCGCATTAAGTGTTTTTTTTTACGCTTTTTCGTATGATACCTAATGGAGGTGAAAATGACGAAAGTCGAAAGTCCATCAACGGAGATATACCTAACGTAGATATATTTTGGACAATCCAAAGAGAGATCGTTAATCATTGAGAATCATTTTTTTCCCTTTTCTTTTTTTTTTTTTTGTTTACCTTGTTTGCTTGTCTCGCTTCGTCGATATAATGCGTTGTTATGACGATGGTAACACCGTTCTCCTGCGTGATCTTAGTTAAGAAATTCCAAATGCTAGAAGAGAAAAATAAATTAGAAATTAAAAGATCGAGGAGTGGCGGCAGAAGGCAGGAGACAGGGTGAAGGGGTAAGGGGGCGGGGGACGGGACGGGTCGGCGGGGGGGGGAGGGAGAGAAGAGAGAAGAAAGATAAAGAAAAAGGAAAAAAAAAGGAAAAAAAAGAAGGAATAAAATTATTACTAAATAATTATTAATAAATTGAGTCCTATCGTTGAATCTGTTGAAAAAGTCTAAAAATTATTATTCTTACTTATATCTTAAAATCGAATCAAGACCGACGGTAGGTTCGTCAAGGATCAATAACTCAGGTCTGTGAAGTAGTGCAGCGGCAAAGGATATTCTCCTTTGTTGGCCACCGCTCAAATTCTTTATCAATTGATGTTTCGACGGTAATTGCAGGAGTTCGGCTAGATCTACGTATCGTTCCTCTGAAATAGATCGAATGAATTTCGAATTGCAAGGAAAGCTTGAGAAAGAAAATGAAAGGAAAAATGGGGGGAAAGAAAAAAAAAAAAAGAAAAGAAAGAAAAGAAAACATCGAAGAAAAAGCAGAAGGAATAATCCGTTTTTTTTTCTTCTTCTTCTAATTTTCATTTTTCATTAATTAAGGATCCGTTATCTTGTCTTTTTTTTGTTTTGTTTTGTTTTGTTTTGTCTTATTTTATCTCATTTTGACAATTAAATTTCTAAAAATGGATCTCACCTATTTCATCGTCTCTCAGTCCATTGATCCTTCCGAAATAATAAAACGCACCTATTGTAGAGAACTCGTTTACAAGGGAAATGTTCTGCGGCATAAAGCCGACTCTTGATCCCGGAATACCTGAATTTTCATTACCGGGTTTACCTCCGAGTACCCAAATATCACCGCTGTTTATCTTACATATACCGACGATGCACGATAAAAGAGTTGTCTTTCCGCATCCGCTGGCACCCAATAATCCATATCTATTGATATTATTATTTTTTATTTTCATGTAAAGAGGAAAGAAAAAATAAATTAAAAAAAAAAAAACCAATGAAAGAAATATACATGTCAGAAATATTGAAGGGGTGGGGTGGGGGGTGGGGGGGGTGGGGGCAATTGCAATTTTAATATTATCTTCAAAATGTTTTCAATTCGTTGCACCTTGGGATTTATGTGTTTTTCTTTTTTTCTTTTTGAAGGAGAAAAAAAAATATATATATATATATATATATACGTATATTAAAATTTAATAAAAAAAAAAAAAAAAAAAAAAATATTCATATATATTTTTATATACATATAGGACTTGTTAAGCATTGTTTATACTTCATTTCATATTATATTCGTCTGATAAGAATTTCAATGATTTTCCCATACGGTGTCGCTCAAAGTCATTGTAAATAAATCAACGATAAAATATTTCTTTCATTTGCTTTCATACCTTCTAAAAGTTTTCTTATTATATTTCGTTTTAACGTAATCTTATAACGAAAAAAAAAAGAAAATAAATGAGAAGAAATTTCTATTGAAATGAGTACTTACATGGAACCTTTCGAGACTGATAGGTTCAATCCGTCAAGAACCTTTAACTTTTTCCCATAAATTTTCGTCACGTTCTTCACAATGATAGCCTGATGATCCTCGAACATTTTCTTATTCCCGAAATAAGTTTCTCACTTTTGACGATCTATTAATATGATAATAAAAATGAATTTAAAAATATTAAAACGAAATGATCGACTTCTATCGAATCGATTTGAATCGATATTTACAGAGAAGAGAAATCAAAATATCCTTAGATATTACTGCTAGTTCGTACATATCTGTCGATTTCATCGCTTAAAATGACCGACACTTGGTTAACCACGACTATATAGTATATTGAAGTTCTAACACCATTATTTACATAAGAATTTGTGTGTGTGTGTGTGTGTGTGTGTGAGTGTATGTGTATGTATGTATGTGTGTGTGAGAGAGAGGGAGAGGGAAAGCATGTTGTTGCGTTTCTATGTATTTACAGTTGTATATTATTCATCAAACGTCAACCTTTACATTTTTTTTTCTTTTTTTTTTTTCTTGTACATTTCCATATGATTCAATCAAATTTGTCTTTTTGGTTAATGTAATTGTAGAAATGATTAATAACGATCATTTGTTTCGTATTTGTTTCCTACTTTTTTCTTTAGAAAAAAGAAAAAGAAAAAAAAGAAAAAAGAATCTAACAGAATTGTTATTTAAATTAGACTTATTGACGTTTAAAAACCGAATCTTTGAATTTATTAAAATCATTTTGATAATTAATAATCATTTGTCTTCTGCATCAAGGAGATATTTCGATATAAGCAATACTTTTGTCATTGAAGATACTCAATCATTAATTTTATCGAACGACTCTTCCGTACGTGCGTGCGTGTACGGTGTGTGTGTGTGTGTGTGTATATGTGGATGGTTGAAATATATACACACATTAAATTTCATTTCTTTCTAAATGGAATAAAAAAAAGTTTAAAAAAATTGTCATGTTACGTACGAATAATTCAATTATTTTAATTAAAGCATTCCTTTAAATTTATAATGTTACGATAATGTTAACTGATAAGAAATTATTAAATAAACGATAAGGGAATTAGATGAATAAAATTACATACGTATTAAATACAATTTTTCTTTGATCATTAATGCGGTAAATTATTATTATTAATCTTTTATGAATTTTTTTCTTTTTTATTTATTTATTTTCATTCTTTTTTTTTTTCTTAACTAATAAAAACTGAATAGATATTTAATAATTTTCTAAATTTTTCGATGTCTACGAGATAAGAGGATCTCTCGTTATTTGTTTTAACTCGCTTTAATAAACCTAAGATTAAGTTTATTGCTATGGTATAGTTATCTCATGTTATTGTTTATAATCAATTTCAACGTAATAATTTTAAAAAATAAACTTTTTTTTTTTTAAAAAGAAACACTTAATTGGAGAAGAAAGATCTAAGGCGTATAATAATTATTATAATTTATAAATGAAAAATTACGTATTTTCTAAAGCAATTAATTAATATTAATATCATGTACTGACATTGTAATCATATAAAACTCGTAAGTATGTGATATAGATATCGTGATATAGATATTCAGTATGACATTAATTCGCTTTAGATTTTCTTGATAAGAATTAATTCCATATTTCATTTGATTTGCATCATAAGGAAGAATTATATTTCTTTTTTTTTTGTTAATCCTTAATAATTACATGACATAATAACGATGAATAATAATTTATAACATAATTTATATTCGTTCAAATAAACGTTAGATGTGATTAATTTATTCGATTATACTTTCGATTATACTTTTTTCGCATCGATTTCATTTATATTTACGAACGAAATTTCAATTGGTTTTTTTTTTCTTTTTTTTTTTTATGACACTATTTAAAAATGCTACAGATAATTATGGTACAAATAATTAATTAATTAATTAATGTTTTAATTATAAACTCGATATAATCTGAAAAATTTTCCTTTTGGATTTGATCGAAGATATTAACTTTCTCACGTTAGAAGTAATAATTATATATAATAATGTGTTTGAATGAAAGATGAATTTTGTTTCTGTCTTTTTCTTTTTTTCTTTTTCTTAAATATTAATAAATATAATAATGAAAAAAATATAACTCAGATTTATGATCGAACATCTTTCGATTAGTTTAATATTTTTCTCAATGAGATTCGAATAAAATAACATTTGTAATTTATTACGAAAAAATTTGAAAAAATTATATCGCGATTTCTAATTAATCCATAGCGTATAAAGATTAAATATGATTTTTAATAAGCATGAATAAACGTCAAATATTAAAAGAAAAAACAAATACTGTGTATATATAATAAAACGTAATATATACATATATTCATAAGTTAATAAGCGCAGATACAAATATTTCAATTAATTGCATCATTTACGAAGATGTGTATGATTATTAAAAAAAAAAAAGAAAAAAAAAAAATTGAAAAAACATCAGAATTTAAATATGTATTTTAAGTTGTTTTTACTATTTAAATGTCCTTGGATACAAAATCAATTCATAAAAGAATTATATACATACTAATGAAAACATCAATCACTGTCATTTTTTTTATCTTATTTATGTTATAGAAGTAGAAATTATGATGCGTTTATTTTTCGACTTTAAAACCTTAATACTTTTTTGAATTATCCATAATAATTATCACGTATATTTTGAGTTATTTGATAATAATTATTATGAAAATAATAATTACAAAAAATGATTCGTAAAATGAAGTATGGTATTTCTTGTTTTTCTTCCTCTCCTTTTTTTTTTCTTCCTCTTCCTTTCTTTCTTTCTTTCCATTATTTATCACTCAATTTCTTTTTTCATATAAATCCTTTTATATTCTCCAATTGTTTTTAAGAAAAAATTTTGATCTTCTCGAATTTCGCTTTTTTCTCTTTTTTTCTGAGCCTCTAAATAATTATGTCTATAGTAAAGATTAAAAATTAAAATAAAAAAAAAAAAAAACAAAAAAAAGAAATAAGAAACTTTATCAATGTGAAACTGTAATTATACGAATAATAATGAAATAAAAGAAATTTTTATTTCGCTACTTTCATCATGATTTTCATTTAACATATGCTTGAAAAATAAAAATATTAACGACTTAAATAATAATGTTAGTTAAATTTGTGCTGACAAAATTTTCTTCGCCAAACATATTTCTTTTAATTTTACTTACGTCAACGAATCAACCAGTTGCCGATAAACTGACTCATTCCATTAAAAAATAAAACATGAAAAATACAGAAATATAAAACTATCGTACAATATTGCAATAAGCGATGATATATTTTACGAAAAATTAATACGAGTAAATGAATAAATTTAATTTTTTTAATTTCTTTTTTTTTCTTTTTTTTTTTTTTTTTTTCGTCTACATGCGCTTGCTTATAACGTTATTCCAATGATTCGAGAGAATTGAGATTGAAATGAAAATAAAGAAAGGAAATGAAAACTGTCGAGAAAATATATTTTATATTTGAAATTTATCTTCAGTTACACTTACACAGTAAGCGAATACTAACATACGATGAGTTATTCTATCATGATTCTCCAGAACCTAGATTTCACGTAAAGAGAAGGTCAGTATCTACTAGACAAGTTTGCATTTACAATGGTTATAATAAATTTTCTTGGTAATAAATCGTAAAATGAAATTTATGAGAGATATGGAATATTCTTATCGATGAAATCAATTCTATGATTAACTATAATTTAAAATAAAAAATTTTTGCGAATAAAAGAAAACATTACGTATTATCAAATGTCAATTATTATTAAACATCACGTTAATTAGATCACAAGAACTTTCTCTAAATGAAAACACCGTAATCTATTTTTTCACTTACTTTTTAATTGTTCACATACCTTTTAAAAAAATAGATCAAATACTTCTGATGATATTCTTCTTGATTATGAAAAGAACTTTTTAAATTATAATTCTCTTTCTTTTTAATTTCTCGTCTTTATTGTCACTGTCGTCGCACTTTATTTTTCTTTATAATTTTGACGAAGTTTTATAAAAATCGTTTTCCGTTCGAGTTTTATAAAAAAATGTTGACGTTCAAGAGATTCATTGGTTTCTTTTTCTAAATTTTTTTAACTGTAAGAAACCTTTTTTAACAATAACACTCACTTCATTAAATAAATATTTTTTAAAAAGAAATTTCTTTTTCTTATGAATTTAAAGATTAAAATTAATTCGAGAAGTAACGAGATAGATGCACACGGTATGACAATATTGATAAGACTGTTCGACTTATCCAAAAGTTTAATCGAAACAATTCCTTTTAATGTTCACGTACAAACTTAAACTGACTGGTTTATCTTACTCTATGCATTGGCATCGTGTTCGACCAGTTCTGTGAGTGGACTGGCCTGCTTGGAAATAGGTGGGGGTGGGATTTTTATGCAGTGGTATTTATTTCTAACGGTAATTCATTACGCCGGATTACTATTAACCGAACATCTATGAGTGTATGTTTGGTTGCATATTGTCTCATTTCAAAGAAACCCAAACTGCATTACCAGCAGTTAAAAATAAGAAATGAAAAATTCACTTTTCTATCTTACCGATCGTACAATATCACATATAGGTAACGTAGATAAAGTAGTGTTCGTTATTACATTCTATCGATAAAGTAGTTTCCTTACGTTGGTATAGAAGATATCTATAATGATAAATTTTTCTACTTGCATAAAAGTCGATTATCGTCTTGTTTCATTAAAAAAAAAAGACAAAAAAAAAAACAAAAAAAGATTAGTCCAAGGTGTTCTTATTATAGTAATTCATTTTGTGATCATAGTACATATAGATTATAATATGTTTCCTAACATTTATAATTATATTATTAATCATCTTCGATAAATAATGATAAATAATGTCTCCGTTTTTTTTTTTGTTTCTATTACGATTCGGTAAGAAGAACTTGTTTACTACAGTATTCTCATTGAAAAAGTGGAAGGAAAAAATGTGGATAAAGTAATAAAGTAAGGAGGTTTCTTGCAATCAATCATGGATTTTCAACAGTCAATTCGTTCTTGCCGAAGCATACTTAAATTTCCGTGTCATTTATAATATTATACATTTATATAGATTTTTTTGTTTTTTTTTTTGGCTCGTTGATAAAACTTGACCAGTTTAAATCCACTTATCTCACTAGTGTAACGAAATATTTTATAATGTAACGACCATTTGCATGAATTTCATTTTCTTTCTTTCTCTCTCTCTCTCTCTCTCTCTCTCTCTCTTTCTCTTTTTCTGTTCTTTTTAGTTGCTCATGGAGCGAAAGTATTATGAAGATATTAGGAGAAAGCTTTTCACGCGTGAAGAATACAACATATATGCATTGGTTCGTATTACGGCACAGATTTCTAATTCTCTTTCATCATATATAATCCATGACGTTCTAACGACCATAAGTTCAAAAAAAATGATATAATACTTTGTCAGCAATAATGATTCGAATGTTAAAGTTTAGAAAGAGAGATACGAATAGTAATAATAATTGGTTGTAAGTCAACGTCATAAAATCTCATCTACATCGTCAATTATTTTTATCCTCAGATAATAATTAGAAAAAAAAAAAAAAAAAAAAAAATAAAAAAGAAAAAAAACAAGAAAGAAAAATGAAGAAGAAAACAAACATTAACACGTTTAACAGGTATCAACATGCAAATGATTCACAAGACTGACCTCTAATCTCGATTGTAGGATACAAATGCGAATCTAACGTTAATATTGTCATTTAATCATTATATTCGATTTTGTTATTCTCGGATACGATAGACTTTTATTTCAAACGCATTACAATTAAATTATTAATATATTTAGAATTTATGCTTTTTAGAATTGAATATTCTCTTTTTCTCTCTTTCTCTTTACCCCCCCACCGTCTCTCTCTCTCTCTCTCTCTCTCTCTCTCTCTTCATCTCTTTCTTTTTCATTCTCTTTGTGCGTCGTGGAATTGGGTCCAAGAAGATATAAAATGAAAACCAGTTTGATCTTAAACCGGTTGACCTTGTCACTGATTGAAAATGTGTCAGTATCATCATTTAACGAAATTTACACTTAAACAATATTATTGGTATTGTGTTTATATGGGCATTACTTGTAAACTGGTATTTAACATATGATGTAGATTCTATATGATCTCTTGAAAAAGAGAAAGACAGAAATTACAGGCTTGCATCGTTAATCCTTAACAACGTACAGTTGAGAAGTTACAACATAATAATAAATTCAAACGTAATTTAATGCATAATATTAAATATATACAGTAAGTTTGTTTTTGTTCGAAGAAAATATATACATTATGATAATAATCATGTAATTATTTCTTTTTGTTTTTTTTTTGTTTCATATGTGCAGATTTTTGTTCTCGTTTTTTTTTTTTTCTTTTTTAATTTTGTAAAAAGAAAAATATCATCCATCGAAGAATTAAACATTCATGCAATAACGAATTCATTGACGATATTTATTGTAATCGGTAATTTATATTCGTATCGTTTGTATTTATTTTTTAATTAATAATAAATATTTTGTAAAATAAATGATGAGTATATATATATATATATATATATATATATAAATAATTGTATATTAAGGTTGCATCAGAGTTGCATAAAATTTACGTTTGAAGTAACTTATATTACGTAACAATATTTTATTATAAACATTAATTGGTTTTTGAAAATATTGATTAAATGTTTAAAAGTTGAAATTGACCGAATAAATAGCAGACTTTTAAAATTTTCATGTTTTTTAGCAACAAAATTAATTCTCACTTTGTATTCGATACTTTAATAGTCTTTATTTTAATAATTATAAGTTTAAACTTAAATTATTCGAACTTATAGAAACACTTTTATCAAAATATAATCATCAATTTTTTTTCCACTGAATGGAATATTTTTCTTTCCGTTTCTCAATCTAAATAACGACGGATCGATCAATAATATTTGCCTTTCGAATATGCACATGTACTTTCTGAATAATGACAATATTATTTTTACTAAAAAATTGCTTGAAAATAATTCTGATTTTCAGTAGCTCGAGAATGCCCGTTATCAAGTAAATCATTTCTACGTACATATATAGATATTATGTTAAATATATTCACACACACACACACACACATACACACACACATATACACATACACACATATATACATTTACATTTCCTTCACCTTTTCTTTCAGACTTTTTTTTTTCATTCCATTTGTGGGTGAGTGAATCACGTGAAATATAATAATAATCTTTCGAATATGCTTTATATATATAATTACTCATTACTATTACATATACTATTACTCATACTATCTCTTTTCTTATTGTTCAATTCTATTTTCTATAAAAAAAAGTCCTCTTATATTTTACATATATATTATATTTGTGCTTTACATTATATTATATTTAAGATATCGTGAACAAACCTGATGATGGCAATAAATAATAGAATTCTACTATCATTCAAGGTCATCTTCAAATCAAAGAAACTTTCCATTTGTAATTTCTATCTCTCTCTGTTTCTCTCTCTCTCTCTCTCTCTCTCTTATTTCTTTGTTGTTCTTGTAAATTATTTATGCGTAATACATAATATACGACTTAGGTGAGCATTCTCGTTTTCTTATGCACGGTGCATAGGTCAACTAGGAAGAGAATTAGATATTATCAAAATATATATAATGAAGTATGGCAAAATAATTATCTTGTCATATACAATATTTATTCTTTTTTTATAATAATACTTTGCATAATAATTATTTTCGAATAGAAAAACAAAAAGAGAGAGAGAGAGAGAGAGACACTCGTTTCTTTTTATTTTTCTCTCTTTTCAATAATAGTTAATTTCTTTCTTTTTTTTGACGATATTCATTCATATTCACTTTTTGACAGCTGTTTTAATTTTAGAATTATTATATTGCGATAGAAAAAGAGTTAATGTATCGGTTAATTATCGGAAATAAAATACGTTAATTATCGGAATGTCAGAATAAAGAGTTAATTATCGGAAATAAAATACGTTTATATATGTAAATATCTTCATATTATTAAAATGTCATGACATTAAAAATGTACGATTTTTATGTATAGCAATTTGTTGGTTAATATATTCGAGACGCGTTTAAAAAAAAAAATCTATACAAATGACATCGTATTTTTATACGAAAAGAGAATTACTAATGGTAAAAAAAAAAAAAGAAAAAAAAAGAAAAAAAAATTGGTGTTATTGAAGAGAGGAATTTTAGGCAAAAAAATTTGACTTTTTCATTTAAATAATTATACGCCAATGATTTCCTATTTCAAGAATACTATTGCAATTATATAAATGTATAATAGTAAATATATAAAGTACACAATGAATGAATTAATACAATAATAAATTTAAATGATATAAAAATAATATATAATATTTTTAATGTAATATAAAAATAAAAATAAAATGTAATATATAATGTATATCAATAATGTGTAAGTATAAGTAATATAAAACGAAACTTTGTGTATATATATATATATATATTTATAGATTGTATTTTATTTTTTTTAGAAACATAAGAGAGAAAAAGAGAGAGAGGAAGAGAATTAGGTAAGATCTAACGTAAGTTGAATATTTTCTCCATGTTATTATATAAAATATTTCATCACACATATTATACATTCATATTTTTACTAATTTTCTATTATAAACTTTATTTAAAAATATTTGATTGCTTTAATTACATCTTTTACACTATATTATAAAAAGGTCTATTTTTACAAATTTTTATAAATCGATTGTTTTTTTTTTATAAATTGATTCGTTCATGATAAAATATAAAAAATATGAAATATATAATGACAGATGTTATCAATATTAAACTTGTCTCTTTTAATATTAATTCGAATAAATGTTCATCATCAAATTATAGATATAAAACAAAATATCTTAAAAAATCAAAATATCGTAAAACTATTCCTTAAATTTCTAAAGAATAATACATTATAAATAAATAAAAATCTAAATCTAATTTAATTCGTTCGTAATTTGATCCTTATGTTAACAAATTAGATGAATAAAAAAAAAAAAATGGTAATTTAAATTGTCGCTAATTTGCGATGAAATCACATTATGTCATATGTATAGATATTATATAATATATATAGATATCAGTATATTATGAAGGTGACATTACATCATATAAATATTACTATTATAAGCATATTACATAGGTATACATATATTTATAATATATATATATATATATATATATATATATATATATATATGGAATACATATAATATATAATATAGATTTTATTTTATTATTATTATATTATATCGAAATATTTATGAATAATCGATCAAATTCTAAACATGTAAGAGAATCTTCTAATCAATCAGAGTTACATTACTATGTAATCATAAGTAAGAATTAATCGACCAAAATTATGAGAGTACGTTGATTTCGATGAGAAAATTATAAATATCGCTTTCATTTAGAAATTTTGTTTTTGCGTGAAATTCGACGAAAAAGATTTTGCGATGTTTCATTTTTTCGATCGTTTCGCTCGAGCTTCGATCATTGGAAAAATTATTCTTTATGTTTTGGATCTGATAAATGAATTTTACAATGAAAAATTTTATTTTAAGAACCTTAATACCGAACTGATAATTTTCTTCTCAAAACTTTTTGCAAACTTGGAAGACGAAGATAAAATAACCTTCCAACAGAACGACGAAGGTCTCTTTCTTACAGAACTCGTCCTTCAAAACTCGTCCTTACTCTATTCTGCATTTTTATGTCTATGCAAATTCTGAACGACGACTTTTCTACTTTTTCCTGCCGAAGAGAGACAAAAACGTTCGGTGAATTTCAAACGACGAATTGAGTTTAACTGAATAAATAACAAAAAAAAAGGAGAGAGAGAGAGAGAGAGAGAGATTTATATTTCGATTGTAAATTCGATTCGATGAAATTTTGCGAAGGAAAATTCTAATATATATATATATATAATAAAAGGATAATACTAAGGAATAAAGGATAATTCTAAAATATAAAATAAATGAAAAAAGTGTGAAGAAAACGAATGAGGACGAATGCGAAAAAGTAAAAAACATTTGCTAGGAACTAATCAATACCGGTTGTCTATGCTGTATTGTATTAATAACCGAAGGATAAAATACATCCTTGACTGAAGTCCAAAGTAATATCCGTCTTTTCAGTTCGCGACTCGATGCATTCGTTGAATTATCACTTATGAATTTAATCTTCGCGTAAGCCATGTGATGTCTGAGACTATCGTATGGAATATTTTATTACATGTTTTTTTTCTTTTCGTAGTTTCTATGTTAATATCAATATTTACGTATTAATTGCTTTTAATTTATCGACACCACCTCATTTCAACACTTCGTGTCTATTTTTCTTTTTTTTTTCTTTTTCTTTTTCTTTTTTCCCCCATTTATTCTCTCTTTTCGATAAAGATCGAAAAACGGTACTTCCCACGAGTAAAACGAACAGTTAGTTAACCATACGACTATTTACAACTATTTATATTATCATTATTATTATTATTATTAATATTGTTATTATTAAAAAGGAATAAAATTTTGTAGGAAAGAAAGGAAGACGAATGTAGAATTTAGATATATCATTTTGATATTATGAATTATATATTTTTTTTTTTTTTTTTTTAGAAGTAATATTAATAATATTAAAATAAAACCTTGACGAATTAATAACATTGTATCGAATCGAAGTGAAAAATATTTCATTTAATAAAGTCATCATACGAAGTTTTTTCAATGCACATCTTTTTATATTTATTTTTATTTTTATTTTTTTTTTATATGACATTATATGAGATTATTTTTATATGACAAGCAAATCTTAATAACAATTGCATTTAGAGGAATAAATTTTTGTATACTGCGTACTCTATCAAGGTATCGATTAACTATACAACGTGTTATCTGTTACTTTCGTTGCTCTACTGTAAGATAAATATAGAAACAAATATATATATATATATATATAAATATATATATATATATATATCTATTTTAAACACTAATTTTTAATTGTAACAGTGGTGTAAACTGAAAACATTCGCTTAACGTGAATATATGAGTCCACGATTAAAGCTGTTAATTTCTAATACATATACTTCGTATTCCATAGTATTCAAAATATTAAATTTGATCTTATAAATTTACTTTATTCTTGTTCTTCCTTTAAAAAAAAAAAAAAAAAAAAAAAAAAAAAAAAAAAAAAAAAAGAATATCTTTTATTTTTTCTACAAAAATTGTTAATATATAAAAGTTATATTTATATATGAAGTTATTTTTTTTTTCTTTTTCATGCAGAAAGATAAAACATAATAAATATTCTCAATTGGACAAATTTAATTACCTTAATAGATAACGTTTAACAAAACAATCAGGGAATCCCATTCTTGGATTTTCATTCTCCCACCCAAATGGGTTATATCAATCCATCAGTTAACTTCAGTCTCGGTGTCTTTTACCAGACGTCTTTGGTGCCTTGCACAACTCTTTGATTCTCCAGTCGTGCAAGCGATCGAGCCAGTTCTCGCTGGTATTGCGAACGGACCGTATCGTTCTTTCTCTCTCCATTCTCTTTCTCTCTCTCTCTCTCTCTCTCTCTCTCTCTCTCTCTCTCTCTCTTTATCTCTCTCTCTCTCTTTTCCTTTCCTTGTTCCTCATTCTTCTCACTCTCACTTGCTCTTTCACGTTCACTAACTTTCGTCGTTGTTATACCGGTCATCGTTTTTGTGAGTAAGAAGAAGAGGAATTTAAGAATTAAACCGTCGAAATGTATTTGGAATTCAAGTTCGACCAATTGATTCGATTATAGAAAAATAAGAAGAATTTGAGGATCCAGTTTAAAGAAAAGAAAAGAATAGAATAGAATAGAATAGAAAGAAAGAAAGAAAGAGAAAGACGAGCATTTATTTCTAATATATAATATATACATATATATATATATATATATTTATATATATATATATATATATATATATATGTATTTATATATATTATATTTTTCTCGATTAGAAGAGTAACCACGACAAGAGAATATCCAGTTGAATTTAGAATTTGTGAATGTGCGGTGAGAATCCTTTGTCTTACCTGTTCCTTCCAATCTTATTGTTATCATCATCATCATCGTCATCATTATTATTATCATTATTATTGTTATCGTATCGTATTAGTGTTATCATTCGTTTCTATTACTCGACTTTGTTTGAAGTGTTCGTAATTGGTGATTTTTCTACGATATCATCCTTTCTTAATTCTCCATATTGTTTTCTAATATAAATCACGATGGAATTCTTATATGATGGAACATTTAATGTAGTGCTACGATAAGGAATCGATCAGATCAAAGGAACAAAAGGATCGTCATAACTCTTTGTGTCTTCAGTCTGAAAATTTCTAAGAAATTTTAGCGATCAAGTATACAGGTCAGTGACATCTTTTTTTTTTTTTCTTTTTCTTTAGATCGATGAACATTTTCTTTTTCTTTTTCTTTTTCTTTTTTATTTTTTTAATTTTTAATTTTGTTTTGTTTTTGTTTTTTTTGTTTTTTTTTCTTTTTTTTTTTTTTTCTTTTTTCTTTTTTCATAAATGTCATGGAAAAAAAAAGAGGTATCTAGTTAGAATCTTTGTTCTTTATCTTTCTCTTTCAATCTGTTTTCAAATGTCAAAGCAAATGCATAAGATATAAATAAATGTTTACGTACAAAATATCGGCATTTTATTAAGCGTCATTTTCATTTCCATGAAATTGACTCAACATGAAATTCATCTATATCGTTTGAAAGAAAATAAGTGATCACTTGAAATGATGTTAACGAAATAATACATGGAATATCGACGAAATCGTTTCTATATCGTTCGTATATTATCATTTTCATAGCCATTACCGGTTTCTCTGTGTCTTTGGAAAATTTTGCTTTATCCTTCTCTTTTTTTTTTTTTTTATTCGCGCTTGTTATAGTCATCATTAGTAGTTTTCTTCATCCTTATCTGTATCGTTGAATGTAATGTGTTTTTTTTTCTTTTTTTTTTTTTATTTTTTTTTTTTACTTGCACGCATACGTATATGTACATGTACATCGAAAGAATAAGAAAAAAAAAAGAAAATGATGGATGGCGATCTATGATTTTCTTTCTCTTTCTCTCTCTTTCTCTCTCTCTCTTTCTTTCTTTCACGATCATTCTAAGAAACGAGCAAATTGTTTCACCCGTTGAAAATAATAATAATAAAAAAAAAAAAAATTTCTCTCGTAATTATTCTCATTGTTATTATCATAATCATCACGTGAATACAGGTTGAAAGCTCGAGGAATAAAATTGTAGAATAATATGGCTACTTTTGAGCGTCGTAACGATCGTCATAATTAATGTTTTTTTTCACTGTTTTTCTTTTTTTTTTGTTTCTCTTGACTTAGTCTTACCCAGACACTGTCCAAGATATTCCTATTGATACGTCAGGTATACGTTAGTGTATGTACAGTATACATAGTTTAACGTGTGTATTATGTATCATAGATACGCGATCGCTTTCCATTTCATTCCAGTTGCATTCACGAGTTAACTCGTATTGAACCTGCGCACGATAATCTCGTTCACGAGTTATACGAAGGGTCATCGAACTATCTCCCGTTTATTCCTTTTTTTTTCTTTTTTTTCTTTTTTTTCTTCTTTTTTCTTCGTCCTTTTGAAAAGTCCTCGAAAGAGCTCGCCTGAAAGATCTTTAATTTCTTTAACGACCATTTTATTCTTCGCAAAAAAGAAAGGTCAAAAAGTCGATGAATAAAAACATTTCGTCATTTGAATTATTTCTTTTCTTTTTATTTTTTCTCAACATTTTTAACATTTCATCTAAGAAAGATATTACTCGCAAATATTTGTGAAGTATCGCATAAAAAAATTAAAAAATGTATAAATAATTAACGGTGTCATTTTTGTAAGAGAAAAAAAAATCTAAGTTCTTTTTCAATGTATAAATATTTATTATTTATGAAAAAGGATAGAATAAATAACGGGATAATGCAAAATATATTTAGGCATTGTGAAATTTCTTTTTAAAACGTTGATTGAGTATGTAGATGAATGAAAAAATAAAATCCAGTTACGTATTCATTCTATTCGGTATCCACTCAGATCAGAATATCGTGATACACTCATAAGATGATTTCACTGTTTGTACGTGTATAGACGTAAGATCCTGAGAACGTGAATATTGACATATAAAATATAACCGAAGAAAGAGAAAACGATATTTCCGGTCTTTTGAGAATTTTACGTCGTAAATAATGACTCTTGATACTGTGCCCGTCGAATTTAACAAAGAATTGTTATAAGGAAATTTTTTATTGTACTCATCGACATACTTCTCGTTGTCGAATTTCAACGCGCTAAAAAAAAAAAAAAAAAAGGAAAAAGAAAAAATAAGAAAAATCAAAAATCGTTAAGAAAAATATAAATTCTACCTCGCTATATTTCACAGGGAACTTTATTTAATAAAATTATTATTATTATTATGTATCTATTAATTGAAAAAAAAAAAAAAAAAAAAAAAAAGAAAAAGAAAAAAAAAAGAGAAAAGAAAAGAAAAAATGAAGAATGAATATAAAAGAGAGAGAGAGAGAGAAAAAATAAAAACAATTCTCGTTATTCAATCATCTATAAAATTAAAAATCGTCTTCTCGAAACTTGTATCTTATTTTTCTTTTTTTTTTCTTTTTTTTTTTTTTTTTTTTTTTTTTGATCCATTACGAACTACACAACTGGAAGAAAATCAAGAGATCATTTCGAAATCGAACAGATCGAAAACTCTTAAGGAGAAAGGTTTACTGCTCGAGAGAGATTACTAATAAGAGTGAGAGTTCGACTTACAACGTGTGAGTTACATCACTGACGAATTACGCGATATACGTTCGATGGCTATTAAACACAGAACGGAAGAAGACATGTCGTCGAGAATGAGAATTTTTCATTTCCATCACGTATATACCATGTTAATCTGACGTGTCTCCCTATTATGGATGCTGCAACGCAAATCCACATGGCACCAAACGCATGTTTTCATAGTTCCAACGGAAAAACTTTTACTTGATAATCGTTGTTACAACTCGTTGTCTATCTCTTTCCAAACCCGGAAGAATTTATTTTAAAAGTTTTATCATTGATCGAACGACGATCAATTTACATTCGCGATCAATTAAATCGCTATGGAAAATATTAATAAAGCAAAAGATAAAGAAAAAGGAAGGAAAGCAATGATAAAAGAAAAATTGTCTCAAGATTATGAAATACAAATTCATTTGATATTATTAATCATCATTTAACGTGAAAAAAGAAAATAGATTTTGTAAAAAAAAAAAAAGAAAAAATGAAAGAATTTAACGATACTATCATTAGAGAATGAAAGAAACGAAAAATTAATGATAATAGAAATGCTTAGATCGATCAAAAGGAAAGATCTATAAAATGTGAGATACAATATTTGTTTTTCATACTTTTATTTTATAACATGAATCATTATTTTCATTTTTAATCGTCGGTTTTATCCGCCTCTACCGTATCGTCTTACTCTCTTTTTCTTTCTCCCTCACATTTACGTATTAATATAATGTAACATTCGGTGTAACTTAGTGACTTCAACACATGACATCATAATATCTTACGACATGAAATATAATATATTATACAGTTTTGATGATCGATCGATATTTCGCGTGTTACTTTACTCTTGCGTGATATCTCATTTTGTATATAATTCCGATATAAAAAAAAAAAAATGAATAACAAATTGCCAAGATAGAAAGAAAGAAAAAATAAAGAAAAAAAAAGGAGACGAAGTAAAAAAACTCTTACTCGAAAATTTGTGTCGATTTTTTTTACTTCAAATAAATATTTTCTTTCCAATAAACTTCCGTTGATTTCAATGACGTTAATGATTTTATATTGAAATACATGAATTATTCATATACAAATTTATCTTTATATTTAAATAAAAAAGGAACGAAAATAATTGCAATATTATAGGTGCAAATATTCTCCTTGAAAAAAAAATATATATATTTATATAATAATATAAAATATATATATATATATATATATATATATATATATATACTTTCTCTACCTTATTTGCTCTCTTCTTATTTTTCTTTTTTTGTATCCACTCTTTGGATATAAAGAAGATGGATGTGCCAAATGCAACACCTATAATACCAACAGCCTCGTTGGAGTTGAAAACAAGGAGAGCTCAGTTCCAAACGCAAACTTCGACCTTGGATACGAGAAGAAGGCAAGCGGTTTGTGTTAGAAGGGCATGTAAAAAGTATGGACCGAAAAAAAATTCAAACATTGTTCTTGACGGGCTCAACATGACAGTGCCTAAAGGTGCAATGTAAGTGAAATATTAATATTCTGAAAGTTTAAAGGGGGAAAAAAAAAACAAAAAAAAACAAAATAATAAAAAGGAAGAGGAAAGAAACGAATAAAATAGAGAGGATTAATTAAAGTAATAATTATATAAAGCTGGATTTTGAAACTTTTGAGATCATTAAATATAGTATATTATATCTTTTTTTCTCTCTCTCTCTCTCTCTCCCTCTCTCTATACTGATTACGTAAAACTTATAATATCAATTGTCTCCAAAAATTTTTTAAAATTGTACTGTTCCTTTGATTTTTTAATGAATCATAAATACTCCCAAGCAAATAGAATATATAAAAGAAAATATATGAAATAATTTAATTATTAAATTAGTTATCGTCGATAATAATTCTATGTATTATTATTATCATTATTATTATCAATATATCTTTTTTATTTATTAATTTACTATAATCGGCCAACTTGGGATTCACGTAATGACAAGAAAAATATAAAACGAGATAGTATGTATGAAATCATTTAGGATTTGACATACATTCTTTCCTTTTTCTTTTATGTAAAATAGAATGAATTATTAAATGGAATTATTCAATGAGAAATTTTTTATAATAATTCATGCTTTTTTTCTCTCTTTTTCGTTTTCTTTTATGGAAAAACTCTTAAGGAATAAAAATAGCGAATATATTCGCTAATTTTATAATAAATAAGAATTAATAAATAAAAATTAAATAACATGAAATATATATATATATATATATATATATATATATATCCGACGTATTTTTCATAAATAATATCGTTTTAGTTATGGTCTCCTTGGTGCCAGTGGTTGTGGAAAAACTACATTATTATCCTGCATTGTGGGTCGAAGACGTCTTAATTCCGGAGAAATTTGGGTATTAGGTGGTAGGCCAGGATCAAAGGAATCAGGTGTACCTGGTCCACGATTAGGATACATGCCACAAGAAATTGCACTTTACAATGAATTTTCGATAAAAGAAACATTTTTATATTTTGGCTGGATCGCAGGTATATCGACCGAACAGATTGACGAGAAATTGGAATTCCTTTTAAAGGTAATATACATTTAATTTTTATAATAAACAATATACTAATTTCTAGATTTTTAAGATATAAAAAAAAAAAAAAATTGAAATTTCTATTGAGATCGCTTTAATATATATTATTTCAGTTCTTGGAATTACCATCGGAGAATCGTTTTATAAAGAATCTTTCTGGTGGACAACAGAGAAGGGTTTCATTTGCTGCAGCATTATTGACAGATCCAGAACTTTTAATACTTGATGAGCCAACCGTAGGAGTTGATCCTGTTTTACGTCAAAATATTTGGAATCATTTGGTTCATTTAACGAAAGATGGTAAAAAGACAATAATTATAACGACACATTATATCGAGGAGACCAGGCAAGCTAGTATAATTGGACTGATGAGAGGAGGTAAATTTCTTGCTGAAGAATCACCGACTAAGCTAATGGAAATGCATAGATTGGATACTCTGGAGGAAGTCTTTTTAAAACTCAGCAAACGTCAGAACATGGGTCTCAGAAGGAGAAGTAGTATTCTCAGTAGTGTTACAGGTGTCCCACCGGAAATTGTAATAACCAATTTCATCTTTCTTCTATCGATTATATAAAATCATTATCTACGTCGATTTATCTTTTTCTTTCGATTATAGGACGTTGATGACGAGATGAGTGGCGAGTTTGGTGACAACGTTAGTATTTCTAGTCGAAGAAGGAGCATAGTAGTTATGGATGACGGAAATGTAAGATTTAAAAGTCACGAGTTAATATAACAAGTTTTTGAGATTGAATTATATTTTATTTTTTCTTTATTTTTATTCTCTTTTTCTTCTTCTTCTTTCGTTTTTTTTTTTTTTTCCTTTGAAATCGAATTCAATTTTATAGTTACCGGAATTACCACCGGAGGAAAAAAGTTCATTTAAATTCAGCATGTTAAATCCACAACATATGAAGGCATTAATCTGGAAAAACTTTTTATGGATGTGGAGAAATGTTGGGTAAATATGTAAACAACTTTTTTTTTTTTTTTTTTTTTTTTTGTTGATATCTGTATATCACAGCAATAACGTCACTCTAATAATATTAATAATTTTCATTTTATTTAGCATGATGGCGTTCATCATTGGTTTACCGGTAATACAAATCGTCTTATTTTGTATCTCTATCGGAAAGGATCCCACTGGTTTGAAAATAGCAATCATAAACAAAGAACTTAAGAATAGTACGGACATGTGTATACCAACGTTTGGCTGTGATACCTCACAACTGAGTTGTCGATTCTTGGATCATTTAAAGAATAGATCTGTGATCTTTTTACCTTATGAAACTGAAGAAGAAGCCGAGTATGCCGTACAAAAGGGCTTGGTTTGGGGTGTTATATCATTCCCAGAAAATTACACGGAAGCTCTAATTACAAGGATAAAATATGGCAAAGATGTGGAAGATTGGGATCTTGTATACTCGTCGATGAACATCATTATGGATATGTCGAGTAATTTTCGTATATTAACAATTCTTTATTTGCTTTAAAAATTCTTCTCATTTCTTCTTTTTTTTTTCCATTTTTTTTTCTTTTTTAGATCAACAAATCGGCCAACTCTTGCAAAGGAGTATCCTGTATTCTTATTTCGATTTTGCTCGTGACGTTACTGTTGCATGTAACTACAGTGAAAAATTGACTAGCATACCTTTAGATGTAAGTTGATAGATACATATAATTATCGATTAATTAAAATTATATCATTCATCTTTAATCTTTTAATTTCATCATGCAGTTTAGAACACCGATCTATGGACCACTGAATCCAAATTTCACTGACTTTGCAGCACCAGGAATTATTTTGACGTAAGTCTTCGAATTATATGTGTCTGTGTGTACGCGCGCGTGTGTATGTATACGCGCATAAAAGATATCAATATCGTTTAAAGAAACGAAAAAAATTGTTATAATTATTTTTTAGTATTATCTTTTTCCTATCGGTTGCTATCACATCCGGAGCAATGTTACTAGAAAGGAACGAAGGTTTATTGGAGAGAAGTTTGGTGTCTGGTAAATTTCATTATTTAAACGACAATCAATTTCGATTGATATATCAAAATATTAACTAATAATTTTTCCGTAGGTATAACTGGTCCTGAGATATTATTTGGTCAAGTGATAACGCAATTCGTGGTAATGACTGGACAAACTCTAATGGTATTGATTTTCAGCTTCGCTGTGTTCAAAGTTACTTGCGAGGGTAATATCGGCTGGGTTTTATTGTTAACTATACTCACAGGATTATGTGGAATGTGTTTTGGTATATATATTTACGATTAAAACATATATATATATATATATATATATATATATATATTCTTTCTGATTCATTTCTTCACTCTCAATCTTATTTGATTTATGTTTGTAGGATTTGTTATAGCTTGTTTCTGTGAAAATGAAAGAAGTGCAACTTACGTTGCAATGGGATCCTTCTTACCGATAGTTATGTTATGTGGAATAATTTGGCCAGTCGAAGGAATGCATCCTGCTCTTAGTTATATCAGTTTTATTCTTCCATTAACGAAGAGTACCGAATCAATGAGAACTATGTTAGCTAGAGGCTGGAGTATATCACAGTCTTCAGTCTACAATGGTTTTATTGCCACTTTTATCTGGATTACTATCTTCCTTACTCTCGCTATATTATTAATTAAATTTAAGAAGGGATAGAGGTACATAACTATTATATTAATTATTACTAAATATTACTAATTAGATAATTATATATATCAGTTAATTAGTAAATAATTAAAGTAATATTTCGTAATAATTAATATATATGAACCTTCAATCGAGATATATAATATAGAAAATAAAATAGAAAAAGAAATTATCTTTTATATTGATAATGAATAATTTTAACAAGTTTATCATAAAAGACTTCTGATTGTATCGTATATGTATTATTTTTTAAAGAATTCAAATTGTTCGATAAGGAAACACAATACCTCTACAACAAAGAGATAATCCCTGATATATATATATATATATATATATATATATATATATATATATCAGATCTCTTACGTTTATGCACTTTATTTACTTAGCCATACTTAGTTTTCACTTATTTGTATTTATTTAATTTTGTTATCTTATGCATTTCTTTTTTTTTTTCTTTTTTACTTCTTCGAGATCGCAATAGCAATGTTTGTACAGAATAGCGATTTGGAAAAATATAATATAAGGTGTTCTTTCTCTTTAATTTTTTCTTCGCTTTTTTATTTGTCCTTATATTTTTATTTCTCAGGGTTTTAATTAAATATATTTATGTCATAATTTTGATAAACATTAAGAACTTCGCAGGATAATAGAATTTTAATAAGAAACAATGTATGAGCAATATAAACTAATCTTTTTGACGAACTTCATTTATCATCCAAGGTTTAAAAACGTGTCCATCAGCTTCCTTTGAAGCCATATAAGTGAAATAAGCTCTTTTAAATGACAAAGATGGATGCTTTCGAAATTCCATGGTACTCCACATATACTGGCTATATAATACACGCATTTTTCGTAAACGACTGTAGAATATGGCATTTTTCATAGCGATCTATCGAAGATAAAACAAATGGATTAGAATTGAATGTAATTTTCTTTTAATTATTATTTATTATATACTTTTTTCTTCATTTCTTCAACTCGATCGAATGTTAATTCTCGAATTTCTTTCTTGGACATATCCAAGGACGGAACCATAATATCCGGTTGTTTAATTAGATCAGCCATCGCCCAAACCATAAACGTCAGGATCATTAATTCCTCTACAATATAATATATTGTTAATATTCGATATAAGATTTATAAATTATTTATGAAGAACTTATCTAAGAATAATGTGAAAAACATAAATGACCTTTTTCTTTGTCGGTAAAAACGAATCCTTTTCTATACATAATCCAATTCTGAATTTGTGGCATCCGATGACATTTTGGTAATTTGGCAAAAAGAAATCCCTCTGTTGCCATTGATTTCAATTCTTTCTGTAAAAAAAGAAAAAAAAAAGAAAAAAAAAAGAAAAAAAAAAGAAGAAAAAAATAGAAGAAATCGTTTTATCATCATTTTAATCTAATCCGAACAATCAAATTGTAAATGTTTATTCGTACTTTTATTAAGTCTCCCAAATCAACATTGTCTTGATAAAGATTCTTATCTCCTTGATCTTTGTCAACTTTTGATTCTGTTATAGTTTTTGTTATAGATAACTTTTTATTTTTATCCGTCTCTTTCTGCACCTTTTTCTCTGTCATCGTCGTTCTCCCTTGATTATGATTTTCGATCTTACCTGATTGTTCTTTTATTTTTTTTACAATCTTCGTATTACGATTGAAATTTTTTTGTTCGTCTTTAGATTTACATATATTATGTTTTATTGGATTAATCAAATCATTTTCATTTTTTTCATTTATATTTTCATCCTTATCATCTTTCTTTCGTTTATCAATGCAATTGGTTTTACAATCGCGATAACATTTTTCAGATTTATTTTCTTCATCGTTAGGACCATAAATTATTCGTGCTGCCTCTTCCAAGTACTTATCTCTACGTTTTCTTTCTTCTATCAATGCTTGATCTTTTCTAGGTAATGGTCCAGGTGATATATTCGTTGGTGACCAATGACTATGCAAACAAACACATGGTATATCTTCCTTGCTTGGTTTTGGTGTATGTATTGGTGTGGCCATGTTTAAACCTTCCACAACTGTTGTTGCTTTTGGATCCATAGTATAATTTTCTATTATACCCGATATACAATATTGTACGTCGTCTATGTATTCATCTTCACGAGGAATTCTCTTAACATCAGATATAATCATTTTTGTGTCAGCTTTCATAGGTCTCGAAATATTCTTCACATTTGTATAAGCTTTCTTCTTGAAGTTTCTTAGTTTATTTTGACGTTCCTTCCACTTGATCTTTTCTTCTTTATTCTCTACTATCTTTCTTTCGTACTTACACTCGCATACAGGCTTTTTAATTTTTAATCTTGGCGGCTTCGGAGGACAGGCATATTTATTTAATCTGGCACACGTCGACCAACATGGTACTTTGTGTTTACAACCGGCATAATAATCCATTAAACCATTGTCCTTCAGAGCTAGAGCCCAACGTTCCTTTGGTGATTTCGATTCCATCAATTTTTCTCTTTCCTCAAGTAATCTTTTGGACTCTTCTATTTCAGCATGTTCACCGGCTACACCATAAATATCTAAATAATCACTACAATCGCATGGTTTAATGTTATTTCGTGTCTTCGATATAATGCCAGGAGGTGTCATGTATTTTTCTAACATATTCATAAAACTGTTCTTGGGTCGATAAACACATATTTCATAAGGTGATTCATAAACATCGTATTCGGGAACATACTCGTCGCTTCTTCTTCGACTTGGCGGTGGTGTATAATAAATAACACCCTCTATTACTCGAGTTTCATCATGTTCCTCCTTTTTTTCTTTCTTTTTCATGCTAACCCTTCCAACGCTAGTTCTACCGACTTTATTCAATTCAATTTTTTTATTCTCAACTGATCCACCAATCTGATACATCAGAATTTTTTTCTTATTCCTATTTTCACGACAAATACAAGCCTTTCCACCTGGTCTCACAGGAACCATCTCGATTGGTGGATCAGGATCAGTCAAATAGGCCAAAGTCTTTTTAACAGGCAATTCCTGTTCCGATTTCGTCCTCCAACCGCATGGACCTTTTTTTGAGATCTTCTCTTTGCTAATGGTTTCATCAAAAGTTGAATCCTTTTGCAAAGTGTCACCATATTCATGTTGACAATACGATGCTGGTTCTTCAGGAAGAATAATTGGCTGAACGTCATTGAAATGGATATCAGGTGATACCATCATGCTCTTCAATCTTTTCATTTCTTTATCGAGATATTCCGTTGTAAGGGCAACGCCAACCTCCTTCATCGACGATTTCTTTTTTTTTGATTTCTTCTCGCTAAATTTTGTGAATTCCTGAGAATTAGATATACTTTTATTTTTCAAATCTATTGCAGGATGATCTCTTGAAATTTTTCTAATCACACTTTCGTTCGTATTTCTCTTATTTTGTTTTTTCTCACCTTTCTCTAGCTTTTGTTCGTAAGAACTTCGTGGATTGTTTTTAAAAGATTTTTTACATTCAATCATTGAATTATTTGGATACGATTTTAATTTATTTTTAAATTTTCTTTTCTCGCCATTATTTTTAATAAATTTTTTTGTCATCTGCGGCGATCTTTCATTCTTCTCTTTCATTTTCACAATTGATTTCGTATCTTGTTTACTTTTATGAGTATCATTTGTTCTTTTAATTTTCTCTTTTTGTAAAAATCCTCTCTTCGAAAAGGAATTCGTTCTTTTCCTTTTGAACGGCAAAGAGGACATTCTTCTTCGCAAATGCTTCTTCGAGGTTTCAATAACGTCTAATCTTTTTTTGATACTTACTACGGGTTTCTTTTTACTCTTAGTTTCGTTCTTAATCTTATCCGAATGTATTTTTGTAGACAAAACTTTATGTTTGTCGGACAAGGTTTTCAACGAACTATCTTTCGATGATTTAAGAATTTCAGATTTTTTACTCTTTTTCTTCTTCAAAACTTCAATAATAGGTTCAGATGGATCCGATCTTGGTTTAGGAGTTGAAAGTTTTAAAGTTTTTTCATATTCCGTAATAGTTTCCTTGACCGATGGTGCAGTACGAGAAATATTCCATGGATCATCGTAACCATGATAATCTGGATCAGGTATAAATTTGGTAACTTTTTTTTCAACAGTCTTTTTCTCAGCTGCCATGGTTTCTGGACTAGCGTGACAGAGTTTGTCACGTCGTAGAATTTTCTCCTTTTTCATTGGAACAGACTTTTTTATTTCTCTTTTTTCTTCTTCCTCTTCTTCTTCCTCTTCCTCTATTTCTTCCTCGTCGTCTGTTGGCCTGGACCTTTTTGGACGTGGTATTCTCTCACCAAAAGGTCCTTCGCAAACAGCACGTCCTGGTTTTATTCCGCATGGTGGGCCCTAAAAGAAAAACAAAAAAAAAAAGAAGAAACAAAGAAGATAATTCATCGTATCTACACATCGAATTTACATCAACAGTGATCAAAATTTTATTCTATATGTCTGATTAGAAATCGAATATTTTTTCCGATAAAAAAAAAAAAAAAGAAAAAAAAAGAAGAAGAAGAAAAACCATGTACCCTCAAAATCTCTTTTCGTTCTTTTTCCTGTTCCTTCAGTTCCTCGGGAGTTAAAATGTTAAGAGTACCCCATGGACCGTCACAGGTATGCATGCCATGTTCATCACCGCAAGGTTGAAAATCAGCGATACTATACATTCTTCTTTTCTTCTTCGAATGATAATCATCTTCAGACTTTTCCTTTTTATTCTTTTTTCTTTCTAATCTAGCAACTTCCTTGAGAAAGGGATTCAATCTACAGGATTTATCACCTGGATAGACTTTACAAGAATAAGCTGAAATTGTTTCTGGTCTATATTTTTTTCCTAAACATAAACCTTCCTTTTTGGTCCATGGGATGTTGTCGGTACTCAATCTTGGAATCATATTTTGATTGAACATTTGTTGAATGGCACATGTACACGGTGGAATATTTTTAATTAGCAATGGTGGAGATGATTCGACCTTTTTTGAAGGAATATGAATAGTATCTTTCGCCATACCAGTTATATAATATTTTTTCTCGCCTTTCGCAGTAGTAACACCATTTATAACAACGTTCGTAGTAATTTTATCCTCGGAAGCAATGACATCGATTAAATTTACCGTAGATTGATCAGGTGTAAGCGCTGGTGAATGAAGTGCCATTGATCCGACTATGTATCTGTTGTTAAAAAATATTTCGTTATAAATTTCATCAATTTTACATTTTATCCTTAAATTTGTTTTAATATTAAATTATTAAATAAATAATTATTAATATAATTTAAAATTATTATGAGACGCAGAATAGGAGTTTTGTATCAAATCAAAAGAAATATTTCATTTCCAATCACTTTTGTTTTCGATCGTCTTCGGTTAAACTATCAATGACCATATAAGGTGCCTTCGTTTTTTTACTTATGATATTAGTCTTTCTGGTTTGCCTGCAAGAACAACAACTATCACATATTGGTCCTGGAAAAACGAGTCTCATCGTAGCCTCAACGTTTTTTAATATCTTGTTTGCTTCCTTCTCTACTTTTATAAATTCTTCGTCTGCATTGTGTAACCATTCTTGCCAGTTCTTGGAAAGATTTTTTCGACCACTCGGATAAATCTTATTAGGGCCATCGCCAAGTTTCAACACTGTGAAGAATCTCTCGTCGCTATTTATTGGCGTAACATTGGCCACTCCTGTCATCTCAAAAGAAACAGGACACTGAGGTGGTTCATCCGAGACACCGCTTATAATAAAATGTGCATCCTTTTCTCCCAGCCAGGATTTTTTATTTTCCCGAGGTGGATTAAGTGTTCCTGAATAGGAAAATAAAATAAAGAAAAAAAAGAGAAAGAGAGAGAAAGAGAAAAGATAATCCTACAAATCTTTCTAAAATAATAATTTAATCAAACGTGTTCTAACGTGTATACCACAAATCTTATATTGTACTGGATCAGTTTGATTTTCGCTCAATCCGGAAAATGTGAAATCGAAAACTTGATTTTCCTCGGGCGATTTAAAGATATCAGATTTATCAACACTAAGACGTTTTTTAATAGATCCACGAATTTTCATATTTTCATTAAGTTCCATTACTTTATCTTCGCGTTTCGCTGAACCTAGGAACTCAATGATAATATATCTTAACTAATTACGATTGCATTGATATTTACTACCTTCTTTCTTCGAATTATTTTTCAAAAGATCGTTTTTAATAATTTTATGATTTATTTCGACGTTTCGCAACTCTTCTTTGTAAGTAAATATTGGACAACTTGGATCAGGTAGGATCACTTTTGGCATTGCTATCGATTTACAATATTTTCGCCAACTTTCCAAACGATTCAAGTAAGTTACCCAATCTGGACGTGTAAAGAGTTCTTCCTTATACGGTGAACTTGCTTTTTTTCTTGGTAGAACCTTCATTGGAAGAGCTACAAAATTTAATAAGATTGATAAAAGAAAAACAAAGAAGAAGAAAAAAAAAAGAGAGAGAGAAAAAGAAAAGACAATAATGTCGTTACGTTTCGAAGGAATTTTTGGCATAATAACAGAAGGTAATCTTTTATTTAATTCGATAATCGTTTCTGGCAATGACAAGAAAGCAATGGCGGATAAAATGATTCTCTCGTTGCAATCATAATTATTCTCTGGAAATAAAAATTAAATTTTTATCAAAATTATACATGATACAAAATCTAAATTCAATCTTCGACAAATCTCTTGTACATACAAAGGACAGATAATTAAACAATATGAGATAGAAAACCAATAGCCAGAAAGCAATTTTTCACAAGATATAAGATATTAATTATTTTTATTTGAAAACTATATATTCTATATAAATGCCATTTCTAATCATATGAAAAAATATTTCATACTTTGTACTCACAAGATATACTATAATATTCCAAATCATTGGACCGTTCTAATAAGAGATTTCTCAATAAATTTCCTTACATTTTAATATTAAGTTAAGATAAAGTACGAGCATATATCATCCTAAAGAAAGAAATTTTATTATCGGATGTTTCTTTTTGAAACATTTTTGCATCCTTGTTGCTAAATATAAAATAAAGGATTTTTATCATCTTATTTACTATTTGAAAAGATAATACTTCTAATGACGTCTCCTATCAATCAACATATATAATTTGTCGATTGAATTTAGATTCATTCTGTATATAAATTTTATATTAATAAGATAAATTGATGAAACGAACTGTAGCCTTCCTCTTCGAAATAATTTCCAGTAAGTAATCTGTAAATTTCTCGTAAAAAATCAATCGCCTTGAAGTCACACAATCGTTGCATTTTTCTGATATTTTTTGTATCCATTTGAAAAAATGTCGATAATACTCCTATGTCCATAAGCGTTTTCTTAGTACGAACAGTTTCCATTTGTTTGTAATCAGCCATTATCATATCTTCCAATATCATTAGATTTTTCATCTAACAATTTACAAATGACCTTTCTAATTAAAAATTCATTTTATGTTATACATTTGTAATGAATTTCGAAGTTACCTGATCTATTGAGAAATCTTGATACCATCGTGGTCCAGTAACACTTTTTATTTGTTTCAATTTATTTTCCACTAATAAATAAAATAAAAAATATATATATATATCCCTTTTTAAAATATGAAATCAAAATTAAATACAATCGTCAGTTTCATACTTTTTTCTTTTCCAATACGAACATTTCGTCGAGTTTCCTCGTCGCTCTTACGTAATCTATCTTCCCATAAGATATCTTTGGCTAAAGCAATCTCATCTTCTATGTACCACTGATTTGATCCAATGATCGAAGAAATACCAAGATTTTCAGATTTCATTCGAGCGAACTGTATATCCTTGCCTCTCATCGTTGATCTTCTTGACAATGCGTTCAAGCGATTAACATATTGTGTGCGTAATTTTATTGCTGGAGATTCTTGTAACAAACTTATTGCGGTCAAAGAAGACGTATAAGGTGGTTTACGTTGATCATATTTAAACATAGAATCGATGTCTTCCATTGTACAACAAAAGTTGATTGGTTTCAAGATTTTCATGGTTTCCGTTACTTTTCTTTAAAATTGAAAGATATTATTAATTGGGCGAAATAATATTTTTTGAATTTAATCTTGATTTTAAATTTACTTTTTCCGACGCAATAATCGACCATCTGATTCCTTGGATTTTATAGAAATTCGAGACATTTTGATGGTTACATGACGATCCATTTTTGCATTTGCCGAGAATTTTTTTGAAGTTTTACTTGTTATTTTTATTAAAAATCCATTTTTAATTAAAGTAAATCCTTTTTTTTTTTGCTTTGATTATATTTATCTTATACTGTAAAATTTGGGCATGTGTGACAGTTGTTAAGAATTTGAGAAGTGTTTAATCTGTCAGAGTTCAGATTTATCATTCGATTGTTTCACTCTAATCGAACATGTTTATTTTTATTTATTAATATATATATATATATATATATATATATATATATATATATATGAATTTCTATTACAATAATCGATATAATATCATAAAGTGTCCTGTATATTGATTATCGTAAATCATCATTATTGATATAATCTTTCTTATTACTGCAGGATTAGAAAAATATTCATGTATGTATGAGTGTCCAATAGAATTTATAAAAAAGGAATATAATCTTGGAAATATAAGCGATACGAGCGATATATGAGTTTAAAGTATATAAACGATAGAAATGAATATATATGCATGTATATGCATGTACATAAAGAGATTAGGTGACATTTAGGATTTTTCTGAATGCGTTTTGTCTAAATGTAATTTATAAAAGATATACTTGAATGAAAGAAAGTGATAATGAATTAGTAAAAGAAAGAGATTATAATCGATATAAAAATTAGGCATAAGTAAGTAGACAACAGAGTAAATCAGAATAGAGAACAGAGTACAACAGAGTAGATCAGAGTTGAGCAGAGTAATTGAGTAATTTTATCGAGTAAATTTTGTCGAGTAATTTTATCGACAAAAGTCAAGCGAATATACAGACGAGAAGAAGTTATCTATATCTCGGAAGAATAATAGAGAAATTGTTTATATTTTTTTATTAATAATAGCAATTGTTTTTTTTTTCCAAATACTCTGGCCTAAATCCAAAATCACTACAACTAAAATCATAATAACGATAATAATTATTATATAAATATCACATTTTATTATTTTCTTTTTTAATAGTTTTACAGTAAATTATTTATATCGATGTTATTTATAATAGAATGAAATTAAGAATTAACGTTATTATGTGCTTTAATGAAAAAATTTTCTAAATATTTTGGTTTAGCGAGCAATTTAATTCGGGGCGAACAAGTGGCCTTCAAAGCTGACGGACTTACTTTAAAAGGATCTCTTGAAAAATTATTCGAAGTAATTAAATTTTTTGGTAGTGCCAATTTCATCACTCTTTTCGATACTATAAAAAAAATCGATTCGCTTATTAAATCAAGCAAGTGAATTAATCGTTCGAATGAAAATATATTAAAGAAAACCTGTCGGAGTTGAAGTCCGTTTTTTCGTTTTTCCAAACGCAATCGAATTCCATTCTTGCTTTGATAATTTCGTAATAATCTTAGGTTGAGCTAATCGTTGAATTTTATTCATATGTTTTATTACCTCTTTTACATTTTTATTTTTATGACGTTTCTGCTATCATTCAGAAAACTATTAAACTATCTCGTTTTACTTTAATCACGAAATCATGGATGAAATTTTACAACAGTATATTTTTTTTATTTTTAAATATTAATAAAGATCGAACAAATTCAATAAAATATTTTAATATTATTTATCAATATCAAATAAAAATTACAAAAGTTATTGTTCGCCGTGATCGCAAATAACATTTGATAATATTTTCAAATAAAATTTTTCATCCATGACAATTCTTAACAGATAATATAATTATGATGATTTAAATTACTGTACGAAACGAAGACTTGACTTTCCTTTTTTTTTTACTTTTTACTATTTTTTCAACAGACGATTCGTTTTCCGAATATATGTTTATCACTTTTCTAGGTAAGCACCAACATGATTTAGAAGATTTTCTTTGTTTCCACATTTCATAATTATCTTAGCCTATAAAAATCAATGTACGAAATCGTATTAAAGTAAATGACTGAATGACTTAATTGTATTTGAAAACGATATCACATGAGTGATATATAAATTTACATATAAGAATTGAAAAGATCATGAGCCATAATCATGAAGTATGTACTGCACTATACGAATAAAGAGTGAACACTGTTAAAGAAGACGATATTAATTTGTTTCCGTCAAATCAATCTCTCCACCTTCACTCACAACATCCAAATTTAACCCTAACACAAACTCTAAAATTTACAAGTCTCGCAATTTACACTTCTAAACAGAAAAAAAAACTTTTTTGAATTTAACACAAGCCCATTAAAAAAATATATAGGATTAGACATGAGTACTAATGATTCCACCCAAAAGACACCAAGATACGAGAAGTTAGCAAAACCGAAAATAAAAATCGATAGGATTAGCAACGTTAATCCTTATAAAGTATGTATACCTATTTTATATATATATATATATATATATATATATATATATATATATGGGTAAATAAAAATTAAAAAGAATAAAGAAAAGAGAAAAAATAAAAAGGAACATATACGAGGTAAACGATATTTCAGATAAAACCTTCGGCCTTGTCTTATCAGATAACGGACACGTTGAACAAACTTGCTCAACCTAAACGAAGACATGATTTAAATGTTTACGATTATCCTAGTTCTTCAGCCCGAACGATTAATTCCTCATCTCAAAGCACAGGTTTTCTTTCAAATTAAAGAAATTTATTTAAATTAAATTAAAAAATTTCCTTTTGTCATTTCGAATGATATTTCGAATAATTCATGAAAATTGCGAAATATATGATTCAAACAGACAAAATCGATTTTGATTACTTTTCCTTCTCTTAGAGAAATCGATGAAAAGGAAGCTGATAAACAGTAGCGAAGAATCGAGAAATATTGAAAATTTTGGAAAGAAAAAAAATCTTTTGGATTCTTACGCTCGTATAACTGCGACAAGAAACAGACGGTATCCAACACGTTTGCTGGATTTATCTAAATCCAAGAGGAATTCCATAAGTAACGACAATGCTTATGAAAATTTTGATAAAAATTATTACAACCCAGTAAAAACCTTCGCACCAAAAATCAATTCAACTTTTGGGGGTCAACAAAAAAGATAGTAAAATTCTTCTGACATTTGCTTTACTTTGTCTTCTTCTTCTTCTTCGAAAATGTTAACACATACTTCCAAAAATTTCGGAAGATCTGTCAAATAAAAAATAGGCATCAAATAAATTTTTTACTGATTTAAAACATTTACTCGCAGTATATAAAACACATACGTTATTGAACAATTTTACAACTTTGTATTCCAATATAGTAAATTATATATATACGTATTAAAAAGTACATATTTAAACTAAAATGACATTTCGATTTTTTTATCTAAAGTATAAAGTATAAAGAAATATAAAAAAAAAAATTGTATATGCACAAAATATGTATCGATTGATTATACATTTATCTAAGTAATTCTAACAAGTTCTTTATTCAAAACATTAATATTTAATAAAATTTATTGTTAATAATCGAGTTAACTCGTAGATTGAACAATCGACTACTATAAAATTATGGCGTAGTAGAAAAAATTCACGTTTCGATCTTTGCCTTTCGGAAAACAATCATTAAAATTTTTAACAACAAAATTCTTCATTCGGATAATAAAGAAAAGAAATCATGTCGCATATAAATTATAACTTTATAATTCAAATGCCGAAAAACATCATCAGGATAAAACTAATAACCTAACTTTTACCATTGATATTACACGGTGATTAGTGTTTGAAAGAATTAGAATTAATCATTATAATGCCTTCGAGAGTACCAACTAGACCAACAGTATCACATACGCCAGATGATAAACTTCCTAAAAGTGCAATTCATCCTATAAAGGACACAATTACCTCTAAAAGGGACCCAATTAAATCTAAAAGGGATGTACGCGATGTTAAACATGCTGGTATCGCTTCTAAGAGTAATAAAATAATGAAGCCGAAAGCAGTTACTCCAAAGTGAGTCGACAAATAAATTTTTACTTGCAGATAAAAATATGCTATTACTTTTAAATACATCTTAAATAAATATATTTTACTTGTGATGCATCATATTGAAACATAACAAATAAAGATAATATGTATCAATGTTACAACTTCTTTAATAGACATCATTTTTTGTTATTGTTTTATCGAAAATTTTTAATATTTTTTCTTTTTTCGTTATCTCAAAAAAATTATTTGCTTGTGCTCATATTTCCCGATATGTTTTTATTTTTATTATTTTTTTTTATTTTTTTATTTTCTTTTTTTCTTTATAAATTCATATCCCAAGAAATTACTTTATCTTGAAATTGAGTTAAGAATACGTAACTAATTTTTATGAAAAAATCGAAAATTTTAACAATTATCATGTATATCATCCGTATACTTATAAAACGTATTTCTACACTTTACAAATATTTACAATCAATAAAATAAATTTCTAAAATATGCTAACAAAGACCGACATAATCTTTATATATTATTATTTTATTATGTTTTATTACAAAATTTCAATTAAATCAATTAACATTAATATTTATAAATAACAGTCCATCATAATATTCATCGTAAGCAAGTAATGTTAAAATTATCTTTAACGTGTAACGCGTACAATTCAATGGGTTAAATTTAATTATCATGATTATAGAAAAAAACGACGTAAAAAACCAGTAAAAACATGGTTAAAAACACCAGCCGATTGGGCTCAATTTTATGCTTGGGCACAAATAAAAGCACAACCACGAAAGTATCCAGAACCAGAACCGATTGTAAGTTGTATCCTCTTAATAATATTTTACGAATAATTATGTATATTTTCTCTCTCTCTCTCTCTCTCTCTCTCTCCTTTTCTCTTTCTCTCTTTCTCGTTTTCTTCCTTATCAGATTCGACCGTCAAAACCATTGCATTTGTTGAGAAGGAGGATTAAACTATTGAGCGAGAATCCAAAACGTGGTGATCCGAGTAAATATTGTAAGCCAGTCGAAACGGAAATTTCAAGAGCAGCTTTGAATGCAGTAACAACGAAACGACTTTTGAAATTGTCATTACCAAAGTTACGTACATGCGATTATGGCCGTGAATTGCCTACCGTAATATACAAAGCCACTCTGCAATATATTCCAAGTAAGAGGATACAAAATTTGAGTCAACCAAAAATTTTCGAACCCGAGGAATGTAAGCCTGTGGATATACCAAGTGATACAAAAAATAAACGTCAGGCGAGAAAAAGATTATTGAAGCTTAAGAAAAAATTGATTGAGTGTCCAGAAGGTTTGACCGATGAGGAAAAAAGGGAACTCTTCACAGATGTTGGGATTAGAAAAAGTGCATTAACGTACGAGGTATTTATTGTTTTTAATTTAACAATTCATTTCTATTAGAAAATTTGTACGATGGTCATCTGTGATTTATTTGAAAATGAATTTTCATTCTCTTACTTTTAAATTTATAAATGATTTTATAAAATCTTGTTAATTTTTAATACTGATGTCATTATCCATTGCAATGCTAAATCGAGATTGTAAGTGAATCTTTTTTTTTATGAAAAAGAAACAAAAAAAAAAAAAATTGAAAAAGAAAAGGATTTAAAAAGAAAAAAATATCTAATACATAATTGAAATATACGTCTACTTTCTAAATTTCTAAATTTGTTAGATCACACCGTGGATGGAGATTCTGGCTTTGCCAGGTTACACAATATTAAAATTTCGAGACGACGAAGATGCTAAGAAATGGAAGAAAATGTTTTTGGAGAATTACGAGGTAAGAGGTAAGAAAGCTATCGAGGAACAAAGAATGAGGATAGAAGAAAAGGAAAAAAAGGAGAAGAAGAAAAAGAAAAAGAAGGAAGATGAAGAAAAAGAGAAAGATGAAGGAGACGAGAAAAAAGATGAGGATACTAAAAATGAGAAAAAAAAAAAAGAAGCTGCGAGAAGAAGGAAACAAATTAAGCACGCATGGAGATACGCCCCATTACCCTGTAAAACGTACGAGGATGCATTTTTTACTAAAAAAGCAGCCTTGAATGCCAAAGGTATACTAAGGCATAAGAAATTCGCACAAAAATTCAATTTTTCATTTATTTATTCCATTGACAAATTTACATCGTTTATTTATTCGTTACTCGTAGCTTCGCCACGAACGAATGAGCTGGCCAAGCACAAGGAACACAAGGATTTAATGACAAAGGAGCATCCATTCGACGTGAAAAAGAGTGCATTGAGTGCAACGAGTAGTGGCAGAACCAATGAATTAGCGAAACCGAAGCAGCCTCGGGATCCTATCGAAAAACCTCCCCCTCGTGAAAAGAATATATATGGTCAAATAATTTTTATAAAACCGGTAAATTGATTATCGCTATATTATTATATATAGATTATTATTGGAATCTAATAATGTGTTAATGAAAAATATATTTTCAATAATATATCGATTTTTTTTTTTTTTTATAGATATACGGAAAGGTTTTGCCAAAAACGAAACCATACAAAATGGGAGAATGTCCGAAGAAAGAGGATAAGAAAGAGAAAAAGAAAAAGAAGGAAAGATCTATCGATCCGATCGTTTATGAGCCGACTATTGACCCATGTATTTATCCAAAACTGGCGAGAAAACAAATGAGAGAGAGAAAGAGGATTGATAAAAGGAAAGAAAAAACTGATAAAGACGAAACTGTTGAAAAACATGAAAAAATGGAACCTGAACCTACAGTAACTGAACCTGAAGTAACTGAACCTACAACAACTGAACCTGAAGAAACTGAACCTGAAGAAACTGAACCTGAAGAAACTGAACCTGAAGAAACTGAACCTGAAGAAACTGAACCTGAAGAAACTGAAAATGAAGAAAATTAAATATTTTTTCAAATGATCGATGAACTTTTTCCTTAAGAGGAGTAGATATCATTTACAGAAACATCGCAAACAAGCAATTACAGTCTAATAAGATTTTATCGACTCGCATAGATCAAATATTAAAATATACGGAAAGATTTTATTTGTGTGTAATTTAATATATTTATCCTATAAATCATTCTAATCTAACGATCCATATTTTCACATTACGTAATAAGATCGTGTTATTTTCCTATGAATTCTAGAAACGTGCAAAAAATATTCCAATATTCTAATTATCATTTCTTATTAGTAATAACATTACGTAATATTTATCTAATATACATACATGCATATTTTTACGAATTATAACATCTCTTTAATATACGAATACATATATGACACGTAATAAGAAATTCTCTATAGTATTATATTATTTTCCTTGTTTCCTTAGGATTATCCCAGAAGATTTAATGTTGTGATTTAATTTTATCTATTGGCATAGATAAACAAAGGGAAAAAAAAAGAAAAGAAAGAGACATTAAAATATTCAATACAGTTATAAAACTGTTCGATAAAAATAGCCTATATCGTTCCATCATGACAAATAGATAAATCATCATAGCATATGACCTTATGCAATGACATTAAAAGCACGATAACGATATATTTAACAGATTCATTGAATAGACTTTATTATCTTACTTTTTATCGTATTATAGAATCGAAGAGACTAGTAAATAGACAAATGTCCATATTCCAATTAATAAAATAAAAATAATAAACAATTTTATCGTCATTTATTGTATATTATCATATACAAATCAATTTATTTTCAAGATCAAATGAATATATAAAAAATTTAATTATAGATCTAAAATTTCGTAATGGAATTTTTGTTTTTATCCGCTATAAATATTGCTACATTTGAAATATATACCACATATAAAATAGGTATTATCTATTATCCGTTTTGTAATGAGAAAAAGAGAAAGAGATAGAGAGAGAGAGAGAGAGAGAGAGAGAGAGAGATAGAGAAAATTCTGATATCTTTTTTCGAGAGAATATATTTCAATGTCACGTTGAAATAAATAAAACACGTGACGCTGTTAAAATTTTATCTCGTCAAATTCTTCCTACATAATAATCAATTACTAATGCAATTTCCAAAAGACACGTACCTGCATATTTGGAAAATAAATTTTTTTCTTCTCTTTTCTTTTTTTTTTTTTATTTTTTTTTTTTTACACTACCTAAATTACATTGAACTTTTGCACCAAGACAGGATCTCCTTGTTGTATCCTTTTCATGGTAAAGTTATTTGTCATAAAAAAAAAATCATGAAGGACTCCACGAGAAAGTCATAAAACTTCATTGCATTAAATCATAACACGTATGGATGCAAACCATAAAAAAAAAACAATGAACTGTTATTATTATATTTAATAAGGCTAAAAAAGAATTTTTTCAAATATGCCCTATCACTTCAAAAGCACCGATGACCGTGAATTCATTACATTATCGTGAATTCGTGAGGCGTGAGTAAATTCACTATATTACCATTATTCTTGGTAAAGTAATCATCATTCCCCACCAGTCTGTCTTTTTCCTCTTGGATGGAGAGTATAAATTGCTTTACATTGCCCTTGAGCGTCTCAATATTTCCTCTAGCGCATTCGTCGTGTCCGACAAAATTCTTTCAATATCTAGATACAACGTCTCAATATAGCAATATTAATACGTATGTTATTTATAAAGAAAAACTATTAAAAAGAATCCTTCGAGAAAAATGTTGAAAACGATCGGGCTCATTGTTTTGAGCGCGTTTTTCGTTTTTACAATTGCGGATGATTCGACATCGGAAAATCCAATAGTAGAAGCACCCATTGGAAAGATTCGTGGATCGATCTTAACTTCGAGATTGGGTAGAAAAATCTATTCGTTTCGAAGTGTGAGGTATGCCGAACCTCCAGTCGGTCAACAAAGATTTCAGGTGAGAATTATATTTTCTTTTTCTTTCACAATAAAAATTGATTTTATCAGAGATATTATTTATCTATTTAACTGCATCATAATCAGTAAATTTACTAATCACTATATTCTAAGATTTATTTTTTTTTTTTTTTTTTTTTTTTTTAATACACAATTAATTATATATACTTTGTACTATGAAGAGATTAAATGATTAACCATCATTTAATTCCAAGAGTTATTATAATTCAAGAACATATTTAATGACTTCTTCCGTTGAAGGAAACTGGAACGTTTATTCTATGTGCAAAACAGTTTGACTCATCACCTATTATACTTAAGTCTTTTGTGAATCACCATGTGAAGTCAATAACATGTCCATACTGTCTATAACGATTATCATTCATTATACGTCGTGATTATATGTCCTGTATCAATTATATATAACGATTGACAAGACAAAACAAATGTTAAAGTATTAATACAATCTTGAATCCTTGTTTTCTTCTTAGGTTGCTATACCAGCAAAAGATTGGAATGAAATCTACGATGGTACTGAAGAAGGACCTGCATGTAGTACCATAACCGAGACATCTATATCCGAGGATTGTTTACGTTTGAATGTCTACACAACTAAAGTAATTCAGAAATTTAATTTTGTTTCTTACAATCCGGAATTTCTTTGATAAATCGTATATCTAAAAATATACACAGATAAATACAACTTTTTCAAATCATATTAATATAAATTTCTTTATAGTTACCATCGAAAAATACAAAAGATGGAAATTTCAAAGGACGTCCAGTTCTGGTCTTCTTCCATCCTGGTGGCTTCTACCTCTTTTCTGGTCAATATCGATTTTTTGGTCCTGAATATATCATGGATAAGGACATCGTCCTAGTGACGTTGAATTATCGACTTGGAACTTTAGGTAAAAATTTGTTTGTAATTTTTAAATAAACAGATGATTGTTGATATGATATAGAATAATATACGCATTCTGTTCTCCGTTAGGTTTTATAAGTACAGGAGATTCGCTTGCACCAGGAAATTTGGGCTTGAAGGATCAAGTCGTAGCCCTTCGTTGGATTCAGAGAAATATTGCAGCATTCGGAGGAGACCCCAACTCGGTTACTATTGGTGGTTACAGTGTCGGAAGCATAGCTGTGTTATTACATATGTTATCACCAATGTCAAAGGGTCTCTTCCACAGAGGAATTGCAATGAGTGGTTCTCCTATAGCATTAGAACCACTACCGACAGAACAGAAACACATAGCCAAGAAACAGGCAGAATTATTAGGTTGTCCAACAGACACAACAGGATCCATGTTGATCTGTTTAAAATCTAAACCAATCGAACGATTTACTGAAACTATGCCGCAACTTTTCGTAAGTCTTATTTATCGTAAATACGTAAGCCTGGTAAAAATTAAACCACTGATTAAGGAATTTGTTGTAAGGAATGGTATTGGAATCCGATGACAGTATGGTCAGTGGTCGTAGAGCCAGATATACAGGGTGTTGAAAGATTTTTAACTGCTCAACCTATCGATTTGATCAGAGAAGGCAAAATTCACGAAGTCCCTCTCATTATTGGTACTACCAAAGACGAATTTGGTGGATTGGTTACCGGTAAATAATTTCTATACGTTAGATTTCTAGAATAATCCTCAAATGCATATTATTGCAGAAGTATAATATATTAATAATTTAATATCTATCGTCCAACAATTCAGTTTTTCGTTAAAATTTATGAGAAAAGAAATTGTACCAATGTAATTTTATTTATTATTTTCATCTTACTATATATTTAATGCCTAGTATAATTTTTTCATTGAAAATAAAAAAAAAAAAAGAGTAAATACATCATGCGTTGAATTATTAAAATTAAAGAACGTAGAAAGACAAATGAATTTTGAAGTTTGAATTAACGCTATCGCCATTATTTGTTTTAGCTATCGAAAGATTAGTAAAAGCAGGAAATACTTCGATATTGGATGATCTAAATGCAAGGTGGGATACTTATGCGCCTATCAGTTTTATGTACGAAAGAGATACACCTCGTTCGAAACATATCAGTCAAGAATTACGACAATTCTATTTCGGAAATAAACCGATCAGTCGAGAATCATATGATGGAATAGGACAGGTGAGTAAATCATCAAAATTCTTTTCCTCATTCGATCGATATCAATTTGCTAAAAATTAACAAAATTTCTTTCTATTCAGATCAATAGCGATAGTATTGTCGTATTCCCAGTGCTTCGTGCCGCACGATTGATTGCTGATAATAGTAAACTTCCAGTCTATTTCTACAGATTTTCATACGACGGACGTTTCAGTTTCTCTACATGGAACGATACTACTCCATACGGTATCCAGAAATTTTGTTTTTAATAAAACTTCATAAATACGTATAACACATATATAAGGGACAATTATTTTTCATACAAATTTACATTAAAAAAGGGATGAAATCGTCTTTTTAAATATACCAAATTTTTCATTGTTTCAATATATATCTAGTAAAAGAGATAGAGAAATGTTTCTTCTGTAAAAGTTACATTATATTTGAAATCTTATTGGATTACAGGAAAAAGATATATTAGTAAAGCACTTGCAATTTTAATAACATAAATTAGTCAGAGATAAAATTGTATAGAAATCATGATTTTTGAGCTCGGAATTTTTCCTTATAAAACCTACTCCTATATACCTTCAATTCAATTTGATTACATCATTAATATTATTGACATTCATTGTCTTTTTAGGAACACCTGTACACCACGATGATCTGCAATACTTATTTTACATGAGTGCCGTTTTCCCTTACTTCAACGCATCCGATCCAGAAATTCAAATGGTTGAGCGTTACACTGCAATGTGGGCAAATTTCGTAGAAACCGGTGAACCCATTCCAAACAATGATAAGATGTTTAGCAACGTTAAATGGGAGAGATTCACAAAGGAGAATGATAAATATTTAAACATTGATTTACATCCCACTATGAAACAGGGTATCTTTCCCGAAAGAATGGCTCTATGGGAACGATTGTTCCCTTTGCCACCACCGTCTCACTCCATCGATTATCAGAAAAGTCAATAAAATTTTGACTATAATATCATAATGCAATTAACGAAATGTATTTCGAATATGTATACGTATATACTTTTTTTTTTATGAAATAAAGAGGAATAGAATTACTATACTGTACATATATTCTTTTATCCTTGATTGTGCATCAAGATATATAAATGACGTATCTAAAAAGATAATAAAAAAGCTAAACATCAACACAACTATGTGAAGAAATCTTAATTTTGTTGCTTCATGAATTTATAGATAAGAATTTTGCTTAGATTTTAGAATTAGTTGATCGCAATGTAACAATTTTTTTTGAAGTCCTCTACAATAATAAATAAAAATAAGAAATACGGAGAAGAGAGGAGATCTAATAATAGTATTAGAATGACGTAAGGAACATTAACTAATGTATAAAAAAATAAAAAAAAACGTATTGTATTTATCACATGATTGAAAGAAAAAAATACCTATTTATTTTCCTACTATTCGAGAACTTATAAATATTTATTATTTCATGATTTAAATGCATAATTAGTCGTATACTATTCTTATTATCTTTTTCTTTTCTTAAGGAAAAATCGATGAAATTATATTTAATAAAACTAAAAGAATTCTTCAAATATAATATCTTGTCCGTTTCATAAATAACATTGACCTTACGAAGACGAGAGTAAATTCATTATACTGCCGTAGTTCTTGGTAAGAAAAACATTATTCCCCACCAGTCTGTCTTTTTCCTCTTGGTTGGAATATATAAATTGCTTCACATTGTCCTTGAGTGTCTCAATATTTTGTCGAGCGCGTTCAACGTGCACGACAAAGTTCTTTCAAATATAACGTATAAATATAACATCTCAAGATAGCAAGATATTAATACGTATGCCATTTATAAAGAAAAACTATTAAAAAGAATCCTTTGAGAAAAATGTTTAAAACAATCGGGCTCATTGTTTTGGGCGCGTTTTTTGTTTTTACAATTGCGGATGATTCGACATCGGAAAATCCAATAGTAGAAGCACCCATTGGAAAAATTCGTGGATCGATCTTAACATCGAGATTAGGTAGAAAAATCTATTCGTTTCGAAGTGTGAGGTATGCCGAACCTCCAGTTGGTCAACAAAGATTTCAGGTGAGAATTATATTTTCTTTTTCTTTCGCAATAATCATTACCATTGATTTAATCAAAGACTTTATTCATCTATTTAATAGTTTCAGAATTGATAGTTTCAGAGTTTTTATATAACGATTATTTTTCTTCCGCATGAAACTTTATAGATTTGTAAATGAAAAAAGTATTAACTCGTTAAACAACTCATTAAAATCGTTTAACTACGAGAGTTATCATTTTAATTCAAGAACATATCTCCTCCCGCTAAAAGGAATTTAAAAGTCTTTTCTGTTTGACTCATCATCTATTACATACAAGTCTGTTATGAATCATCACGTGAAATCAATAACATGTGCATAGATATTGATCAATAACATGTATCTGCGCCGTGTTTTTTATACGTATTAATTGTTACACGATTATTACGTCATGATTAAAATATATGATTATAATGATTAAATTAATGTCAATAAACACGCGTTGTATCATTCATATTTAACAATTGATAAGAAAAAAACTAATGTTGAAGTGCAATTACAAACTTGATTCTTTCTTTTTTTTTCCAGATTGCCATACCAGCAAAAGATTGGAATGATACATACGATGGTACAAAGGAAGGACCTGCGTGTAGTACTTTAAGCAAGACACCTATATCCGAGGATTGTTTACGTTTGAACGTCTACACGACCAAAGTAAATCAGAAAATATTCAATTTTGTTTCTTACAATCTGGAATTTCTTTGATAAATATCTAAAAATATACACAGATAGATACAACTTTTTCAAATCATATTAATATAAATTTCTTTGTAGTTACCATCGAAAAATACAAAAGATGAAAATTTCAAAGGACGTCCAGTTTTGGTCTTCTTCCATCCTGGTGGCTTCTATATCTTTTCTGGTCAATATCGATTTTTTGGTCCTGAATATATCATGGATCAGGACATCGTCTTAGTGACATTGAACTATCGGCTTGGAACTTTAGGTAGAAATTTGTTTGTAATTTTTAAATAAACAGATGACTGTTGATATGATATAGAATAATATACGCATTCTGTTCTCCGTTAGGTTTCATAAGTACAGGAGATTCGCTTGCACCAGGAAATTTGGGCTTGAAGGATCAAGTCGTAGCCCTTCGTTGGATTCAGAGAAATATTGCAGCATTCGGAGGAGACCCCAACTCGGTTACTATTAGTGGTTACAGTGTCGGAAGCATCTCTGTGTTATTACACATGTTATCACCAATGTCAAAAGGTCTTTTCCACAAAGCAATTGCAATGAGTGGTTCTCATATACTATTAGAACCAATCCCAACAGAGCAAAAACATTTAGCCAAAAAACAAGCAGAATTATTAGGTTGTCCAACAGACACAACAGGATCCATGTTGATCTGTCTAAAATCGAAACCAATCGAACGATTTACTGAAACTATGCCGCAATTTTTCGTGAGTTTTACTTATCTTAAATACATAAGCCTGATAAAAATGAGGCCATTGATTAAATTATTTATTTAGGAATGGTATGGTGATCCAATCTTGATATGGAAATGGGTCGTAGAGCCAGAAATACAAGGTGTTGAAAGATTTTTAACTGGTCAACCTGCCGATTTGATCAGAGAAGGCAAGATCCATGAAGTTCCTCTCATCATTGGTATCACCGAAGGCGAATTTAGTGGAGTCGTTACAGGTAAGTAAATTCTATACATTAATTTATAGAATAATCCTCAAATCCATGTGATTACAAAATTACAACATATTTGTAATTTAATGTAAAATATGTTGATACAATTTATTTTTTCGTTAAAATTCGTAAAAAAATCATGATAAGATAATTTTTTTTTCTTTTTTTTTTTTTATTATTATTATTTTCACTTTACTATTTATTTAATACCCACTATAATTTCTTCCTTGAAATTCAAAGAAATATAAATCATGTTTTGAATCATTAAAATTAAATAATAAACGAAAGCAAATTGTCTCAATCATTTCCATCTGTTTTAGGCATCGAGAGATTAGCCAAAGCAGGAAATACTTCGATATTTGATAATCTAAATACAAGATGGGATACCATTGCGCCCATCAGTTTTATATACGAAAGGGATACACCTCGTTCCAAACATATCAGTCAAGAATTGCGAAAATTCTATTTCGGAGATCAACCAATCAGTCGAGAATCATACAATGGAATAGCTAATGTCAGTGAATCATCAAAATTCATTTTTTCGGTTCGATCGATGGCAATTCGTTAAGAGTTAACAAATTTTCTTTTTAATTAGATCTACGCTGATAGCATTATCATATTCCCAGTGCATCGTGCCGCTCAATTGATTGCTGATAATAGTAAACTTCCAGTCTATTTCTACAAATTTTCATACGAAGGACGTTTCAGTTTCGCCATGTGGAACGATACAACTCCATACGGTAAAAAAATCTGCTGACAAATGGAAACATTCCTAATTCAGAAATTCCGACTTTTATAAAATTTCATAAAGTTTTATAACACATTGAATTATATAAGAAATAATTTTCTTCTATGAAAATTTATACCTTAATTAAATTTTACGCATTTGTCATTGTTTCGATATAATTAGTAAAAGAGATAGAGAAATGTTTCTTCTGTAAAAGTTACATTATATTTAAAATCTTATTGGCTTACAGGAAAAAGATATATTAGTGAAGCACTTGCAATTTTAATAATATAAATAGTCAGAGATAAAATTCTATAGAAATCAAGATTTCTGAGCTCGGAATTTTTCCTTATAAAACCTACTTCTATATATCTTCAATTCAATTTGATTACATCATTAATATTATTGACATTCATTGTCTTTTTAGGACCACCTGTACACCACGATGATCTGCAATACTTATTTTACATGAGTGCCGTTTTCCCTTACTTCAACGCATCCGATCCAGAAATTCAAATGGTTGAGCGTTACACTGCAATGTGGGCAAATTTCGTAGAAACCGGTGAACCCATTCCAAACAATGATAAGATGTTTAGCAACGTTAAATGGGAGAGATTCACAAAGGAGAATGATAAATATTTAAACATTGATTTACATCCCACTATGAAACAAGGTATCTTTCCCGAAAGAATGGCTGTATGGGAACGATTGTTCCCTTTGCCACCAACATCTCACTCCATCGATTATCAGAAAAGTCAATAAAATTTTGTCGATAATATCATAATGCAATTAACGAAATGTATTTCGTATATACTTTTTTTTTTATGAAATAAAGAGGAATAGAATTACTATACTGTACATATATTCTTTTATCCTTGATTGTGCATCAAGATATATAAATGACGTATCTAAAAAGATAATAAAAAAGCTAAACATCAACACAACTATGTGAAGAAATCTTAATTTTGATGCTTCATGAATTTATAGATAAGAATTTTGCTTAGATTTTAGAATTAGTTGATCGCAATGTAATAATTTTTTTTTAAGTCCTCTACAATTTCTTGCTGAAAATAAGATTCTGATCCTCTCTTCTTTAACTAACGTCATTTTAATTCAAGAACATATCTAACTAGTTTTTTCAATAAAAGAAATTGAAAAGTCTTTTTTTTTTCTCGACTCATCATCTATTACATTCAAGTCTATTGTGAACCATCACGTGAAATCAATAACATGTGCATTAATACTAATCATTATTATAGATAGTGTTTTGAAAATAAATCGACCTCAACTATTACAATATGTATGCAAAGGAAATAAAAAATATTTCAACATTAAAACATGACATATTTAAGATGTGTACCCTATTTGACGATAATATAAAATTGGCCTGAATTTTTTTTTACATTTTTAATACTCAGAAAAATAATTGCATGTATGTATTTAAATCGGACAAGGTATGTGTGCGTGTGTACAGAAGTTTATATGTATATATTAACTTGTATATGTATTTTCTAAGTTTGAAAAACATCTTTATCAATGTTCTTAATTCGAAAAAAAAAACGAATCCGAAGAAGACGTATTATTTAGTAAGAAATTAATTCATGATATATTTTTAAATCTATCAATTTAAAAAGAGAAAAAATCAGACCACATAAGACTCATTAAAAATATATGATATAAAGTACTCGTATTAGTTTCAACATACAAGTATTAGTTTCTCTTGAAACTCACCTTGATAGAATTTTTTCTTATCTTGTATATCTTTCTTTCACGAAATTAAATTAATTTGAAATCACTTATTAATACATTCCTCATATATAGATATTATCGGATATATTAGCTATACATTAAGAAAGATAATGATCGAAAAAATTACATTCCAGAAGATCATATATCAAAAATATCTCTCAAAGTGTATTTATAGCATCATGTTGATTTCATTTTCGTTATGTTTGTGACTATTAGAGAAAAAACGTATACGTGTTTTCAATTGATGCTCATTTCCTTGACATTTAGCAAAGTTATCCATTTCCACAGCATTTTGTACTATTTGTGACGTTAGACCAGATATGCGTAGATCTTTCAACTTCATTGCTCCTTCCAGATAAGCGATTTTATGATTCAGAGTACATATTAGATTATCTTTCTCACGTAATTCTTGCTTCAATTGAATACAAATTTGATGTGGTACGTCTTCGTCTTTCTGATCAACTTCGATTTTTATATCTTCTATTATATTATTCTTTCGTCCTTTACACAAAAAGAACAAAAAAAAAATAGTATTGTCAAAATATTAATTAAAATATCAATTAAAATATCATTTAGGAATAGAAAGGAGAAAAAAATTAATTAATTATTATATGCGTTTAGATATTTACCATAACTCAGAAAGAAATTCCAAAAGCAGAACCAACTAAACAACCATTTTGTAGCGTTAAATATCGCTCCCTTTATACAATTTATCTTTAACTGACGAGAAACAGAAAATTCTTTAATGTTTGCATTCTTAGATGTTAACATTTCAATAGAATCCCGATTATTCAGATTTTCCGATAATTTAACATTATCATTGTTAACTGTGTTAAAATATGACGAATCAGTATTTTTTGTTAAGAAAAACCAATAAGTCGATTTATATTTAATACCTAGCTCATCATTTCGCGTTTCGTTTAACGACAAAACATCCTGATGATTGATTCTTTCGATTTTGTTTTTGATCTCAAAAAGGAGCTTCTCTATTGTTCCTTGATGACAATTAGCGAGTAAACTTATAACATCTTTATTCAATTTCATATCGATCTTCGTTAATACTTTACGATTTAATGTATTCCAATTATCTTTCTTCAAGAAAAAATTATTTGCAGGTATGTAATTATGAAGATCAACGTAACGGGGATAATAATACTTGAGAATTTCAGCTAACAAAACTGATCGACAAAAATAAAGACAATTTATTAATGAGAATGATTTTATAATATATATATATATATATATATATATATATATATATATATATATGTTAAACGACATATTAATATATCTAATATATTTAGATTTTCATACCGCCATCCGATAAATCTCTGTATAACGACAGAGGAGATATATTCTTCTTAGGTTTTGTAAAAGGAATACTTTCGATCCAGGCACATAATTCTTTCGAAATATCGCTTTGATCTTTTTTATACTCGCATTGATCTGCTATGTCATTCATTCTTTTGCCTTTTAATAACTTCCATTCACTAATAACGAAGTATACTTAACTATGTATGATCTTGAATAATTAATTTTTCATGATATATCGTAGAAAATTGTTACACATTTTCGTATTCTTCATAATCTTTCCGATAAATTTTGTCTCATTTCGATAACGACAAGCTTAATTAATTATCTCAACAGACAATTTTTATGTCTCAATGCATGTCAGCATCATTGACCGATATGAAATCTGTATTAATTGCTAGATATATCAAATATCGCATCTTTCTTTTATTTCAATAAATGAATTTAATAAAAACAGAACTTAACGAAATAATAATTAAAGTTTCAAGATTCTAATTAGCGTCAATAGCTTTATTTTTTTTTTTTTTTTTTTAATATAAGACGCTAAAATTTAAATGCGAATTACAATTGTTAATAATTAAAAATTCTACATTTAAAATTCAATCAAATGTTAAAATATACATTTATCCATTGATAATATTTAATCGATATATTTTCTTTTCTATATATACTTAATTTGTGTTCTGTTTATCTTTTTTTTTTTTTTTTTTGATTATTATTACAAGATTCAAATCTATTTTCATGTATTTTAATTGAAAGATTATTATTGTAAGATTAAAATATCGTGTAAAATAATAATACTTCAACTTGGACAATGTGATAATAAAAATAAGAAATATGTCATTTCACGTAACAAATTATTATTATTTGTATTAATAACATTTATAAATTAATTATTTAAACTGTTTGATTGAATACAATAATAAAAGAACGATTTAATATATCTTAACTTCATGTCTTATATTTTTGAATCGATTGATTGCAATTTAATCATTCTTTCACTGATCTCTCAGAAATTCTTATCCAGTACAGAGTTCTGGATGATTCTCGTTAAACTTACTTTCTACAAAAAGAAACGAAGATAATTTAAAGCGTATGATATAGTACGTGCACCAAAAGTGAAACTTCTTTAATGTCGATCGAAATGTACAATTCTAAAAGCGTGATATTATTTTTCTTTATTGTTTTATATGCTCAAAAAATTTCATAGAATATTTTTAGAAAATTTCTATTTGAATAATACACAGTATATTACAAAACGAGAGAGAAAAAAGAAGATATATATAATAATAATAATATTAGACTTAATATATACATAAAAGTTCAATATATAATAGGACTCATGAAATCATTTCCTGAAAATAATATCTTTATTATTCTTCTTTTTTGAGAACTTATGAGGGAAGAATAATAATAATAATAATAATAATAATAATAATAATAATGATAATAATATTAAAACGACGTAATGCATATTAATCTATACTTAAAAAAAGAACAGATAATTGGATTCAACAAATTATTTCGAAAAAAAAAGAGAGAAAAACATCATCGTTTTTTTTTTTTTTGTTTTTTTTTTAATCGAAAACAAAAATATTAATAATTCCACGATTTTAAGACGTAATGAATCGCAAATTTATATTCTTACATTAATATTACAATTATCTCTCTTTTATTATCTTCTTTGTAATTGACAAAAGTGCTAATAATAAATAAATATATATATATATATATTTTGAATAAATAAACATTATATAAATAAATTACACATAATAATCATAAATATTATATAAATAAGGTATATAAATTTGATATTCAAAGTTGGTTGATTTTACGATAGAATTTAAACAACAGATTAATTATCGAGAAACCATTCGATCAAATCAATCATTTACAAATTTATCGAATACCTTAGCTAATTAATGAAATAATAAAAGATAATTAAAAGGAAACCTTTAATTTTATTAGCTAAAACAATATTTCTAAATACCATGATCAGCTTGGCGCCTCTCTTAGCAAGATTCTTAGTTGTTTCCTTACCAATGCCAGACGTACAGCCAGTAATTAATATTATAATTCTCTTGTTATTCTTACAAACGTCAATATTGCGATAAAAATAATTCCAATATATCACTAAAAGTAAACATGTAATATTAAAGACTGCTAGATAAGAAATTAACGATTTATCTATAATGTTTAAGAATATAATCTGAGGAATAAAATATATCGATGTTTAATCTTTCTAATATGACGGGATACTTATAAATTATACAAACTAAATAACTTTTTACCTGTCTTTATGTTAATAGATAGAATAGACTGATTCTAAATGAAATATGGCGGAGGAATGATGAGTAGAAATGATAGGAAAATCGATCGTTAGATATCGCCTGTGTTGTTGGAAAAAGATTTGGAAATCTGCCGCTAGATGTCGTTGACATGTCACTATGTATTAAGAACTTTGTACATCAAGTAACAATTATGATATATTTATGTAGCTATGTTTGGTATACAGTAGGTATAATCAGACTATGATTTCCAGCAGTTACGACTGTGGTCTCTAGAAGAGTCGAAGAAAGAATGTATGATTTTCTTTGTGTTTTTGGCATCTTTATCGTCTCCTTTGTTTTCAGGATCTTTATTGTCTTTTACTTTGTTTGGTTAGTTTCTGGTGTATACATTTGATGGCGCCAAGATGTGTTAGTTATATGTCTTGCCGAAAGAGGCGTAATAGTCGCGACGAGGTCGCCATGAGAGGTTGCTCTGATCGTTTGCTTCCAAAGATAGCACTGGCAATAATACGAATGACAATGTATATATATGCAATTATGTCAATAAAAAGTTGCATAATGTATATGTATGGAAAATCCATTAAAAAGTATTTTCACAATATATTCTTTTGTATTTCTTATTCACGTTCTTTTCGATATTCTTTTTTCACAAAATATAACGAAAAAATTATTTATAGTAACTTAGTTTTTTTTCTATTATCTAATATTAATAGCACGATATCTTAGAGTAATTAATAAACTTCTTTATTTTTTATTTCAAGGAGCTTCTAGATCGATCCTTAATGATCGAGTAAATGAAATTAGTAAAAACAGAGCTTAGTGAAATGATAACGTATTTCAAATTTTAAATTGACGTCTAATATATCTCCCGTATATTTCTTTCATATAAGACATTAAAATCTAAAAGCAAATGATCGCTGTTGATAATTTAGATTCCTACATATAAAATCCTTCTAAAGATAAATACACATTTATCCATTGATAATATTCTATCTATACACTGTCCTCTCTATATATACTTAATGTATGTTCTGTTTATTTTTTGATCAGTATTACAAGATTCAAATATATTTTGACGTATTGTGATAGAAAGTTAATTATTGTAATATTAAAATGCCATGTGAAATGATAACACTACAACTTGGCCAATGTGGCAATCAAAGTAAGAAATATATTATTTCACATAATAAATTATTATTTTTATATCATTATAATAATATTACCTTCTAACATGATCTTCAAAATATTATGCGAATGAGCTTTCGTTTATAAGAATGATTTTATTTTAATATTATGTAAACTTTAACATTTATTAATCTTTTTACCTAAAATTATTAAAAATTTAACTTTGTGTTTATCTTTTATTAACTTTATTATATTTATTAGAAATTAATTTTATATTAATTCGTATATATTTTATTTCAGTTGGTTTTGAATTTTGGAAAAGATTATGTGCAGAACATGGTATCAGCCCAGAAGGGATTTTAGAAGATTATGCCATAGATGGAACTGACCGAAAAGATGTCTTTTTTTATCAATCAGATGATGAACATTATATACCAAGAGCCGTTTTATTAGATTTAGAACCTAGAGTAATTCATACCATCATGAATTCTCCATATTCAAAAGTAAGTTATGAAAAATATCAGTTCAAATAATTTATACACTTTTATATTTAAGATTATATTTTAATAATTGTATGTCTATTTAGCTCTATAATCCAGAAAATATATATTTATCGAAACATGGTGGTGGAGCTGGCAATAATTGGGCCTCTGGCTATCATCAAGGAGAAAAATTACAAGAAGAAATTTTTGATATTTTAGATCGGGAAGCAGATGGAAGTGATAGTTTAGAAGTATAAAATTGAAAAAAAAACAAAATAAAAATAACAAATAAATGCATTTAGACATGTTTAAAATGTATATAAATATCATATCGTTATTTCAGGGTTTTGTCTTGTGTCATTCTATAGCAGGTGGTACTGGTTCTGGTATGGGATCTTTTATGTTGGAATCTCTTGCAGACCGATTTCCAAAAAAGTTGATTGAAACATATAGTGTTTTTCCAAATCAGGATGAAATAAGGTTCTTAGGCACTATATAATTACAATACCTTAAAATAATATATCTAATATGATTCTGTTAATTTTATATTATTATTATGTCTTTTCTAGCGATGTTGTGGTACAGCCATACAATTCTTTACTAACATTAAAAAGACTAACACATTGTGCAGATTGCGTTGTTGTCTTAGACAATACAGCTTTGAATAGAATTGCATCGGACAGACTACATATACAAAACCCTACTTTCACACAAATTAATAAACTTGTCTCTACAATAATGTCTGTCAGCACCACAACTCTTAGGTATCTTTTTCATATTTATTTATTTATACACATTCTGCTTATATAATGATTTTAATAGAATTTTGTTCTTTACATATATAATATATTAAGAGATATATATATTTTGATTTATACTTATATATTTGATATTTTTAATTTTATTATACAATGCTTTATAGATATCCTTCATATATGAATAATGATTTAGTTAGTTTAATTGCTCCATTGATACCTACACCACGTCTACACTTTTTAATGACAGGATATACACCTATTACTACAGATCAAGAGGTATATATAAATATAATATTAAGAATATATTTAAATTTAATTTTTGATAACATAAATTATTAGCTTTTATGTATATATGTGTATTAATTTATATATATATTTATATATATATATATATATATATATATATATATATATATATATATATATATATATATACATTTATATTTACATGATAACAGGGTGCATCAGTAAGGAAAACATCTGTTTTGGATGTAATGCGACGTTTACTGCAACCAAAAAATATGATGGTTTCTGCTGCATTGGATAGAAATGCTTCTCATTGTTACATATCTATTTTGAACATTATACAGGTAAATTTATATTTTTATAAATATCATCTTTCCATAATATATAATAATTATTTATTAAAGATACTATCGGTTCAATCATGTTCTTGTTTTTTCTTTTCACTATAGAATTATTATTTATTATATATAGACTAATGATATGTATACTAATAAAATTAATAATTTAAAAATTTTTTTTATTTAGGGCGAAGTCGATCCCACACAAGTACATAAATCTTTACAAAGAATACGAGAACGGAAGTTAGCGCAATTTATACCCTGGGGACCTGCTAGTATACAAGTTGCTCTTTCTAGAAAATCTCCGTATATTCAAAGTACACATCGTGTATCAGGTTTAATGCTGGCCAATCATACCAACATATCATCAGTAAGTATATTGGAATAATAATTCAAATCAAAGGATATAAAACCGAATGGAAATGAATATGTTGAAAATTATATGAATTATTAAAATCTGTGTAATAATTCTATTCACTTATATATATACTATTTTAGCTCTTTGATCGAGCCCTACAACAATATGATAAATTACGCAAACGAGAGGCATTCTTAGAACAGTTTCGAAAAGAAAAAATGTTTGAGGATAATCTTGATGAGCTTGATAGTTCAAGAGCTGTAGTTGAATATTTAGTAAAAGAATATCAAGCAGCAACTAAACTTGATTACTTAACATGGAATCCAACTAAAGAACAATAAGAATATATGAGCTGTTTAACATGTAGTGTATTTTGCACTACCAGTTTTTCTTTTTGATAATTTTATATTTATACAATGTTCTGCATGTGTTTTTGTGCCATACACTATTTCATTGCAAATTTTAATACAGTTGTTCCAAGATCATTAATTACCTAGCAAAGTATTAATATAGTTTTATATTATATATATGAACTAGCTAGTTTAAGTTCTCTATATTTTCTATGCAACTTGTTGTAATAATAGAAAATAATATCGTGTTAATAAATATAATTGTATGAAAATTTTACAATTTACAAAGGATGAAGTATTTGGTTTAATATAATAATAAGTGATTTAAATCGTTTTATGAAATAAACAATTTACTTATTAAAATAAAAACATGTTTTATAATCAAGATTACATAATGGAAGAGCTGAAATAATATTAACAATGATATAATTTATTTTACAATGTTAAACAATATCTTTATATTTTATATATACTCTGCAACATAAAATAACAAAAGAGAATATATAAATTTATCTAATTTTAATGCCATATTTTGTTGAATAATATTAACATGTTAATGTTAATAAATTACATCATATATATTTATATATGTATACGAGTAATTATTAAGGGATATAATGATCATAATTTAATGAAATGTAATGAAACTGAGCGAACATTGACTTTAATTCATATTTAAAAATTGATTTGTATATGGATTGTCCACGTATAGTATCTTTGTATGTATATATAGTATTACATTTATTAATACACAATAACAGATCCTAAAGAGATTAGAGGAGTACAAATTTAGACCCATGCTGCAACACATAATGTTTACATATAAAATACAATTATAGATATTTTAATAAATAAATAAATTTGCTATTGTATATAGTTTATTATTTTAAGGAAGTTCAACTTCAGTAGTGTTAGTCTAGTTAGTGCCCACCATCGTCGAGTTTACAAATAACACTACAATTTATTAAAATGCAAATAACTTAATAGTGAAAAATATGTATAATAATATTTCTTATTCATATTATAATAAAATTAATAAGAACAGCAATATAGTATACAAGTATATCTTATAAACTCTTTATACAGCTAACAATCCGTTTTATAAAAATAAAATATTTTTGTTATGAAGCAACAAGTGCTATATCATATATTAAATAATAGTAAATTATTGATATATTTAATTTCATACATAATCAAATATTCCATTATCAAATCAGTACTATAATTTCGAATTAATAATAAATGAAAATAGTCAATTATTATATTAACATCCTAATAGATTAGATTATTTATTAACTATTAAGCTTTGATTTAGATATATCCATTAATAATTTAAACAATAAATATTATAATGTTTGAAAATTATTAAACTAAATATAAAAAAAATTTACAAAAAGAATATCAGCTTCTACCTAGTTATTTATTTTTCTTTTTTATGATATAATAACTTAGAGAATAAGCTAAAAAAATATTTAGTAAAGCTTCAAAAATATTATTTTTTATATTTCATAGTATTTATTCTTTAACCATTAGCCTCAGAATAATATAGAGAACATTTGTGAAAAATAGAGCTCTGCAAAATTACAAGCTTGTTAAAAAATATTTGCATTTACTAAACATTGGATTTATAGCATAGATAATAGCAATTTCTCCATGGACTCCATTGTACTCCTGACTTTAATATTTTAATGAATACTTTCAAAGTACTTCTTTTTTAGGTGTTTATAAGATTACTATTACTTTCGGCAATATTAGGTTTGTAGTATCAAGAAAGAAACTTAGAAAAGAATCAGCCAATTATGGAATATACATTATACATCGCACTATAATAAACGAGCTAACAGAAAATATTGATAATTCCAGTTAAGTTTGAAATCTTTTACTATAAATTAATATATGACTTAGGATTTACCCTGCATATATTGTTGTGCTTTATATTGTATATATCTTCTCTCATTTTACAATTTGCATGTATTATATTTCCATCTCTGTTACAAGAATCATAAGAAATACATGCAAATAGCATTTAATTATTTCATTTATATAAGTGGTTATTAATTGTAGAAAATTGGAAAGAATTGAAAAAGTAAATGTTACAAATCAGTGACATAAGTCAAGTACTTATCACTATCCATAATAGCAATTCTGTATTATATTGGACTAATACTCATGTAATTTCTTCATTTTATATATTAATACATGAATACGTATAGTTCTCAATACATTTCCATTCAGAATTACATTATAAACTTTCATAATGTATATTTAGAATAATTTGCTAAATAATATATAATAACTGAATGAAAACGAATGCAGACTTTTACTTTTGTATGTAATATTTTTTTTATAAATGCAACATAAAATATAACATTTTGCATAAATCTTGCTGCATAGTCATATTGAATCTCTCATTATGAAAATATATATACTATTCATATCATAGAGAAAAAGACATTTGTTTACTAAACCGAACTAAAAAACGATCATATAAAAATCTTTATATAATTAAAAAGCTTCGTTTTGAAAACTGCAACCATAATTATTTTATAGTTTGTTTTCATTAAAATATTTTTTATATACTTGTCATATTGTATAATAATGATAATAATAATAATAATAATAAAATTCTATACTTTTAATATAGATAGCTATTTTTGATATGGTACATTAACAATGAGCTAAGCACCACAGAAAATTTTAAAAGTAAATTTGGCTGCAATTTACTGAAACTACATATGGTCCTCTTCTTTATTAGTATGTGCTGGTGTAGCTGGAGTTGGATCATCATGAAATAAGGGATTTTTTACCTCCATTTCACTAGTCTTAAAAAGGATAAAACAAAATCATCTTAATAATAATAATAATAATAATAATAATAATAATAATAATAATAATAATAATAATAATAATAATAATAAGAATAATAATAATAATAATAATAATAATAATTATAATAATAATAATAATAATAGCAATAATAATAATAATAAGACAATTATAATAACTTACTGCAGCTAAACCAGGACATTCATAAACAGTATAATCGCCTTCTTCATTTTCTTCATCACTTTCTGCTTCGGATAAAGATCCTGGATCTCTAGTTGTAGAGGTACGACTATAAGCAGTACAGTTGCAAATGCAGAGAGACTTATGTAAAATAAAAATTCATGGAATTATAATACTGATACAAACTTTTCCATAGCAATAATCTGTTGTTTCTGATGTTGAAAATGATACATTTGTGCTGATTGAGCCAGTCTTTGGTCTTCAGAAGGTGATATATCCTTATTTGGACCTGTTACACCATAAGCTGGATATTCTATATCAGCAGCTGCTTTTACTCCACGATGCAATCTGACATAAACATATATTAAAATATACCAATACTTCGAAATTAATATCTCACAAAATAAATCTATAAATATTACCTGCACCATGTTAAACTGATTAATACACAAATGAACATTATTGCTGCACTGCAACCAGCAATAACAGCTGCAAATAAATGTGAATATTATATTTATATGAATGGATATAATTAAAATAAAAATTTCGCAGAGATTGAAGAATTTTTCCAAATAAAATCCCAACTTTTAATTAATTCAATCACAAATTGTGATCTTACCAATAAAATATATATCATCATTTAAATTTTGAGCAATTGAAACAACAAAAGGACGATTTTTTTCAGATTTTTCTTCTTCCATTAATGTTCCTACAGTAATATTTCTTATTTCATTGTGTTTATCGATCTCTATATCTTTTAATTGTTTTACCGTAGTTTGTTCATTTAATATATTTTCTTTGATAATTATGGGCTCAATTGTTAGCTCCTGATCTCTCTCATTATTTCTAGTATCTGCACAAAATAAAAGTGTTACTTTTTCCATTCTAAAATTAATGATATTTTTAAAATTACATTCTATACCTTACCCACAGGAAAAATGGTATTTTCATAGTACCTAGGATCATTAGGTTGAATAAATGGATATTTTTCTTTCAAATTTGAATCATCAAAAAAATATGTGAATTCAGGTACTTGTGCAAATGATGGTATAAAGTCTTTATTTTCTTCTATTATTTGTCTATTACTTAACATCAAATTTTTTTTTAAAAGATCAGCTGTTATTTCTTTGTCAGTGTTATCTTCAATCTCTGCATTGTACAGAGATTGTCTTTTTTCTTGCAAATATCCAATATCTACATTTCTGTACTTTTGATTATCTTTTATTAATTCATTACCTTGATAGGATAGTTCAGAATCAAAGTAATCTTTAAAGTTTTTAAACAATGGATTAAAACCATAATATAAAAGATTATAATCGTTTTTAGGCAAAGTCTGTTTTAAATCTCTATGCTGAATCTGGGAAATATAATTCCAGGGTGTTAATTTTTGTTCTCTCAATCTATCATCCAAATGAAATTTTTCTTTTAATGGCTTAAAAATTTCATGTTCATCTTGTTCGTTAAGATCCAAGTGATGTTTCTTGTGAATCTGTGAGGTAAGAAGTGGTAGTAGATATGAATGATGCATGTGTTGTTTCTGATTTTGATTTGTAATGTATTCAGCGAACTGTTTTAAAGCAGTAATATCTTGTGGCACTTCTGGAACTGCATCTAAATATAAATATAATCGGTAAGAAACCAAACTACCTAACATTATTATATGACACCACATAAAGCTTATGTTTTATAAGAACTATGCCCTTCATGCAAATATGTTAATTAAATTAAATCACAAGTGCTCTTTAATTTAATAATTATTAGAATATGATCATGAAATATTCGACAAATTAGATACCTATAAACAATCAGAAGAATATTATACATTTTTACATATATATATGTGTGTATATATATATATATATATATATATATATATATATATATATATATACATACATATATGTATGTATATATATGTATACATATATGTATGTATATATATGTATATATATATGTATATATATATATATATATACACAAATATGAAATATAGATGATTAATTCAATTTGCGACATACTATACTTATAACCATGTCATATTATAGATGAAAAACAAAAGAAATTAATTTGTAAAACTTACCCTGGTAAAATTCAAGTTCGCCATGAGAGAGATTCGTTAGGATACCAAAAGTAATTAGCCATGCACAAGTAATCAAACTAAATGACATTTTGATCATCACAGCTGCAGGTATTTTACCCACAGGTTTTTATCGTTGTATCTTTGTTCGCGGTTCCATATGCAAGCACGACATTTCATTGAAAGAGACAGAGCTTGCGCGGTCACGTTCATCTGCAATCAATAACCCCGCCATTGCCCTTTAGGCGTTACGGTATCTTTGATAAACTAACGTAGGTGTATACGAATGTAATCAATCAATCAAAAGTTTAATGATTATTTACATACATGACTAATCGGATAATAATCTTAAATTATTTATGTTTTACCTATTACATCGAATCGTTTAATTATTGATTGTTATTAGGTATTTTTTTTTTTTTTTGAACGATAAATATTTTGAACAAAATCTTTCCTCTACTATACATATATTACAAATTAATCAAAAATAGATTATTTACAAATCTAAAAAAACAAATTATTACTTTAATTACACTTCCCACTATTTATTTATTAAATATTTGGTCAAACTAGATTGATCGTAATTTTTATGAAATCACTTTGATAATACGATTTCCAGATTTTGAAAAACCATAATTTCAATTGTACGAGATAATATATATATATATATATATAAATAAATAAATTATCCTTATCCTACTATCATACGCTACAAAAGATAACTGGCAACTTATCAATTTTCGTATAATATTATTCATAAATCTATTCATAATATAGACTATATTTTTTCTGTTGTATTAAAACTTTCGTATATTGATACATTTAAAGGCATAAAACGATGTCACATAAAAAAAAAATTAAAAATATACATAGAAATGCAGATGTATTTCTGATGGGTCAATCCCATAAAGGGGTTTTTTTTATACATACATGTATGAAGATTGCCTATTAGTGGGGGGATATTTTCAAATTTAGTTCATCGAATTCAATTGTAGATGGCGACAAAGTAAATAAATTTTGAATTCTTTTTGTTTTAACTTGGAACAGTTTTAATTAAATAGCAATAGACAAATAAAAAATATTAATATTAATAAAGTATATTACTCATTAATAATTTAATACACGTAATATTATTTAATATAATTGCAATTTGTGATTAAAGTAATTTCGAAAAACAAACAGTACAGCTTTTTCAAAAATTGAAAGATTGTCAATGTGATAAATCTTAATTTATTATTTTAAATCTATGAAAAATTAGGAATGATTAATATATTGCAGTATCAGTCTTATTTTGATTGTTTAACTTTATTTATAATTCACTATACTTTCTATTTTAAAAATCAATAAAGGATAATACAAAAGAAATATTAACAATTACAATTATAATAGAAAACCAAGAAGCATGATAGAAACAATTTGCATAAGGATATAAATATTATATTGTTGATTTGTTTAGAAAATGAAAATAGATATAGAAATTATATATAGAAGATAGTAATAAACTTAATTAACAATTAAATAAACATTCAATGTTTAAATAAACTAATATATATCTTAGTTATTATAAAAGTTGTTTTAAAAAAATTTTAAGTTGTTCATTGTACAAATAAGTTAATAATAATTACTTTCTGTCTCTCATATTATTTTTATAAGATATAAAAAATATATTTTTTTTTTATTTTAGAATTTTGAATTCAACAATCTGAGGAAATGGTAAAAAATTAATATCATATTTAAATTTTGCACAATAAGGAATAACACTAATATACTAAAAAAATATAGAATGATTAGATTTATAGAGAGGCAGTTTGACATAAAATTATATATTATTTGTTTATATTAGTCTCATTTTGCTTGATTCACATACTTCTTTTTTTTTTATTAATGTTCATTTAATCCAAATAATAATTATGAAAATAAATAAATTATCAAAAAGAGACCATTAATGCTATTAAGTAGCATTGTAATACGATGAGAAAACATAGATTTGAAGGTAACTATATTAAAAAAAAAAACTTAAAAAAATAAAGACGATGCAACTGAAGAATATGAACAACAGTTTGGTATATTACTTACATTTGCAAAGATACATTGCTATCAAACATAACTATATTTTAAAGACTGGGATATTATTTTATAATTAGATCATATTTACAATAACATAAATGAAACATATATGATGATATTTTACTTAATCAAATAATAATCTCGTGGGCTATTATTAGCTATACACTTATTTTAAAGAAATAACATATTTAATATATAAATAAGCACTGTTGGATATACTTAAATGATCAAATCTTTGATAAGCGTGAATACCAAAAAGTAAATAGTTTTTGTCTTTTTTATGTTTGCTAATGAAAACTTACATAAAACTAATATTTATAATAGCAGAAGAAAATAAAATATAATGCCACGAGTTGTATGTTATTTCATTACACAATGTAGATCAACTTTTATTATACAGCTGTAATAATTCTTTCCATCTCTTTCATATTTTTTACTAATTACAAATATTTGATTACTAATTTTACAATTAAAAATTATTTATATATGCACAAACACATAGTTCTGTGCATAACATCTTATAAAACAGTGGCAACTTTTATATTATGGATTCAGAATCCAAACTCACCAAATAATATTAATTTTTACATAAGATCAATTATTCTTTTTCTCACTTTTAATTTTGGAAACTGAATTATAAAATAAAGTTTTCCCACTGCATTATTTGATATTTCAAATATGTGCAAAAACACACAAGGCAAAACCATCTATTTTATTCATACTTATAACTGATTTTTCTTCTCGTACAAGAAGACATACAAAAATTGCGCAAATATGCCAAAATTTAATAAATGGGTATAATTCAAGGCGGTCAAATAAATGCTGCTTGTAATTAGTATTATATTAAGTTATGGCAAAATTAAAATTAAAACAATCATATAAAATCATATTGTACAATTATGTAAAAAAATCATGTATGCTATAGGATGGAACATGATTTTAAAGTTTAAAATGCAAAAATTAAAAATTGACGTTATAATGACCATTAATAAAATGGCTACTGTAACTAAGTTAAATTTTATATCTCAATTTTTAGATCATAAGAAATTAATGCATATTATACGAAGTTATAACAATTTGAATTATAATTAATATCAGATGTATCATACAGAGCTTTTTGAAAATTAATACATTCTATTGCAAAATTAAGTTTAAGTCATGAACATTGTAAATTAATTATATATAAACTTAAAATGTTTTTACATAAATAAATTAGCAACTATTTGTATTTATATTTATTTTTATAATTAACTATGCTATTAGAAGAGTAATGTTATTGAAAAAAAAAAAAAAAAAAAAAAAAAATAAAATAAAGAAAAAAAAACAAAAAAAAAAATTAAAGAAAAACGAAAATTTGTCTTAATTTAAATATAATAATTATTTTGAGTAAATTTACAACAATCTGAGACTATTTATAGGCACTAATTTTCAAAATACTCTGTATAGGTACATAATATGTTGATGAGAGGCCAAATGAATCGAGTACCATTTTGTGCCAGTGTGAATATAGTTCTCAGATTTACAAAATCCTTTTATACAATGATGATTATTCAGATTCAAGGAATAATATATAGATCAAGGATGCAATTTGTATAATATAGAAGGTTTGTATAAAATAGAACACTGTAATATTCAGATGCCCTTCAATAATGTTGACCACTTAATATTTGATTATTATATTGTCCATTTATTAACATTTCTATTTCCCAGTTTTATCTTTCACTGTTCGGCTTTTTCTCTATCATCCTTTTTTCTTTTCCAATAAAACTTTTATGTTGATCCTGCCAAACAGACAGGACTAGTATATTATATATTTCAATAGTTTTCAACTTTTAATCAATAGTCTGCACTTACTTCATTCACATTCTTAATTTTATATATATATGTATATATATATATGTGTGTGTATATATATATATTTATATATATATGTATTAAAAATATTTACAACTTTATTCGCAGCTTTGTCATTTTCGTTTACTAAAACTGTCCCTACTCCAGAGCAAGGAAAAATTCTTGTGGAAAGTATTTATCCATTTGCACTGTTTTAGATGTACTTGATTTTTTTCATATAGTCCACTACTTATTAATTTCAGTTATAACTGAATTATTTCCACAATTTAATTATTTTCTGGATTTGCTTCCTTCTCTCCTTCTCCATCTCCTTCCTCACGTGTCATACCTTCCATGGGAGCAGGAGTTTCCTCTATACTTTTAACATTAGTTGATAATTGATCAGTGGTTGTTATCACTGATGGTGGTCCATTTTGTGCAGCACCTTGTGGAAATCCTGTTTCAGCTGACACTAAATGCGACGGCATATGTGGAGATGCCGTTTGAGACTTTCTACTTCTTTCACCTTTACGCCATAAAGTGATTTCCTGTCAAGGAAAAAAAAAAAAAAAATAACAAATGAAATTTTTATAATTGATACAAGAATATATTGAATTACAGAAACAAGTGCAAATGTGACGTTAACTTACTTGCTGTTTAAAATATCTGCGATCTTCCTCATCCATTAGAACTAAGTTGAGAAAATATCTAACACTGAATTTCTTGTTAATATCACGCATTGTGGGAGCTAAATCATATCCTGCTAGAAATACTCTAATAGGTATAGATTCTCCACGTACTGGAGCACCATCCATAATTTCATATTTAGCTATCGTTTCATTTTCTGTAAATGTATGTGGCCCTGCAAAGATATATTCTAATTATAACTTTAGTAAAGCTTATGATATATAAATAATTGTTTATAAAAACAAAATTGTTTTCTTCCATTTATGGCATGCTTATAAATTGTATAAAATTATGAATAATGATCTATCCGCTATACGGGGCAAGACAATTTATTAATATGGTTAAATATATTTGAACATAATGAAGGCTAGAAAAATCTACTAATAAGAAACAGCTGATATTATTGTAATGATATCAAAAACTCAAATTATCAATGTGAAGTAAAGTAATTCTAAAATATCGTATTACAATTATGTATATGTTCTTTATTATATATATAAATATTTTACCATATTAATTAAATCGAAATACCCTGTAAAATATCTTAGTAAATTGCTGCTAGAATATTCTATACCAGAACCAGTTGTTTCTCGTTTTATAATGGCAATTTCCATATGCTTGATTTTAATTCTAACCAATAGAAAGTATATTTTACCCACAATAACATCTTTTAAGTGATATCTAGAAGAAAATTATAGCAATAAAATATCATATACATAAAATATAAGAAATTATAATATAATTTCATGTTATAATTAAATTATTAATCTCTTACTTGCTTTTGTTGTATTCAAATTCAATATGTAGGCAGTCTTCTATTCCGACTTCCATTTTAATAGGATTGTTCATATCAGGATAGGAACTAAGTGTATGCACAACTAGTTCGAGTTCTTTAACAATATCACTAAGTCTTCGAACAATTGTCACTTTGAGAAAGTATCTAAGCCGCACATTAGAACCAGTATAACTTTCATAAGGCTTCTCAACATTTGCAAATTCAAAGGTATATACAGTATTATGAGTTAATTCACCAGGCCTGGTTAACTCTTTTACCAGATTAATAAACTCATGATGATTACCTCTGTCATAGTATAATTCAATCTGCCCAATGAATTCCACTTTAACACCTTGATGTTCTAGCTTACCAGCTTTTCTCAAACTAATGGTAATCTATAAGCAATGAGAGAATAATCCTATTATGTATGTAACAGTAGAATACATTAACTAAAATTAAATTACTTGTATAATGTGATAATGATTGTTGAATGATACTGAGAAATTTTTAAAAGAAGATTATATATTCTATATTTATTAATTTATATTGATAGATATAAATTAACTTAAAAATATATTTTTGGTTATAACAATACTATAATATATTATCTAATATATATCAACAAAGTTTACATAAAATTATAGATATAATGAAAAATAATAATAAAATTAGCAAACTTTTGTCAATACTGATGTCTGATTATTATACTTTGACACTTAAGCCATATATCATCAAAGTAATTCTTAAATAATACACATACTTGAAAACTTGAATATCCTATAATATATGCTGATAATACTATCAAATGAAAACTCCTACCTTTCCAGATATTGCCTCCCCATCATAATAAAGCAAATGATGTTCTTTTTTGCCATCCTCAGATTTGATATCTGCTGTCTTTCTGGTCTCTGCACCATCCAAAGTAATGTCTATGTCAGCAGACTGACCGAATCCAAAGAAACTCTACGAAAGAAGATAGATCATAAAGATATTTGGAAAAAATTTAAAACAATTTAATAATGAATTGACGCTTAAAAAAAAAAAAAACGTACCATTTTTTTTTAAAAGGGGTGTACTCTTATAGAGATTCACAGGTTAACACCACTTTTGTTTTCACGCAGACTAAACAAAATTTACAAGGTCAATGAAAAATCCTGCAACGCAACATTTTTTCTTAATGTAGATTATGAAAAAAGTGTGGTTATTTTTTTACTTTCTCTCAAAAGTCCAGTAGTAGCACCAGTAGCCAATATGGCTGCCTGCTACCCCCACTCTCTCCATTCAATATCAAACCACGGACACCTATTGTTAGATCGCGTATCGCGTATTAAATGTATTACTTATTACATTTGTATTTTACACGACCACTATGTAACAAAATGTATGGGATTATCGCTAGAAAGCGAAAAAAGATCCCTAGAATTAAAGAAATTTATAATTTGTCCATTATATTTAATAATTAAGTGTTGGTAGTGAAACGTTAGTTAGAAAATTCGCGTTATTAAGTTTTCATGTGATTCTATCCGCCTACCGTGAAAGACGAAAATTCGACCAATGAGATTTTAGAATAAAACAAGTATGTTTTCATTAATTGTATGTTGCAATCATTTGTAATAAGAAAACGTGAGGAAAACGTTTAGATATATTTGAGTGAATTTGTTAAGGAAAATTAATGAATTTGAAAAAGATTTGACATTATCAATGTTTAATTCTTTTTCTCTAATAATACGCGATACGTATATAAAGTTCATAATTTAAATAAGTACGATTTGTGTTATAAACATTGTGTGAAAGAAAATGAAATTATTCTTATATATTATAGGATTTTAAATATAAAAGATTTCTTTTCTTTTTTTTTTATATTCTAGTACAGATCATTTTATCATCGAAACAAAATGTTTAATACAAATGGAGCTATACGATCAGGAACAGCGACATCATCGAATCCTATGCAAGATTTTGAGGTTGTCTCACCACCAGATGATTCTATTTCTAGTTTAAAATTTAGTCCTGCTTCATTACAACAGAATTTTCTTGTTGCTGGTTCTTGGGATTGTAATGTTCGATGTTGGGAAGTCGAACAATCTGGTAAGACAGTTCCTAAGTCAATACAATCTATGGCAGCACCTATTCTTGATGTTTGTTGGAGCGATGTAAGTTTATCTCATGTTGATACATTATATTAACATAAATCTGATTATTTTCTTAATATAATTAATAATTATCATTTTCTTTTTAAATTAGGATGGAACAAAAGTTTTTATGGCTTCATGCGATAAAACTGCTAAATGTTGGGATTTAGCTTCAAATCAAAGTATTTCTGTAGCAGCTCATGATGCTCCTATTAGAACTTGTCATTGGATTAAAGGAACTACGTATTCTTGTCTGATGACTGGTTCTTGGGATAAAACATTAAAGGTTATAGATTATTTTACAATATATTAATTTATATTAAATTTATATTATTATTTATTTATTAATTTTATATATTTAGTTCTGGGATTTAAGGAATCCAAAACCAGCAATGACACTTAATTTACCTGAAAAATGTTATTGTGCTGATGTAGTATGTATTTAAATTTTTTAAAAATAATTATTCAGTATATATATATATATATATATATATATATATATATATATATACATTATTCAATATATATAACTATATCTATCATTCTTAATTAATAAAATTATTTGAAGGATTATCCAATGGCTGTAATAGGAACAGCAGGACGTGGATTAATTGTATACCAATTAGAAGGAAGTCCACGTGAATTTAAACCTGTTGAATTAAGTTTAAAATATCAATATCGATGTGTAGCAATTTTTAGAGATAAAAAGAAAATACCTACTGGTTTTGCCATTGGAAGTACAGAAGGACGTGTAGCTATACATCATTTAAATCAAAGTAGTAAAGACAATTTTACATTCAAATGTCATAGGATAAATGGATCTCCAAATGGTTACCAGGATATTTATGCAGTTAGTATAATGAAATAATATAGGTAATAGATTTTTGAAATTAGGCTTTATCTTTTCCCCTTATCATTTTAGGTAAATGATATAGCATTTCATCCTGTTCATGGTACGGTAGCTACGGTAGGTGCAGATGGTACTTTTGGTTTTTGGGATAAAGACGCTAGAACAAAATTAAAATCATCGGAAATAATGGAACAGCCAATTATTCGCTGTTGTTTTAATCATAATGGACAAATATTTGCTTATGCAGTTTCTTATGATTGGTCAAAGGTATGATTTCTTTTCCCAGATTTTATTATATTACATTTATATAATATATTATTATAATTTTTTATTTGCATTACAGGGTCACGAATATTACAATCCTGCGAAAAAGAATTCTATATTTCTTAGGCCATGTTATGATGAATTAAAACCAAAAGCATCACCATAATTGCAATTAAAATTTCATTGACAATTTTTATTATATATGCTTGTAATTTTATTATGCCTGTCTAATAGTAAATTATATTAAGGATTATATTACATTTTTATATTTCTTTTATTATTAAATTTATTTTTAGTTATACTAATCATATAAATTGTTCAATTCTTTAAATTAATTTTTTCATAATATTTTTCCTATCATTATTCTTGAAAAATGAAATAGATGTAATTAGTTTTGTAATTATTTATATAAATATGTATTACATAAATAATTATTATTACCTAAATAAATATAGAAAATAATAGATTTGATAATACATTAAAAGGTTACATATTGGAACTTATAATTAAGTTTGATGTGATGACATAATCTATCACATAATGTATATTGAATGTAAAGTTGGAATCCAATAATTTACCTATATTAAAGATAGCCTTATTTGTTATGTATTAGAAACAGATTTGTGTACTATTACCTGAATTCTAAGAATTTATATAAGCCAATGAAACTTATATAACACTTGTTAAAAACATATCTATTCATTAAGGCTGTTTAATATCTTTTATTCAAAGCATAATTGACTTCAGCAACAGGTATGGACAAAATATGAACCACGAAATAAGTGGGGAATATATATATATATATATATATATATATATATATATATATATATATAAATCATTATAAAACTAAAGATGATAAATAGCCTTAATGTTTTGTTGATTCAAATACTACTATAGTAATAATATAAATTTATACTGTTCTACGATATCCATGTAATACGTCAATATATTGAAGAGCACTTTTAATTTCACTTTTTTTTACAATCTCATTAAATCGAATTCTTAGAATTAAAATATAAGTATAATTAAATATAATATAGAGATAATTTTATAAGATATTTTAATGATGATGTAAAATGTTCAAATATTTCAAATAATTGTAGAATAACTTAATAAGATATATGATATATATTTGCATTTTTTTACATTTTACAGAAATCCCATTCATTTCACTATTTTGTAATTCTCTAGTACATTTATTATAAATAATACAAATTTTGAACTTTATTTTTAAGAATTACATTTTTATTAAAACGTAAATTTGCTGTAAATGACAAAATCTTTCAAAATTAAATTTTTTTTGTTTCATTAAAATTACATAAATATAAATAATTAATAAAAAAAATAGAACGTATTTCTATCTAAATTGACATTAACGATTTAAATGATTTTGCGAAACTGCTTCACGTGCTGCCATCTTGTGACTAAACACCTCATTTCACTCGATGCGAGGTATTTCAATGAGTGTCTAAAATTTCTTTGTTCTTTGTAATTCTGTTTTATCTCCAAAGAATTTTTGAACATTTTGTAACCTTGAGATGAATAATAAATTATTTTAACATATAAAATGAAATAGTTACTGAAATAGTGTTAAAGAAAACAATAATTTTAACGTGAGCAAAGTTATCATATTATTATTATATTATTATTATTATTATTATTATTATTATTATTACTATTATTATTATTATTATTATTATTATTATTATTATTATTATTATTATTATTATTATAATTGTTATTATTGTTACTTGGAATGCTTCAAATGTTATTCTAACATTCTATTTAAATATATACAAAATATTATGTTAATATTACGTTGATTTCATGCTTTGAAGTAAAATTGATCATATCTATTTTTAAACTAAAACTGATAATAACTGTAGTAATACAAATCATTTTTAACCTATAACACCTTGTATAATAAACGCATATTATTGCATATATATATTTTATAGATTATGTGGAATTCAGAGTTTAATGACATTGATGAAGGAATACATGTTAGAAGTTATGCAGAATTATTAGAACAAAAACAAGATGAGGAGAGTATCGAAACTGCATCTACAGTTGAACAGGTTAATATTATAACCTAAATATGAAAGATATTTATATACTCATATATCTTCTTATATTTTATAATATTTTATAATACTGTTCTTAGATCAGTACAGAAAAAAATGTACTTGAAATTTATGAATTAAACAAAGATCCAATCTTAACCAAACAAAAACATGTGGCACTATTAAAGAAATCATTGATTCATCTTAGTGAGCCTTATGAGGTATATGTATATAAGAAAAGAAATAAACATTTATATCTTACAATAATAATCTGAAGTTAAAAGTGTTTTTAAAAATGTATCAAGTTACTTGTACATTTAGATTTATTTTATGTCAAGGGTTTAGATTGTAGCAGGCCATGGTTATGTTATTGGATACTTCATTCACTTCATATATTAGGAGAATCTTTAGAAAATGAAGAATATTCAAAGATTGCTGGTTTCTTAGCCAAATGCCAATCTGAAAAAGGAGGTTTTGGTGGAGGTCCAGGGCAGCATCCTCATCTAGCACCAACATATGCTGCTGTTAATGCTTTATGCATTATAGGAACTACAGAATCATATGCGGTAATAAACAGGTATGTATTTTAATTTGCAAGGTCAGTATAATTTTAGTTTGTTCATTTAAATTTATTAATGTTTTAACATGGTAAATTTCTTATTAATATTATATCACCAATTACATACTTTCTTTCTCAAAATAAAGGATGCGGTAATTCCAGAAAAGGCCTGTACAATTTCCTATTATCCTTGCGAGGAGAGGACGGTGCTTTTGGCATGCACGTGGACGGAGAGGTTGATATAAGAGGAGTGTATTGTGCTGTTTCCGTAGCCAGACTTACAAATATATATACTCCCGTATTATTCAAAGGAACAGACGAATGGATTGCAAAATGTCAAACATGGGAAGGTGGATTTGGAGGTTGCCCAGGTATGGAAGCACATGGTGGATATGCATACTGTGGCTTGGCAGCCCTTGTACTTCTTGGGAAAGCTAACGTTTGTAATATGCCATCGTTATTGGTACGATTTAATTTGATTTATTATTATTTATTATAGATACGAGCTTTTGTATCTACATAATTGTATTATGAAAATATGAAATATTGACTTTAGAGATGGATAGTAAATCGTCAGATGCGTTTGGAAGGAGGTTTCCAAGGACGTACTAACAAATTAGTAGATGGGTGCTATTCCTTTTGGCAAGGTGGTGCTTTTCCATTAATCCATGCGATCTTATCAAAAGAAGGAAAAGTATTCAATACTAATTATTGGTTATTTAATCAAGAGGCCTTACAAGAGTATATATTAATTTGTTGTCAGCATTCTTCTGGTGGACTCGTGGACAAACCTGGAAAGTATATATTTTTTTTTTTTTTTTAACTATTATAATTTCTTTTACATATCTGGAAAAAGTTATTTAATCTTATTTAATTTCAGAAATCGCGACATATATCACACCTGTTATGCGCTAAGTGGTTTGTCAATCGCACAAAATTCGCCGCGTCGATTAATAATCGGACCACCAAGTTTAAACACAGTAGAGATCATTCATCCTGTGTATAATTTGGTGCTGTCTGCCGCGGCAGATGCCCTAAAATATTTCAATGAACTACCGATACCTGATTGATTGTGTATTTAATAAATAAATTTCTATTCCTTTCCCAGAAATATTCGTCAGTCAATTTATCGATTTTCAAGACGCAATTAATATAAGAACATTTTTTATCGTATAATTTTAGTTTTTTCGTAAGAAATGTTTTACCTATTATCGATAAAACAGATTTATTAATTATCGACGCATTAACAAAGAACTTTTTTATTAATTTTCCGGAATATAAACTAAGCGGCGCTACTTATCATTTCTACACAGTAGATAGGAATTTCTGGATTGAGCTTATAACAGTAGAACATAACAGTAGAACTTTGAACGCTGATGTGAGAGCTTGTGGTTTTAAATCGCTAAGTCAATTTGTGAGTGTTTTTTTTAAAGCTACGGTAAAGTAGGTGAACTAATTTTGGAATAACTATCGGATTACGAGACGAGGGTAAGTAAGATCAACAAAATTAATAATAAATAATTGACGATGAAATGATATTCAAGATTGGCTTTTGCTCTTTCAATATTTCTCATCAAAAAGAGTTACTTTTCGTGTCGTACGATTGGAAATTCGATATTTGTTTGTGTTTGGGTAAAAAAAAAAAAAAAAAAAAGGAATACAAAAAAATGAAATTCAAAATTGAAACAAGTAAAATAAATATTCGTCATGACGTAATTTGAGTAATTGATCCAGGAAGTTCTCGATAAAACGCAGTCAGCTTCGTTACGAATGATTTCTATTCTTTTTGCAATGACTCTTCATTGTTTCCCACGATATCAAATATAATAATTGTTTATACATTTTAAATAAGATTGACATATATAAGATGACTTTATAATATCAACGAAGATAATTTCTCTTTAATTGACTCGTAAACATATTTTTTAAATGGAACGATCTACTTTGATAGGATTGATCTTTGATTAATTTACAACCACAGTAAAACTTGCTTAGAGTTCCAAGAAGGTTACTTGACTGTTCTTCATTCGAGTAAAAATACGATCGGTCAGCGAAGAAACCGGTTTTCTCTTTGCAGCTTATATACGTTTCTCGATCGTAAATGAATGCCTCTTTTCTTGTTCATTCTTCGAACGTTTCTTTTTCTTTCGTCCAAGAGTTCCAGGTATAAAATACAAACATGAAGGAATAGGGATGCACGGTACTTAGTCACGTTGTATGCGTATAACGGCACTCGTAGCATCAAAAGTATTATATTTTTGTTTGTTGTCTCTTATTAGAGAGTTTACATTTCATGATGAGCAAAAAAAAATTTATTGATACAGATATTTCATATATATTTATATATATATATATATATATATATATATATATATATATACATATATATATATATATATGTATGTATATATACAGAAAAATTTTGCAATATTGAAAAAGAAAAATCGTACAGTGCAATAAAATAAAAAAAAATATAATTGACGATGATAAGGAAAAAGATTAGAATTATTAATGATATCTTTCTACTTCTTACAAAAACGATCATTGTATTTTTGATTCTCTCGTAATAAAGTCTCAAGTGTTCTTCGCGACACATTTAATTTTATATCAAAACATTTTTCCTCTTTTTCCTTTACCCTCCCCACCCCACCCATCCTCCCCCACCAGCCTCCCTCTTCCCCATTCAGTGAAATCTTTCTCATAAATACAAATTATATAGATAATATAATCGAACTAAATTCTATCTTATTTTAATAAAAAGAAAGAAATAAAAAAAAAAGAAAGGATAGTCATTGACAGATGTATTACTCGTAAATATCGTATATCGTCTTTATCGAGCTTTTAAGGGTCAAAGATCAAATATAGTGTTTGGTCATACGTTGAAATTCTTTTGTAAATTCATTCAAGTAAAGTCGATGACGCATACGCTCGCGATTATAATTTTTCTTTTTTTCTTTCTTTTTTCTTTTTTTTTTTTTTTCTTTTTTCCTTTTTTAACGAATCCAGACTAAATTAAGAGAATATTAATTAATATTACGTCAGAGATTTGCCATTTCACTTTGTTTCATTGTTAAGTTTAATTCAACATCTCATTTATTCACTTTTTTTTTTTATCGTTGATTATTCACCGTCAATCGGACATCGATATAAACAACATTATTTTGCCTTCTATCATTAAATAATGATCATGTTCATACGTATGTGTATCTGTAGCTTTGTAAAAAGATTATTTTATTATTCGCTCTCGTTCGAGTTTGTTTTCTCGAATGAAATTAACAATGAAATTAAATAAAAATGTTAGAGGATATCGAGGATATCGTTTAAAAGATTTTTTATCTGGTCCACCATTTTGGATCATTTCGATTTGCTTTTTTCTATTTTTTTTTCTTTTCCTTTTTTTTTTCTTTTCTTTTCTTTTCTCTTCCTTTCTTTCCTTTCATTTTTCTTTTCAATCAGGAACAAAATCAACGGATCATTATTATTGCAATGTTTTGTAAAGCTTGAAGAACAATGCAATTTTTGAATAAGTCCGACGACCTGCTCCATTTCGTCGCATTTCCTCGCGTATAAATGGAAGCGAAAGAGTGCACCTTGACAATGCTCACTCAGATGCAATGCTTAATGAAAGGAAAAAAAAAAAAAGAAAGAAAAGAAAAAAAGAAACGATGAATAGAAAGAGAATAGATGAGAAAGAGAGAAAGAGAACGAGGCCATCTTGCTTCGTATGCCTTCCATCGAGTCCTCCGCTCAATGAACTGCCACTGGTCTCTTTATACTTGCTACGTTCTATGCTTCGTTGGGAAATTAATGCTGCCATGTTATTAATGGCAGCAGAGAGAAGAAGAGAAAAGGAGAGTGTACGTGATAAAGAGAAAAAGAAGTTTAGAGAGGAAGTATTCTTTCTTTCTTTTTTTTCTTTTTTTTTTTTTTTCTTTTTTCTTTTTCTTTTCTTTCTCAATACTCTTAATAAACTTCGCGAGTTACATCATGCTGCATTCCATGTATGATTCTTTTTTTTTGTTTTAATTTATTTTTCGAAAGATTAAATACGAATTCTCGAACGTATTGTTTGACTTAAAATTGAGAGTCGAGATTTTTTAAAACGAACGTATTGTTTGATTTAAAATTGAGAGTCGAGATTTTTTAAATCGAACGTATTGTTTGATTTAAAATTGAGAGTCGAGATTTTTTAAATCGAACGTATTGTTTGATTTAAAATTGAGAGTCGAGATTTTTTCGTTTATTTTTATAATATAATGTTTTATATATATATATATATATATATATATATATATATATATATATATATATAAAGATATTATGTCGTTATATTTATTATCTTTTTTGTGACAATGGTACATCTCTAAGAACTATTGATTTGTCAATTATTATATTAGGAATAAATTGAATATGATAATCGTAATGGTGATTATTGATTATTGATTTTTGATTGATGATTTTTATGATTTTTCGAATTAAAATTCTTCCAATTGATCGTTGAATCGATAGTATATTTAAAACGTACATAAATATATAAAATTTTAAATAATATAATATTTATTATTTTCTTTCAAATGATATATATTTAAATTGCAAATCGAAAGAGTGTCGACCTTTAAAAAGAATTTTAGCTTTATAATTATACAGACGATTGATCAATTTTTACAAATTTTCGTATTAAATAATCGTTCGATCGATAATGAAAAAATTTTAAAATTACATAAACATATGGTAATACAACGAATATAATAATTATAATTCTTTTTTTGTTATAACAAATTTACGCTATAAATTGAGAATATTATCTTAAATCAAATTATCTTTTATAATTATACAAATGATTGACAATCTTTACGATCTTTCGAGTTAAGTAATAAACTTAACTTCAGTCGTAAAAATATTTAGAACGTTGTATGAAGGCTTTCGAATGAAAACTTATGCGATTAGTTGCGAGAAGGCGTAGAGAACGTTAGTTGACCGAATTCATGGTGAATGGAGAAGCCTTCTATATATCGTATGTATCCATGTATGTATATATGTACTTCTGTACATATGTATTAACGCTTTCGTGAGTTAATCGTTAAAAGAAACTCATAAATGTCTCTCTGTTTGTCTCTTCCTCTCTCTCTCTCTCTCTCTCTCTCTCCCTCTCTCTCTCTCTCTCTTTTTCTATGTGTGCGTGTGTGTCTCTTTTTCTGGACTCAAAGCAAAAAAAGATTCGAGTATCCGACGGAAGAATGAACATAACGAAGATACTAAGATCAATTCGAATATTATCTTCTGACCGAGGAAATGGTGATAACGAAGAAAACTTTGAAATTAAAATAGTATTTATTCGTTCGTTCTCACGTAACAATCATGTTTCCAAGAATAATACTGAATGTGAGAAGTTTCTGTTGTATACAACGGATCTAATATGCGAATCACACGAAGGCCATTTTTGCATAAAAACGTTCTAAGAATTTCCAATAGAATTCGTTTAAGTATGCGATTTGTTAGAGGAATTCGATTTTCCGCCTTTCATCGAACGGTACATGATCATTTAAAACTAAATTGAAAAATGTCGGAAAAGCTTTATCATTTTCTTTTTTGTTTTGACCTCTGAACAGTAGATATATTTAATTTGTAAAAAGAATAGAAAGAAAGTAGTAACTTTGATAATTTCAATGATAACAGTATTAAAGTTTATCTTTTTTTAGTTGTTTGATTATTGTCCAAGGGTCAATGTTCCCTTACGTTCGATAAGGGATTTGTAAAAAAAAAAAAAAAAAATAAAAGGGAGGAAGGGAACTAAATCACGAAATATCGAAACAATAATTTTACTACTTTAAACGATCGTCATGCTTCGTTAAGTTCCGTCACTGAGGTTTATCTTTTTTCCTCCTTTTCTTTTCTTTCTTTTTGTTTTTTTTTTTCTTTTTTTGTCAAAAGATCTCGCGCGAATGATTTGAAAGTTCCCGTCTCTTTCTTTCTTTTCTTTTTCCTTTTTCTTTCTTTCTCTATTTATTTATTCCTTCAAAATTCTTCCTTTTCTTTTTCTTTCTCTTTTCTTCACTTTCGTTAAATTGAAAGCTTGAAAATCGTCGATAAAAAATCGAATCGAAAGGAAGTCACGAATGTATCATCGTAGAAATAAAATTCGGAACTCGAGATTTCTTTTGCATTCCTTCACGAAAGAATGAAATACCTTTGTGACCTTCTAGCGAGAGAGGAGACGCTTAAGAATGATGGCTTCGAAGATACGCAAAGAAAGAAAATCTCCTCTTTGGGAATTTTTCTTCTTTTTCTTTTTTTTTTTTTTTCCTTATTTCCTTCATCTATTTTTCTTCTTCGGTTATCTTAACTTTATATTGTTTGATTTATTTTCGAATAATAATCGAATTATTACTGTTACTTCTTTTTTTTTTTTTTTTTTTTTTTTTTCTTCATAGCGAGTGTTTTTAAATCGAAAAGTTTCGTAAACAACAAATATCTAGGTATTAAAATTCATATCTCTTTTAAATCTAACTTTTTTTTTCTCTCTCTATAATGAGTGTTTCAAAATCGAAAAGTTTTCGAAATAGAACAAAACTATATTAAAACTTTAAATCTCTTTTACATTAATATTTTTTATTCTATGACGAAAGTTTTATCGACAATAAGCGCGTTAATATTTATATCTCGTCTGAATATAAATTTGCATTTAAGAAAAATGTTTGCGGATTGAAAAATTTTTTTTTATACAACATATATATTAACATTAACGTCTCTTCGAAATTTAAATACACTTTATTTGACGGGAAATTACGAATTAAAAAGTTTTTCAGAAGAACAAACAAGTAATAAAATCTCTATTAAATTAAAATCTTTTTTTTTTATGACGAGAAATTGCCAATAAAAAATGGTGTATTAAAATTTAAATCGACGAAAAAGAAATAAATAAAAAAAGAAATCGTAATTAAATGCAGTAATACTCGCCAGGTGAAGCATCTCACTACAGTTGATCGATTTAGTTTTGAGGTCAAGGGTGACTATCTCACTAAATAGAGATGTACGATGAAAAGCACGAAAAATTCAAGAACTGAGATTGTATCTCTCTCTCTCTCTCTCTCTCTCTTTCTCTCTCCCTCTCTCTATAGATTTTATGTTTCTCATAAAACCGAAGTTCTTTGATGAGAGAAATTCGTTGCTCTAAAATCTCAATAAAATGTCACACTGAAAATTCAGCTATTAGTTTTAAAAATAGGAAATAAATAATTTTTTTTTTTTTTTTATATAGTTATACAAACAAAATAAATGTGAATATTTTATAATCAGAATTCCTGATTTTATCATTTTGCACAGTTTTTACATTATCGTTTTATCGTAATTAATTTATTTGTGGCATTTATGAATCAACGTAAAACTTCATTCTTTTATCCTTTTTTTTTTCATTTCTTTTATTTCATTTTTAGAACAAATACTTGGTTGACTTTCTCATTCAAGATTTTATTCGAAGTAATATATATATATATATATATATATATATAAGATTTTTTTCGTACATTAATATACTTATGAAACGAATAATGATAATCTCACTTATCGCAGATACATGGATGTATATGTATATATATATATATATATATATATATATATATATATATATATATATATATATAGCTAACTTTCTTCTAGAGATTAGAGTGTCCAGGAAGTCCTCGAGAAGATATAATCGAGTTAATATAGTCTCAAGTCAGAAAGTTAATATTTCCGGCGTAGACTCGCGTAATACGAATTATACGTGGGACACCTCGTCGATTTCATATCTCATAAAACATACAAAAAGAAATAGGAGAAAGATATATTTCTATCCTTTGCTTTTTCGATTCACCACCACCTTCTTTTCCATGTCCTTATCGGCAGAGTGTATTACGTTAGTTGTCGTTGGATCGACTTTCACTTCTTCACCAGGCCGTGTGCATTTCTGGGAATTGCGCAAAATGCATCCTGAAATAAATAACTCAGCTAATAAATTACCTTGTTGTCGAATTCTTTCTCTTCAACGTGAAATAACTCTTTTCCTTCGATTGAAATATGTTCGGTTTTTTTTTTTTTTTCAAGAATTAGTAGAAGAAGAAAAAAAGGAAAGGAAAGAAAAGAAAAGAAAAGAAAAAAAGAAAAATCCAATTCATTTCAATTCAAATATTTTCTGATGTCATAATTAAAGTTGAAGAAATCATAAATATTATATTTTATATTTTGATTTATGCTGATATTGATATAACTATATAAACTAATGTTATGACGGGTAATTGAATTTTAATTTACATTCGTATGTAATTATTATACAACTGTTTTCATTAAAAATAAATATACGATCAAAGTACATAAATTTAATGTTAATCATTGAATCAACTCAGAGTTGATTAATTATCTTTCTCTCTTTTTCCTCTTTTTATCTGATGATAACAAACAGAATTTTCGAATCTATATTTTATTATTATCTCGTGCTTCCTAAGTTCAATGTCCTCTTAATGATTAGATAAATGAAAAAAAGAAATAGAAAAAGAAAGTAAATAGGAAAGATTGAAAATAAATGTTTGTTTCCTTTGTTAGGTCAGATAATTCAATTTTCTTATATTAAGATCGACTTCAGGAAATGATCAGATCATCATTCTCTCTTTCAGCATCCTTTGTTTTTATCATGAAGTTTATATACAATGATGCATATCCCGTAATAAGAGAGAGAGAGAGAGAGAGAGAGAGAGAGAGAGAGAGAGAGAGAGAGAGAGAGAGAGAGAGAGAGAGAGAAAGAGAGAGAGAGAGAGAGAGAGAGAGAAAGAGAGAGAGAGAGAGAGATAACTGATTTTGTTAAAGATTTATCACTAAGTCGGCTCACATCCTGTGACTCACGTTTTTGAGATCAGCACTGTACAGTTGCATGGTACTCGCTACGCTCCTGGAAATTTACTCTCTCTCTCTCTCTTTCTGTCACACTATTTCTCTCTCTCTTTCTTCATCGTCTCTCTACCTCTCCCTTTTTTCGACGTAAACGAATTAACTCCCTTTCTAGTCGGTATAGAGAAGGGTCGGACCCCTCTTGTCTTCTCATGAAACGTTATCAAACGATATCTCGATCGTCTCGATCGTGATCGTATCCGATTTTATTAGAATAATTTCGTATCGAATCAATTTGTTTACTCTTTCGTCATTAATTCACTCTCCGTAAATGAATCTTTTTGTTTACATTTGAAATAATATTTTTCCACGTTTATATAATATATTCGTACATTTACATTAGTTTATATCATTTAACACTATATAGCTAAATTTTTTTTTTCTTCTTTTTCATACCTATAAACTAATTATATAATGCGAGAATTATGTAATATTACTTGCATTAGTATATAATATATACTCTAATACATTTATATTAGTTATATACTTAAATATCATACATACCTATGTGTGTATGTATGCTATATTTAGTATAGTATAATTATAATTTTATATATAGTAATAATAATAATAATAATAATAATAATAATAATTTATATTTAAAAATGTGAAGCATGAAAAATTCCGGATATAAAGTAATAATTAATGTTGTCTGTAGAAAATGAAATAAAACTGACAAAATGCATTTATATATTTACATAAATAAATATGTAATTTATATATTAAAATATGTGATATAGCCAGATGATAGATTATTTTAAAAACGAAAACACTCATGGCATGGTCGATCGAATCGCCGTGCAAAAAATTCGAAGGCAAACTTTCTCTTGGCTCTCGACGAAGTTTGTTTTATTTTAGGTAGCCACTATTGCGAAATCTCAATAAAAGATCTATCCTCAATTTTTCGATCACTATAGAAATTCTTTTCGAAATATAAAACGAAATTCTTCTGGTTGTTTTTTTTTTTTTGCAAGCATGGGAAGATATAAAGAAATAAAGAAAAAAAAAGAAAGAAAAGAAAAAAAAAAGAAGACGAAGAAGAAGAAGAAGACATTGGAAATAAAAAAATTAATAAATTGAAATGTCACGATTACATAACTTCGAGAAAATTTAATGTATATTCTATGCACAGTTTTTGTTTTATTACCTTCTATGATTTTGTTTTGTCATTGCATACACTTATACGTACATATACATACATATATGCATACATAGAAAAACATATATATAATTACCACCCACATTATCAGTTAAGTGGCATTGACGCCTACACATGATATTCACATGTCTTTGCACTTGTTTGTCTTTATATCATGTATTTATATATATAATACATACATATATATATATATATATATATATATATATATATATATATATATATATATATGTACCTCTTCAAGAAGACAACATTTTTTCAATTATTCCTGTTAACTTGCATAAACATGTATACGTATACGCAGAGTCGATAAAAAACCAGACACCGCATATATTGAGTCAAACGAAGAAAAAATATTTTCTCGTAAAATAATTTCTTCTTTCTTCTTTTCTTTTTTATTTTCTTTCTTTTTCATTTTTTTATTTTTTGTTTCTTTTTCTTTTTTATCGTCCGTCCGACATGCATTAATCTTGATGAAATCATTTTATTATCAATGATGACGATTCAATGTTATTGTCATTGTCTTTTCTTTCTTTCTTTTTTTTTTTTTTAATTCAATTTTTTTATAATATAATAATATATTTAAGATTAAAAAAAAATATATATATATGTGTGTGTGTGTGTGTGTGTATGAGTATTATCATAAATGCATAGGAGACAATAGGGACGACAATAATCAATGTTTTGTTTGTTAAAGTCTCTTATTACTCTATGTCTTTCTCTTTCGTTGCACTTCTCTTGTGCACTCCTGCATCATTCTTATGCGCTTGTAATGCGACTATTCGCCTGTACATCATACGTACCAGCTTCGTCATTAGAGGGACTCTATAGAGTCCCTCGCGTGTATGATGCACGTTCAAGAGAAGGGGAGAGAGAAAGAGAGAAAGGAAGAGAGAGAGAGAGAGAGAGAAAGAGAGAGACCTGTCTGGATTTAAAACAGGGGTGCTCAATGTTCTTCTACGATTTGAAAAATTTATATTAATTCTTTGATAATTATATTAATGATACAATTCATTTTAAATTGTATTTCTTTTTTTTTTTTTTTTATTTCTTTTTTTATTTTATACGAAATATATATTATGGTTGAAGTAATATATATATTCAAGAATACAGGTTGTTTGTATGTGCGTATGGTCAACACGTGTTACGTACCTCTGATGATAGAAACATGATCATGCAACACAGCTGGCTCGAGCATTGGCGTAATACTCTAGAGATATTTATAGAAAGAATAGAAATACTTTATCATATGAATAGATTAGATATTTTGTATTATCTTATTCGATTTAACTGATGAAAAGAATTCGAGATAGGAAAATTGTTTTACGATGATATCCAAAATCATATGAATTGTCGTTATTGTGTAAAGAATTTTTCAATTTATAATTAATATATTTCGTAAAGTAACAAAAATATTTTACAAGGATGAAGAAGATTGAGAAATATTGAAGTTAATTTATTTCGTGTGATGTTTTATACGATAGATAAGGAAGAAGTAAGGAAACGAACGTTAAGTTAAGGAAACCTTATTCGTATTTTAAGAAACTTGCAAGAAATGCATGACTTACTTTGTCATTGGAGAAGTGTAAATTAGAAGGGCGAGTATGAATTATCTTGAACTAGATAAGAATGAAAGGAAAGATCAACGAGTGTAACTGAGTACGAAGAATTCAATGATTTTGATTTTTCAGAGAACTCATTTGTGAGATATAAAATGTATCTTATATATATATGAATATATTTTTTTTCTTTCTTATAATAAACTTTCAATTTTTGAAAACAATTTTCAAAGTATTTTTACGAATATATTTTTTAAAGAGAACATATAAAATAACGTATGATAATAAGTTTTACAAATCGTTTGGCATATATATTTATATTATAGTATAAAACTAATATAAATATATTAGAGTATAATTAATATACTAGTGTAAGTAATATTATGTTATAATTCGTTCTTAGATACAAAAAAAGAAAAAAAAAGAAAAAGAATTTATAAGTTTAAAAGTTAAATGATATAAACGAATGTAAATGTATGTATACACATAGAAAAATACTATTTTACTAAATATTACATGCACGTGTACATCTACACGTGTATAAATTGTAACATTGTACATTCATGTACATACTTAATGCAAGTACGTGATAATAATGATTATATCCTATAATATATGATAATTTGTTACTTACATAGATGAATATGTACAGATATTAAAAGTAAGTATGAAAATGTAGGAAACACTCGGTACAAGATCCTTACGACAAGATCCTTTAATACTCAAGGGAATGACAGGATTTAGGGTAAGACAAAGGATTAGTGAGGGTTGAAGTTGTAAAAGGGTTGGACAGTATATTTTACAAAAGCTTCAATAATAATTAAAAATATGATACGATATGTCTCTTTGTTAAAGTATCGCGATTATTATTCTTCTTTTTGTTATTGTTATATATTTTGCAGGATATCATTTTATTCATTTTATTCATGTCATTTGGAATGGATCGAATAAATAAAGAAACATAAAGAAATTGATAATCACTTCTTCATATTCTTCAGATTAGTCATAGTCCATTTGATTCATGCGTTGCTATCATATGACAATGAGCATCTTTATTTCAAGGATAACGTTTGTCATTTGAAACATTTATCAATCGATTCGATGTAAATTGAATCGATTGATATTAGTAAAAAATTATCGAAGTCTTTTATCCCTTGAAAAAAGTAATAAAAATCATTTCAATACAAAATCAATGAAAGTTTCCATTATTATGACATTGAAATTAGAACATAAAATTAGACGATTATTAGGCAAAAGGTATATAATTATTATCAACTCTAACAACCCCTGAATTATATTTTATTATTGAGTTCCACGAAATCGTCTCGTGACTTTTCGTTACACGTCGCCTGTCACGTAAATCTCACGTTGATAATTAATTCAAAAATGTAAAAGAGCGTATATTTCGTATGAATTCAATATTGCATGGAACTTTTGAAACAAAGAAAAAAAAACAAAAAGAAGTGAACGGTTCTTTCAGTTGAAAAAAAAAAAATTGAATCAAGTTATACAGAAACAAATTGTCAATTTTCAAAATGACAAAAAATTAATTAAACACACAACGAATTCCCACAATATTGTGATCTTCATTAAAGAATTATCTAAAAATTATTAATAATATTTATCATCGAACAATTCTTACGTTATACAATTATTAAAACTACCAAGCTGTAATTTTATTTTAGATTTGTAATTATTATTCAGAAAATTTCCAAATCATTCATTGCGACTGAAATGGTTTGTTTAGATTTTTCTTTCTTCTCTTTTCTTTTTAAGACGGGAGAAGGGGGACGGGAAATATTAAGAAAGAAAACTGTCAATAGAAAGATATCGGTAAATGACGACAAAATTAATTGGTTAAAAAAATATCTTCAAACAAAATCAACTCAATTTCAGATTATCGAATATTGATGGCATAATTTGATCCAGTGATGGAAAAAAATCGATCGTTTGTAGATAATTTAATTTTAATGAATTAATTAAACAAATTAATCAAACAATTTGATAAAAAGAAAAAAAAAAAGAAAAAGAGAAGAAGGAAAGGAAGGATTCCTGGAGATTGGAAAAAAAAGTATTATGTAAAAAAGTTAATGGCTTGCAAGTAATTCAGTTCTAATTAATTATTAAATTAATTAAACAATTAAGAAGAGAGATTTTAATATCGAATATTTTCTTTTCTTTCTTCTTTTTTTTTTTTTTTTGTCTTTTTTCTTCGTTAATAGACCTTTCTATACAGCTCTTCATTTTAAATATTTCCACGAATACTTTTAACTCGTTGATTTTTGACTTCCGGTCGCGACTACATACTTGAACATGAGATCGATTGAATTTACTCTCGCATATATGAATCACGAAACGAGTCATGCGATGAGAAAAATAATTATCGTCGCATAGTATATCTAACACGTGTGTAAGTTTCTGAATCAGAATTCGGTCCATGATCGGAGAAATATTTTTTTTTCTTTTTTTTTTTTCTCCTTCTTCTTATTTCCTTTGCTATGTCTTAAGTATTAGGCGTCGCCAAAGATAAAATCCGTAGGAGGTCGTGAATGTTCTAAGTTAAATCGACGTATCAACAAACCTGGCACGTTTCACGAATGATCATTCATTTCACGAATTATTATTTGTTTATTTTGGATCTACGTATTTTCAACGTTATTTTTAGATTTTTACCAATGATTACTTCTTTTAGAATATTTTCTTCGTTATGTTCACAATGCCCAAAGAAAAGAAATTCATTAGTATGAATAAATATCACATTTGCGATTATATACGTAAAAATATTTTTGTTATATACTTTTATATATTTTATAATTTTATATATCTTTAGATTTAGATTTTTGGATTTATTTTTCAAAGATCGAATTTAATAAAAGATATCGAACGAAGAATTCCAATTGTATTTGTACGTACATATTACACAAATTAATCTCGTTCATTTTAATATTTGTTATTTAAAAACAAAATTTCAATGAATTAAAGATCATTAAGCCATATATTTATTATCGTAAGATTGAACAATAAAATACTACGAGAAATATTCGAAGTTAAATCTAATATATTTTATTGATTAATTTATTATTAATTCATATTGTAACACGTGTCTCGCGTTCAATTGTGATTGTGTTCGTTAACAATAACAAATTTATTGTTCGTAGTTTAGAATTACGAGTGTATTCGCATTAAATGTTACGATATCAAACGAGTCAAAAGTATTTCGTGTTATGTGTTCGTTTGATAGAATGTTTCCGATTGAATGTTTAAAATGATTTCTGTGGTGAATTAACCGCAAGGATAATTATAAAATTAAAAAAGGAATAGGGAAAAGAAAAAGTTAGTATAAAAAATATACACAAAGAGAAGAAGTGATGCTGATTGGTCGCGAACATGTCAGGATAATACATTTTGAATGATTAAATTTAGGACAAAATATTGGACGTGCAAAATTAAATGAATATACCTTATAAATATATCTTATAAATATAAATAATTTATCAATGATAAATTGCTTATATTTTAAATATAAAATTCATAAAATCTCATGACCCGTACGATCAATGAATCTATCTCTTATATTTATTTATTGCCCGATTTAGTCCCTCTCTGAAGTATACGCGTTTAATTGAACATTTTTTTTTGTTTTTTTTTTTTTTGTATTCGAACAATAGTGACAATATATTTCTTATCTTACCATTTGCGTCAACACTTATAAATCCTCAATAATCTCAGAGAAACTTTTTTCCTTTTTTTCTCTTTTATTTTTCTTTCTTTCCCTCTTTCTTTCTTTAATTCTTCTTATAAAAGCAAGATCGGATATGATTCATTTACGGTTTAAAGTCTATCAAATAATAAAGAGAGAAAAAAAAATCTAGAGATAGATTTTCCGCGAATCATTATGTTCTTATAACGTAATGACGCTCGTAACTACAACCGGTTTCACTTTTAACAAATATCAACATAATATCTATCCTTTTTATACGGTAATATGTTCGAGTTACTATTTCTATTAAAATGATTCTTATTATATTCATAATATGGAAAGATACGTTGTTGGATATGAATTGAGGAAGATCATTGATCGTGAAAGTATTACATTAAATATATAAAAGCGATTTAAAAATAATAATAATTATAATCATAATAATTTAATAATTTAATAATTTAATAATAATAATTATCATCATGTGATTAGATATACACAATATAGACTTCTATTTATTTGGACAATATAAATAATTACGTCACTTATATATAACGTACTGAGCAATTTTAATTAATAATAATTTATTATAATGATAACATTAAGCTTCTATAAATTATAATATATATTTAATTATATATATATATATATATAAATATTTTTTTATTTGAATATACTTTGAACTTAAAATTTTCTCAATTATTTTTTTTTTTTATTTACAGATCAAAGGATGTATTCTTATTTGGATATACATTGATATAGATTCTCGATGGAGAACGTATCTCGTTATACGTAAAAAAGCAATGTGAAAAGACTGTATAATAATAATAATAATAATAATAATAATAATTATCATCGTGACCATCATCTTTCACTCGAAATGGCTGTCTTATCAGAGCACATGATATCTGTGTTTGTGGTGATAGCACTGATCTCTATGAATGCATTGGCTGAGCTCAAAGGACCGAACGTTTGCACGCGTCAAGATACGTGAGTATAATCTTCAAATTTATTTTTTTTTGCGATTATTTTTATAATTATTGTCAAAGTATTTACAGAATTTTTCATATTAATTTTAAAAAATTTAATCACAATTAACACATTCATGAATGAATTATATTCTAATAGAATAGAATTTTCATTATTTTTTATTCATTACTTAATTCAATAATTATATTATTTATAGTAAAAATGAAAATGATTAGTATAATTATTATTAACGTATTAAATCGAAATGAATCGATATAAGAAATTATTTATTAATTAATTACTTTAATTTGTTGAATTAATTAAATTGTCATTTAATTGTTGCATTATTTCAATTTTTATATTTATTAATAATTCGATTTATACTCTTAGTAATTAATTTTTCCAATTTAATAAAGTAGGTCATATCGATTAGCCGCTATAACAGATTAACGAGTTAATAAATTAATTTTAATCTTATCAAAGAATTAGTGCATATACGAAAGAACATATTATTTTCAGCTACAAGATCACTGTAAAAGTATCAGAGCAGAAACCTTACACCGTACGAGAGAATACATGGTGCCTAAGCTTCCCACCGAGATGTTCCAAATACAAAGTTGTTTTCAAGACCGTCTACAGGGAACAGGTTAGCTTGGCAACTAGTTTTCTTTGCTCCACTTTTACCATATTCAATGTATATATTATATATATATATATGTATATATATGTATATATATGTATATATATGTATATATATGTATATATATGTGTATATACTTTTAAACATTACCATATATGTATATGTGCGTGCACCAATCACTCGATTTTTCATCTTCCGCTACAATTTAGGAAATAACGAAGCAAAAACCAGTAGAGGAATGTTGCAGTGGTTATACTGAAACAACAAGTCGTGATCGTTGCATTCCCATTTGTTCGGAAGATTGTCGACATGGAACTTGTATCGCACCGGACGTTTGTAAATGCGAATCCGGTTACGGTGGACCTCTCTGTGATTTCAGTAAGTTTTTTATTCGTTAAAAAATTTCATAGTTAGATCTTAATATTTGAATAAAATGTTCTCTTTTTTTTCTTTTTTTTTCTTATTTTATATGTAGAATGTCCATTGGGAAAATGGGGTAGAAATTGCCAAGAAGATTGCATGTGTCAAAATAATGCAACCTGTGATCCTTTCGATGGGAAATGTTTATGTTCGAGAGGTTGGAAAGGCGAGTATTGTGATCAAACATGTTCACCGGATAAGTTTGGTCAGGATTGTGGCGAACAATGTCGATGTAGAAATGGTGGAAGTTGTCATCACATAACTGGAGAGTGTCTCTGTGCTCCTGGTTACACAGGTCCTTTGTAAGTTTCTGTACTGTTTTAATTAGATATATATATATATATATATTTTTTTTTTTTTCTTCATTTAAAATGATCAGATTTATATAACGAACCGCTGTAACTTTTAGGTGCGATGATCTTTGTCCTGCTGGTAAACATGGGAATGAATGTAAGTCAGATTGCACGTGTCAAAATGGTGGAAACTGCATTCCCACGAGTGGCGATTGTGAATGTCCACCTGGTTGGATGGTAGGTGTATGAATAATTTGTTTTTTCTTTTTAAATTATTGTATCATACAAATGATCATTATTCATTCATATATTATTTAAATTCGAATAGACGATAAATTTATTGTCAAGATAAAAACAATTTTTTTGTTTGAAATTATCGTAGGGTTCTGTATGTGCTCATCGTTGTCTGGAAGGTTTCTGGGGTCAAAATTGTACGAAGATCTGCGATTGTCATAATGGTGGTGGCTGTCATCACGTTACCGGAAAGTGTCAATGCAAACCTGGCTTTTACGATGACAAAGTAAAGATTTTTCTAAATAATAATAATAATAATCCTTGATCGTCCATTATCTATCTAGGTTTAACAAGTTTTTTCGATTAATCAACAGTGTTTGAAGATTTGTCCAAAAGACAAATACGGTTTGAATTGCACGGAAGATTGCGATTGTAAGAACGGTGCCACTTGTTCAGCGACTAACGGTACTTGTATCTGTAGTCCAGGTTGGGAAGGAGAGAAATGTGAGAAAAGAGTTTGCGAAGATGGTGTCTGGGGAGAAAATTGTTCCAAGGTAAAATAATTTAAAATTGTAAATCAAATCGAGAAACATAATAAAGGATGAAATTTTGTTTGAAGGTTTGTCAATGCGATCAAAACAACACAGAATTCTGTCACCCATGGACTGGTCATTGTATCTGTAAAGCTGGCTGGGATGGTGAAACTTGTAGTAGAACTTGTCCGTTATATACTTATGGCAAAGGGTGTCAGGAACATTGCAATTGCAAGAACAACGCTCAGTGTTCTCCGATAAATGGAACTTGTATTTGTGCCGCTGGTTATAGAGGAGAAGATTGTAGCGAAATTTGTCCTGAAAATAGATTCGGAGAGGATTGTGTTCAGAGGTGTGCTTGCAAAAACGGTGCTAAGTGTTCACCCGAGGATGGCCGTTGCAATTGCACTGCAGGTGAGACAAAATTATTGAAAAATTGTTATAAACGAAGAGATCACGCACTTGAGAGATTTTCTTTCTCTTTACTTTTTTTTTTATTTTTTTTCTCTTTTTTGTTTTCGTTTCTCTAAATGAATAAAACAAAAATCGAGAAAGTATTTTGTAAAAATTCGTACCGTGCACGTAAAATGGTTTCTTTCTTTCTTTCTTTTTTTTTTTCTTCTTCTTCTTTTTTGTTCCTCTTTCTGCATCGCTGTCCGTTAACAAATTTGTAGAAAGTACGTGAAATGGTAGATTATTATATTTCGATAAGTCATTGATAAAGAAAACTAGCAGATGAAGGTAAGTAATGCATTGTTACGTATTATTGTAATATTTTGATAGGATGGGATGGTGTTCTCTGCGATCGTCCCTGCGACGACAAGTCTTTTGGCAAGGACTGTGCGAACAAGTGCAACTGCTTTAATAACGCCTCCTGCAATCCACAAAATGGTAAGGGAGTTGGGTGTAACGTTTTCATTGTAAAATTCTAATTGGCACCATATTTACTTACACATCTTCATTGATTAATATCACTAATATTTTGAGTCTCTGCATCTTATCATGAAACAAATTCTTACTCTTTTTAACTTGTCTCGGTTTGCACCTACACTTGTTTGTAAACAATATAAAAAAAGAAAAAGGAAAGATAAGAAAAGAAAATCGGAGAACATACGTCACATTATTTAATCATATAGGCACATGCACTTGTGCGGCTGGCTTTGTCGGTGAACTCTGCAAGGATCATTGCCTAAAAGGATATTTTGGACATGGCTGTACTCAGGAATGCGATTGTCATCCTGAAAACAGCATCGACTGTGATCCAACAACCGGCCATTGCATTTGCAAGCCAGACTGGCGAGGTTTGTATTTTATTTTTATTAATTATCTTCATCGATTTATCCACCGAACGTTCGTTCTCACCATCATCGTCATCGTCATCATCATCATTATCATCATC